>NC_143517.1:60199093-60514093 GCF_031878675.1 Megascapheus bottae
AATCTAGTAAAAACAATAAAAAAAACTTGTTTAGTCAGTTGTGAACTCAGAGCTTCGACACTGTCCCCAAGCCTCTTTGTTCTCAAGGTTGGGGCCCTACCACTTAAGCCACAATACCACTTCTGGTTTTTGATTGGCTAATTCGAGGTAAGAATCTCAGGGGAGATTTTTCCCCTGGTTCAAACTATGATCCCTAGATCACAGTCTTCAGAGTAGTTAGGATTATAGGCGCTGAGTAACATCTGTTACTTAAAGCTAGCACTCTACCACTTGAGCCAGTGCCACCTCTGGCCTTTTCTGTATGTGAATATTGAGGAATTGCTAGCCCTGTTTTCTTTTGTTTTTAAACTCTTGTTTATTTCCAAAGTCTGTGCTTTTTCTCTAATACCAGTTCCTGTGGTTCCCATGTGTGCTACACACTGAACTGCTAACTGACTCACCTCCCTCTTCGAAGGGAATATAAAACTTAACCCACTAGGGACTTAGGTTTCTTGCTTATTCAGCAAAATGTACCTCACAAGTACCAACTGAAGGTAGTATTTCCCAGCCCCTGAAACAAGATTTTTAACAAACAAACAAAACAAAACAAAAAAACCCCAGAGATGGCCGGGAATGTGGCCTAGTGGTGAGGGCTTGCCTAGCAAGCATGAAGCCCTGGGTTTGATTCCCCTGTACCACATATACAGAAAAGGCCAGAAATGGTGTTATGGCTCAAGTGGTGGAGTACTAGTCTTGCTAAATTTTAGGGACAGTGTTAAGGCCCTGAGTGCAAGCCCCAGGACTTGGGGGAAAAAAAAGAGAGAGAAAAATAATTATAATAAAAATCACAGGTAACAGTTGCCATTACTACTGTGAACTATATTTGTAACTCTTCCATTGTACCCACAGAAATGCAGAAGGACGCAGAGATAACACAAACATAATAAACTGCAAATAGCAAATGCATGCAAATAAGTTCAACCAAGTAGTAATAATAAATTCTGCATAAAACTGTCATGAGATTCCTTTTTAATCTTTGTACAGCTGTAAAAAATGGAATGAGGAATAACGGAGAAATTTCTGAGAAATGGACACAACTTGATAATGGTCAAATTGTATTCTAAATCACAGATACATGTGAGATATTCATCCTACTCCTGATAGTTCCTACCAATGCAACTGTTGATATTTCCTCAGTTGTAGATAAAAATATACTGTTATCAAATGTTCTACATGCTTTTTTGTAGAGGTTTATATAGAAAGCCAGAAATAACCTAAATCCAACAACACTGAAATGGTAAAGTATAAATAGGAGGGCTTATTATGCAGTTATTAAAATTGCATTTGCAACAATTAAAAAGAAAAGAATATCATTTACTGAATATCAACTACTGGGTGATGTGTGTACACCTTATGAAATATCATTTAGAAGGTAAGTCTGGAAAGACAAACATGTCTAAAAGCTACTACTACGTATTCAATGATCAGGAAACGTTCTTTTAAAATAATTTCCCTCTACAATATTACACAATGAAAACTGCAAGAACACAAAAGACTTTTAGGTGTTTTACCTACTCTTTGTAATTCATGTAATGCCTGCTTTCCCTCACAGTTTCAAAAGACCCAATGACATGCTAACTTTCATGGAGAATGGAGGAGAAATAGTACATCCACTCAGTAATTTCTGTGTCGCTTGGCAAATTGTACATTTTAAAAATTAGTAGAATATTGTGTTTCAAGAGCTCCTGTCTGGGGCCAAGAAGAAAACTGTAATCACAGCAATTACCTTGTGAACCTCTAATTTCTGTTGTAGCTCTAAAGTTTGGAGTAGCATACCCACCCACGAACACTATGGCTTTTTCATCTAGAAGCAATTTCAGCTCTATTCTTGGGAAAATAATAATTATAGGTACAGCAAGGTATTTAAAGGAAAAAAAACAGTCTCAAAACACCATTGCCATGTTATAACATAGTGGTTATTCCTTAAGAACACTGAAATCTAGACTAGAAAGAAGATCCCAAGTCTCATCTTCTAGAGATTGGAAGACCTTAGCAGGAGCCCCTGAGAAGAAAACTGTTTTTTTTAATTTTTTTTTTGCCAGTCCTGGGCTTGAACTCAGGGCCTGAGCTCTGTCCTTGGGTTTTCTCAAGGCTAGAGCTCTACCACTTGATCCACAGCACCATTTCCAGCTTTTTTTCTATGTATGTGGTACCATGCTAGGCAAGCACTCTACCACTGGGCCAAGCTCCCAGCCTGAGAACAGTTTTTGCTGTGAGATAAAAAAACAACTGAGCTAGTTGGCCTTTTAGCTACTAACCAGTTCTAACATTCTATCAAAACTGTATTTCCCGAAGTAGGCCCAATAGTCTCCCTCGTTTGTCATAATCAGTAGAAACCTTGGGCTCTCCTAGCAGAGATTTACAATAGAACAAAATTTAGATACATTAGCCAAATAGTACACTGAATGTAAGGACCTCCACGATAAGGAAACAAAAGCCATATAATGAGTGACTGTTGTTCTTAATGTACTATGTTATCTCTCATCTCTTTTGCCATCCCTTGGTTATTGCATATTGTTACAATTTTTCACCTTCTTATCTGATATATTTTATAGGTGCTTAATTGGTTATTTGAAATTGGATAGGGAAGGGGGGAAATCAAGATAAGCAGGGGGAGGGTGGGAGGGAAATGGGGACCATGCCATGAGAAAGGGTATGAATGTTTGTGAAGTTATGCACCTACTATCTGGTGAATATAATGTAACCCTTCTACTAATCACAATAAAAATTATTTAAAAAAACAAAAAAGAAAAAATTGTATTTCCTAGTCTGAACCTAATGACTCAAAACATGAGGTAGATGACACAAACTCATTTATGTTAGATCAACCATTTTCATCTCTGATGGGATAAGCACATTAACTACTAAATAGATACCAGAATTTAGGGGCAATGGTTTATAGCCTGGAATTTGGGATCAAACTGCCTGGGTCAAATCTCAGCTCCAGCTACAAGATCTGGCCGGGTACATAACCTGTGTTTTTTTCTCATCTGTAAGAGTTATTTATAGTAACTAATCTCATAGCTGTACAGATTAAATGAAGAAATCCACACAAATCAAGAGCTCCCACGGTGTTTGGTACTGTACACAGCAAATCCTCAATGCATGTTAACGCAGGTACAGGCTTAATGATTTTGGTAGTGGTGATATTTTCATGGTTCCTGGGAAGCCTAACGGTCAGATAATGGTCAACTCAAAAGATAGGCCTCTTAAAAGGGTTTAATGGCTAATGTATAATGTCCGCCCTTTCTCCACTCCCGAACTTCGGGTCTTTAACACATCCCTGATCATACAAGCTCCCAGACAAGGTACCCAATTAGCAGCACCTGGGCCTTACTGATGAAGAATTACTAGAGAAACACAGGGATGAAGTATGTGACTTTGCCTAGAAGCAAACCCCAACATTATCTACCACTGTTGTTTCTATACATATAAATCTCCACGTTCACCAGTAAACAAGCTTTCTAGAAATCAAACTTTTGAAATTTCATTAAAACCCCCCAGAACACTTTGGAAATGTTTTCCTCAGAATTCAGGTTTTTGTGTTTCATGAGAATGAGAGCTTTGGTACCAAGCATGGTCACTCTCTCATGCTCCTAGTTCAGGGTGCAGGCTGCCAGTATGACAAACTTATTATAGTATGATACTTGGGGATGTTTTGATTTGTACTTCTTTTATGGCCAGAGATGTCGAACATTTCTTCATGTGTCTTCTTTAGAGAAATCTCTCTTTAATGGGATGGTTGTTTCTTTGGACATTTGTTTTGGAGAGATTCAGTTTTTTAGCTGTAGATATATTTTAGATATGAGGCCTTTGTCTGTTATATGGCTAGTGAAGATCTTCTACCACTCTGTGGGCTTTCTATTTAAGTTGCTAGCTATGTATGTCTTTTACCATACAGAAGCTCTGAAGTATAATGCAGTCCCATTTGTCCAAACTTCCTTTAATTTGTTGGGTTTCTGGGTCTTTATTAAGAAAGTTTCAACCTGTGCCAAGGAGACCTATTCCTTCTTGTAAAGTTTTCAGGGTATCTGTTTTTACCTCGATGTCTTTGATCCATTTGGAATTAATCCTGGTGCAGGGTGACACAGAAGGATCCAACTTGAGTTTTCCGCAGGTGCTTAACCAGTTCAGAACTAGCTTTTTTTTAAAAAAAATATTTATTTATTTTTGGTTGGTTGTAGGGCTTGAACTCAGGACCTGTGTGCTCTCCCTGAGCTTTTGGCTCAAAACCAACACTCTACTATACTTTAAGCCAGAGTACCACTTCCAATTTTCTGATGGTTAACTGGAAGTAAGACTCTTCTAGACTTTC
Source organism: Megascapheus bottae (assembly GCF_031878675.1). Lineage (NCBI taxonomy): Eukaryota > Metazoa > Chordata > Mammalia > Rodentia > Geomyidae > Megascapheus > Megascapheus bottae. The sequence goes on from NC_143517.1 coordinate 60,203,448, forward strand.
CTTCCTGGCTGGCTTCAGACCTGCATCAGATATCATCCTCCTAAGTAGCTAAGATTATAGGCGTGAGCCACCAGGCTTATTAGCATTAGAAGTAGTTCTTTGAATGACTCAGTTTGGGTAATACAGATTTGGATCATAATATTCAAAAAAATCTGTTAGTTCAATTAGAGAATACAAATGGACAGTATTTTACATAGCATACTATCTTTTATAAATTTTGCCTTTACACATATACAAATGTGGTAAAACCACTGGTGGCCTACATCTGTAATCACACCTGCAATCCTAGCTACTCAGGAGGCTGTGATCTGATGATGGCAGTTGGAAAGCTAGCCCAGGCAAAAAGTCCTTGAGATTATTTCTAATTAGCGAGTAAAAAGGCCTGACCAGAACTGTACATCAAGTGGTACAACATCAGATGAAGTGGTACAACACCAGCTATAAATGAAAAAGTCAAATGAAAGTGCCAGACCCTGAGTTCAAGCCCTTATACTGGCATAAAGAAAATATCTCCAGGGAGTCTTGAAATAAAAATTCACAAGCCTCTCCTTTCCTATACAATGCCTCGACTGAACTCACTTCACCTTTTCCCAGTAACAGAAACCAGTGAAGCCTAACAAAGAGATTCAACTTGAGGTTCTCCAGTTTCCACTGAAGTTCAAGGTCCAGCAAGTCAGTGATGCTTGGTTCCAGTGTCACAAGATCTCCTGTGGCTGCCATAGATAACTGTTGCCCTGGTAACAGTTCAAGGATGGAAAGAAGGTGTTAGGTCATGCACAGGATTTTTGAGGAGAAAATCATCCACCTGAGCCTACTTCCTCTGTGAAGACTGTGAGAGAGGATGGCTGCCAAAAATAGCTCCTATTTATACCTGCAGCTCTGGAATACTTAATAACCCAGCCATCCTCACTTTCAACTCACTGAATAAGTTACATGGACAATCTAGCCGTGAAGCCTTCTAGATTACGTCCCCCAAGCTCAAGTTCCATGAATAGATCAGCACTCCTTTCCAACTATTTCATCACAGAACTATGCAAACAATACAGCTGGTGCCTCTGAATGACTCTGGGAGTATGAGTGTGTCCCTCAATCTCTTTAGTCTAGTCTAGACTACTGACTACTATTGACAGGTAAAAGGGAAGATGAGAGGTACATCTAGTTGTCTGACATAAACAGGTGCTGAGTAAATAGTACTTGTTCTCACAATGTGTCTCCACTCTTACTGTCTCAGCTGTTCTATTCAAATGCAGTTTCTAGTTCTCACAGTAGATGTCCTAGTATGTGGTGGCTGACTGCCTTGCTGATTTCTCTTCCACAAACATCAAGTATGTCCTTGTCTCAATTTCTGAATTTCTTACTCTGTGCCCCCTCACCTTGCAATTTTGAAGCGGCAGGGAGTCTCTTCCTGTATGTTCCTTATGAATTCCAAAAATAAATGGCAGAGGAACATCTGTCTTTTTGCTCATTTTTTTTTGAGGGATGGGGGGAAAAAAAGGAAACTCTATGAAAGTAGTAAGTCCCCACAGAATATGCATCACAAAACCCATGACCTGAGTTGATATAATGACAACTTGCCTGTAATTAGGGGAATAAAATGATAAATCCACAAAAATGGACTGGATTTTTCCTTCAGGCCTTGGGATTGCTAAATATCACATAATCTCCCTTGGGATTTTCCTGGCCTTTATTTGCTTCCAACAAGCTTCAAACATTCTCCGAGTTCCCATTTCTTTTAAATCTACCTCCTTTTATTTCAGCTAATAACAGAAATAATTTCTCAAGAGTCACTGCTATGAAAAGAAAGTCTTCAAGTGAGTGCTTAAATGTTTAAAATTCATGTCCCAGTCTCACCAGTTCTATTCTGTGAAACTGCACTGACATCATTCAGAGGGCAGGGATTCTCCTGCCCACTGGCTTTTCACCCAAGGGACAGACAGGCAAAACTAAACAATTCCAAAAATAGGTTTCTAATCCAATAGCACTGTTATGGGTTGCTGATGACTACACAAAAATTTTACACAAGAATCAACATGAGTTATAACTATGATTCTTTATTATTCAATCTAATGAACTATCTTACAACTGCTCCCTAATTAGCTATGCCTTCTGTAACTTCACACTTTTATAGAGAAAGACATTACAAAAGGCTAGATTAATTTTAGTTCAATGCCCTTTATTTACAAGACAGATTTCCAACACAAGCAAATTCTGTGTTTTTGGGTAATTCTTATGAGGATAAAGAATGACTAAGTCTTTCAAATTAACCATATTTATCCACCAGCCATTAGTTACCCTAAGACTAATAAAAAGTACAAGTGACAAGATGGGGAAGATGGATGAGGATATAATAAATATGGAGAAAGACTGATGAGGATATGATAAATTACTTTTTTTCCTCAGAGGTAGTACTGGGGTTTAAATTCAAGGATTTGTACTCACTAGACTGGCACTCTACCATTTGAACCATGTCTCTCAGCCCTAAATTTTGGTGGTAAAATAGCAACGTCTTCTGTTCTGGTTGGTCTCAAATCACAGACCTCCTGGGTAAGTTAGGATTACAGGGATGAGCTATCGCCATTCTTAACATGACATATTCAAAATAAATACTTGAGGAACTGGAAGTGTAGCCTAGTAGTAGTAGTAGAGTGCTTGCCTAGCATGCATGAAGCCCTGGGTGTGATTCCTTAGCACTACATACACAGAAAGAGCCAGAAGGGGTGCTGTGGGTCAAGTGGTAGAATGTTAGCCCTGAGACAGAGTTCACCGATAGTGCCCAGGCCCTGAACTCAAGCCCCAGGGCTTGCAAAATAAATAAATGACTAAACAAACACTTGAGGAATAAATAAAATGAATATGATTAATAGGTATAAGTTTAAAAATAAATATTATAATTACTATAAAAATAGCACTAATAGACACATATAATATAAACTGCATTTTTTCTTCTTTGTTAACAACCAGTATGTAAGAAAAAATTTATTTAATGAATAGTTTTCATGCTTCTAGTGCTGCTTAATAAAAAGACATCAAACAGGTTTATTCATTGTCATTTTCAGTAAACATTTGGAATAAAAAATAAGAAAAAAGGGGTCATTGCCATCAACTGGAATTCCTAGGTCATCAAATGTCTTTACTATTTAGACTAGAAAAACCTCTTATTTCCCATGATCCCTGCTTGGAATAAAGACTATCACAAAATTTTGAAAATATTTATAAAATTGCCTACATTGGATATTCCCCTCTCTGAGCTTTAGAAGAACAGCTGTCAAATATAGTTTATCTTCAGATGCATCATTAAATATTTCAAATTTTTATCTTCAACAGAAAGATAAACAGAGGGAGGCCTGTTCCCTGACCCTGACAGGATTTCCATGAATGACATGCTAATAAAAAAATGCAAGTCAGTGGAAGCCTTGACTCACTATAGCAGAGTTTGCTATATTCAAAGCAAATGTCTGCTGTGCATCAGCACAAAAGAAATTGCTCCTCAAACCTACCCTTAAACCCCTTTCCTGATAAATTTTCTGCTTTTGTACAATGTGGAAGCATTTAAAAAAAAAAAAAAACTCCCTTCCAATAGTCAACACACTTATTAACATCAATAGCTCCTACTACTTGGCATATAGTGTCTGATTATGTTGTAGATCATAACACCCACCTTAAAAAAGTGCCAAGTCAAACATCAGATTAGACCTAGCCAGGATTTTGTAGCCAAGAACCACACTTTTCTTCTTCTACCTGTATAGCTAAATGGGCCAGAGAAGATAGTTTGATCCAGCAACCCAAAATGTGGCTGGAGAAAAGAAAGATGATGACTGGGCCACTTGGATACTATCTTTTCAGGATCTTAAAGGAGAAAAAATTAAAAAAAAGTAATTGCAAAGACCAGGCTAATTAATAGGGGTAATGTACATATATAACTAACCAAGAGAGAAAAGACAGGGAAGCCAGGTAAGACAAAAGAGAGAATGAAAGAGATGTCAAAACAAAACACACACACACACACACATACACACAGCGAGAGCACGAGAGATAGAGATAGAGCGAGAGCGAGAGCGAGAGCGAGAGAGAGAGAGAGAGAGAGGACTCCAACAAGTAGTCAGGAGGTCTAAGACTTAATTCCTCTGCCCAGTCCTAATTCTGAGCAATCTGACCTGAGCCTCTGCTCATTGAAGGGGCCAAGCTGAAATGAAGCTTCTTGTTACTCTATGTAAGTATTATAACAACCCTATGGAGTTGTTAATAGGTCACCGACCTATTAAATGATAATGTCAGGGACCTAAACTTTCAGCAAAGCCCTGCTCCCAAGCCCAGCCTGTGCACACAATATTCACTAATCTATGCACATTTCTTAATTATAACTACTAATGTTAAACAGCACATGAAAACCCTTGACATATACTATCTATCTGCTTTTTAACAGATGAACCTTTCAGGACTGGCAATGTTAATTATTTCATAGATGAAGAATCTGAGGCTCGGATAAGCCATGTGGCTTAATGGCTTGTCTAAGGTCACACAGTAACAGATGTCAGCCCTCTAATTTATATGCATTCTCTTCTTGATACACTTACGACTGTGAAATTCTACCTTATTAGAACTGATGAAAAGGAAAAAAGAAAACACACTCACCTGGGAAAGGTAGAGAATTCCTATATAACCTATACGTGATAGAACACGATGAACTATGGAAGTCTACAGAGAGATACATAAGCATATACACACTGCCTGAGTGCAACCTCCAAATGAGAAATGGAAACTTACAAACATCAAAGACAGGATCGAAGGCAAACCAAATAAAAAATGCTAGTCAAGGGCTGTGAGTTTGGCCCAGTGGTAGAGTGCTTGCTTAGCATGCACGAAGACCCAGGTTCAGTTCCTGGGTACCACATACATAGAGAAAAGCCAGAAGTGGTGCTGAGGCTCAAGTGGTAGAGCTCTAGCCTTGAGAAAGTCCAAGGACAGTGCTCAGGGCCTGAGCTCAAGCCCAGGACTGGCAAAAACAAAACAAAACAAAAACAAAAAAACACAAACAAACAACAACAACAAAAAATTAGTCAAGCAGGAACATCAACCAAGTCCCTAAAATTATGGGAAGGGGAATCGGGGAGAGCAAAGTGTGGGTGCCTCCCCTCACAACTCTTTCCACACCTCACCTGGTGGGAAGGTGTCACCATCATCTAAATGAGTTTAGATGAGAGGAGCAGCTGGACAGTTCATCATCGTTCCCTCTGCCTGAATGGAAGTTCGTAGACCACAACTTCTGATGGTGCAGGTTGCTTAGTTTATTCTTTCCCAAACTGGCAAACAGTTGTTACTGCAACCACTTTGGAATGAGGCCTCCAACGTGGTAGGAAGGAGCCATGCGACTCTAATATTGGAGTCACCCCTCCAACTTATGTTGGTTACTGTCAGGAAAGGCCAGGCTGGGCTGTGACACTCTAACTTGTGCTTCTCCATGCCACAGGGGATGATAAGTACATTACACTGTGTCCAGCCATTGTGCTTTACACCTAACTAGGTTAACAGGCATGCACTTGAATAAGAGGGAGCCTCATAGCCAGGTACTGGTGACTCACACCTGTAATCTTAGCTACTCAAGAGACTGAGATCTGAGGATCAAGGTGATAAGAGTGCCAGCTTTGAGCAAAAATAGCAAGTAAGGGTGGCACCTCCTAAGCTAACTGTGAAGACTTCCTCAAAGGAACAGTGAACCAACTGTAAGTGACACATTATCACCTTAGAAAAATACTCTTAAACAGTCTACTAAAGAAAATACTGAGTGAAGTCCTTTCTGTATAGAGTAACTTCGTAAGCTAACAGCCCAGAACTAGTTGGCACGGTCTTCCTAAAACCATGCTATTCTTTGTGACTAGAGGAATAGCCCACTGACAAAATACCATGGTAGCATGTTCTATAAAGACAGTACTCCACCCCAACTGCTTCAGCATCTCTCCTGGGAAGGAAATTACTCAATAGAGAAAGATGGGCAATGCCTCAAAGTGGGTTATGGCACCGAGGGCCATCAGCCAAAATACAGGCAATGCCTAGAATGTCAATAACACAAAAATGGTTCAGGAAATGAAGAACCATTTCTATATGGTGATATCATTATGTGATTTCTAAAAACAAAAAGACTGTAAAACAAGTGAAAAAAAGCAAAATTTATCACGATATGTGTTTAAGAGTGGTAGATGTTTAAAACAATATGTGCAAGAAACAGAGAATGAAAAGTAACTAAAAATAGCTGGGTTGCGGCAGTGGGATCATGGGTGATTTCTTCTGTTCCAAATATGTAAAAAATTCACGACTGTATAGTATACTAAATCTCAAAGAAAAAAAAAGGCATTCCAACTTCTTGATTACTCTCCAACTCAAGAACCATTTGCAGTCTCCAGAAAATTATAGTACTGTGTGTTAAACTAAGTTCTTTCCCTGAAGCACTCCCCACAATCTTGCCAATGTTAGCATACATTATGCAGGACAAGAACATTATCAAGTTACTTAACAGGACTGGAGAAATCTGAGGGAAGAGAGGGGGTGGAGGAGAAGAACAGTCAAAGGCACTTAAGCCACTAACAAAAAAGTACTGTGGCTTGTACATAAAACCATTACTGGCCGCCATGAGGCATTATCAGTCCAATAATACATTTATGTTTCAGACTTGAAAAAAAAAAGTGTACTTGAAACCAGAACAGGCCTTGAATTTCAAACACTCAGAACTAAAGGAATGCCACAGAGGGAGAATTAAGGCCAACTAAAATTGGCCTTTTGTCTAGCAGGCATTCTTCAGACTCAGGAAAAAAGGCAGAGTCTGGTTTAGCTGTGGATGCATTTGAAAGTAAAATCTGAAGTTTCCAGAATTACCCACTAGCCAGAGCTAGAATGCTGATGCTGATTTCTATGATACAATTTCCATATGAAATGACCATTACGTGACCTGAATGTACCTCTAGCTCTAAGGAAATAGACCAAAAAAATCAGCTAACAAGATATCCTGGGAATACAGACAGTTAGAATCCAAATGTCTGTTTACACATGCTTACAGGGTCAATGGATGCAGGGGAAACAATGTTAAAACTATGTGCCACCACACTAAACTGTCAAACACAAACCATCTATTCAGAGTTCCCTTGCCAAGTTACACCTTGATAAGGTGAATCTTTCAGCTTAGTGAACAGCATAGGCTTTGAAAACTGCATATGGCAACTTCTTTGCTTACTTAAACATAGTTCTCCATCCAGATAATGGATGGCAGTCTCTGGGACACTATCTGAAGGTCTGAAGGTACATAAAAAAGAACACATCTCTGCCTTCATGACTCAATGTATAAATACATGGCATCTTGATCAATGTTACCCCTTCTGTCACTCCCCCCATCTATCTCAACCCAACCCATCTTCTCAAGGCCTGGTTCCATATTCACATATGTACATTTAATATTAATGACTACATTCACCCGCCATTCCTCTCTCCAATTGTCTTCCCCCTCCCTTAAACCCTTCTCCCCTACTGATCAAACATCTTCCAGCTTCCTGGTATTTTTTTTTTGGTATAATTATTTAACCCAAGGAGTTATACCACTGGAATCCAATGGTATGTTATATAATTTGTGTTTATGTACATAATTTCCATGTGTATAGTTTAATATATATTTATAATTTAGATTTACATTATGAGAGAAAATAGGTTCCCTTTGTCTTTCTGAGCCTGACTTACATGGAAATGAAAACACATGAGCTGCTGACTCCAGTAAAAATAGCCATCATCAAAAAACAGTAACAAATGCTGGTATGGATGAGAGGTGGAAAGTAGAACTCTATTACATTATTAGTGAGAATATAAACTAGTGCAACCACTATGGCAGGCAGTTTGGGGATTCCTCATAGAACTAAACAGACGACCTTATGATCTAGTGGTATCACTCTTACTCATGTATCTAAAAGACTACAAGTCAAGATATAATAAAGATACTTGCATAGTTGTATGCAAATGTGTATGTATGTATATAAACATACACTACATTTTTATTCATCCATCAGGAAGAATATTATGTCATTTGCAGGAAGATGGAGGGACCTGGAAAAAAATATGTTAAGAATAAGGACTTTAATTATCACCTTTTCTGGTCTCTGCATTAGGGTTAAGTGGACAAGCATGTGTATTCTAAGTATCTCAGAAACACAGTACTTAGAGGCATTACTGTAAAGTACAAGAAATTTCTGAACATGTAGCATAAAATGCTTAGATTAATGGCCTATTTGAACCAACACCATCCCTTTACTATATTAAAATCTGTATGTATGCACATGTACATGAGCCCATGTGTAGGACAACACTAAATGTTAATAAAATCTTTTAAAAAATTTAAAAAAATAGAAACTTAACTTCTGTCCAGCAAGTGGAAGCTGCTTGGGGAAAAAAACAATCCCTTCACAGAAGATACAAAGTTTATTTCAAATCTTTTTTTTACTAGTATGTTCAAATTATTTTTTTTCTACTGAATTACCTCCATTTCCTTTCCCTTTTTCTTCTTTCTTCCCCTCTTCATTCTCTTTGTGCCCATACTATGGGCCTTATTTTTTTTGTGACTTTTCTGTTCATGGCCATGCCTTCAGTAATGCATTTCTGTGGTTAACTGGAAATGGAATCTAAAGGATTTTTCTGCCCTGGCTGGTTTCAAACCGATCCTCTGAGGTAGTATTATAGGTGTGAGCCACTAGAACTTGGCTACTGGAATCTATTTTAAGGGAGAGGTAATTAGACTGAATCTGTTCCTTACCTAACAGCCCTGGGATCCTCACGGAAGTTATCCATAGATCTCACAGCAGAAAATATAACTAACAATGTCATGATAAAAACAAACAAAAAACCGACAGAACATGCAAGAGAGGATGTGAAGCAGGACAACAAAATGCTTTCCATTGATCTGTGGTAAGGCACAGGTACTGGCACTACTGAAGTTCCTCAGGTGACAGGCCTGGATAGACAGCATGGTCTTTTATAATGATGGCTATTCTAATAACAAAGACCTTCTTAAGCTCCTGTTAATTCCAGTTGCATCCTCCACTAGATGACATGTACTCTAGGCTTCTTTTTCCCTTGGGATGTACCATGTCCAAATGACAGCAGGCCTCAAGATGTCAGACTGCTGATCCTACATGAATGGAATGAGTGACAGGATATCATCAACACATGTAAAGTGATACTTAGTTCCCTACTTGTGCCACAGACTACCAATCTAATATGCCCCTCTTCTCATAGCTTCCTATGGCCTTCACTTTGGGGGACATACCTTTGATCATTAATACTTAATGATATATTTTATTTTATCCAAGTCTCATTGATCAACAGGAAATCATTTATGTAAAAGTATATACAGAAGTAGTGGGCATGGAGTGCACATATGATGATATAAAGGAAGGATACATGACTTCCCATAGGGTACTTGTGGGGAGCCGGAGCGGCCGCCATTACAAGATGGCGCCTGTTCCCTGCCTCGCTCCTTGTAAACAACTTCTTAGTTCTCCTTATTTGGTATGTGAGTGCGGAGCCTTTGCTCGTTCCACTGAGTCTGCGCGTATGACGTCAGAGGCCTGACCAATCCCGAGTTTTAAAATGGTCCTGGCAACAGAGCGACCAATGGCAAAAAGCCCCGTGTTCCTTGATTGTATATAAGCAGCTGCATTTCCCTGCCCAGCGCCCCTCTGCTTCAGCTCTCCCTTCAATCAAGTTGCTCTTCAATAAAGCGTGATACGAGAAGGATCCTCGGGTGGTGTCCCTTCTTCCCTGCTGGTCAGGGGTGCCGGGCACCGCAGGTACTGATAGTCATAAAGCCTTCGTAAATGCCCTAAGTACAGAATCTGATTGGTTCTTAGCTACACTTATTGCTGTTCTTATTTCCCTTAGACCTGTACATAAAAATGGAGGCAACTCTTTTCTTTGTTCATTACCTTAACTTGGAACAGAAAGTGTTTAAGTTCTAGTGAACACAGACTATTAAGACTATGCCCCACATTAAAACCCTAGCCGTGTTGCTGTCACTGTTTCCTAATTTCTTAGACTTGGTTACTTCACTTACAAAATAGAAAGGGTCAGAATGAAATGATAAAGTATACAAAGCTCCCAGAACTCAGAAGACAGCCAACACATGGTAGCTTCTCATTTTCTAAGTGCTTTGAAACTCACAGCTGGGCGATTCTACAAGTAGAGTTATATTCCTAGCCCTAGCTGAAGTGGATAACAAATGGGTAAACGAAGGAAGCTTATAAAAGGCTTGCTCTGGGTCCTATACCAGGGAAATGCAGAAACCTCCTAAGTAGCTCTTTAGAGCAAGGAAAGCCCACAAATTCATTTATCAAATGTTTCTGGAAACTAACAATAATGGTTTGGGCTGGCAGCACTTAGGCACGTTCAGATGGATGGTTCAGTGTCAATACCCTCTCCATTATCATTCCCTTGAGGCACACCCATCCTGATAGTCTTCAAGAGTTCTCCTTACCCACAGTCTAGGGAACCTGAGAGCACATCTAAAACAGGGCAGCAGACAAAGCTAAAAGTTCATCCCCTTAAGTAAAATGCCTATTAATGGAGTCATAGCAAAGTTCAGATGGGGCTACTTTGTTCTTGTTTTTATTTTCTAGTGAAAAATCATGTGGGAAAAATGCTTATTTACTCAAAGACTAAAACAGCAGAACAGGCAGGAAACATATTTACTTAGAACCCACTGAAAGAGATCCTACTAGCCACATTTCTGTATAAGTAAAGGTCCTGATATGATGGACTTCATCTGAGGCAAGAGATTCTATAATAGGTGTTCCAGAAAGAGGCATGTTTCTCTAATGAGTACCAGAGAGAAAGATTCAGCAATTCCATGAAGGGATATTTTGAACAGTAATAAGACACCACTGAAGAACACCCGAGACTGGCTTTTTAAGCCAGCCATTGCTAATAAAGTATAGTGCCTCTGGGCACAGAAAACTTGCAAAGCAGAATAAAGTGAGGGCAGGGGCACTGCGCTAATTATCACTATGTAAGTACAAGAAAACAACCGCATATACATTCCAGTTTATTCTTCCATGGTGACAAAAGCTCTACCAGTCTTATTTCATAAAGATTCACTGACTTGTTCCAAATCACACTGCTAATAAGTACTAACAAGACTGGAAATTCTAATCTTCTAACCCAAAATTTAGCTTATTTTTCCATGAGAGTCAATTATAGAATACAAAAAGTGAGCATGCTAAGACACTGGAGGTTTTGTGTTGAGTGACTGGAGCCTGAGAAAGAAGAGCTGCGCGAGTGTTCTTGATATCCCAGGCCTCCTGTGACAGGCTGTCTACCACAGCCCAGCTTACTTGGAGCAAGCCATTGACTCAAATTTTGACCAAACAGATTTGTGACGACACTTTGGCAAACTCAAATGAGGAAAACAAAGAATGCGCTACTTGACTATGTGAGCCCCAAAATGGAAACACATACATAGTGCCCTAAAAAGCCCAGTGGCAGCATATGTGACCCTAAACTCAAAAGAAACCAAGAGCCCCAAAATGGAAACACATACATTGTGCCCTAAAAAGCCCAGTGGCAGCATATGTGACCCTAAACTCAAAAGAAACCAAGTCCGAAGAAGCTTTGTAACAGAAGCAGAAGAACCAAATAAGCAGTGCATGGGTGGGGCCAAATGTCTCAGTAGACTTGGGAAACTCAGAGACCATAATGGCGGACAACAGGAGTCTGACTGCTGTGGGCAAGGTTAGTCCCAAAGGAGGAAATGGCCTAGCTGGCTGATGGCATGTCAAGTGCCATTTTCTTAGCTCTCCAGAACCCAAGCCCTCCACAACAGACACACTGTGTTAAGTGCAGACACTTAACAACACCAGACCCTCCAGATAAGAATCTCCAAGTTGATCATGATGCATTCTCTGGCTGAGGACCACAGGCCATGGTAACCTAAGGAAGACTAAGAAGAAAGCAGCTGCCACACAGGACAGGAAGAAAGAAGAATCAAATTGTCTCTGTTTCATCTATTCTGGCCAGTCACCTACAAGACTTCCTGTGACAGCCACTTTGTAACGAGGACAGCGCAGGGATCAGGACAAAAACATCAAGAAGACACACTAATTTTCCCTGCTAATGAATTTAAGACAATAAAAAATAAAAATAAAGCAGATGAAATTGAGACTAGAGAACCAGAAAATCCAACATAACCAAATAAAATTCAAACTATGAATTCCATTTTTGCCACATGTGAAAATGTTTTGATTGTCCCATCTTTTAAAATGTGAGTCAAAACAAACAAAAAAATCCCCAAAGACACAAAATAAGCCAAGTTATACAACGTGGTCTCATGACAAAAATCCAAAGCAAGTGTCATAGCACTCCAAAGCTAACCTGGCACTGAAGAGTCTGGTGAGCAGGACACAAGGAAGCACAGATACAGGTATCACTTTCAACTGACTCAGGAAACATCACATCAAATAGCCATTTAGCTCAAATTTGGAAACAGCTTGTGAGATTTCTCCCAAGAATGTCTATATTTTGCCCCTGGATCATATAAATGCCTCTGCAGCTCTCATTGCATTTGCTAATAGAGCTCCGGCATTCCTGGGCCTACCAAACTGACCTGGGCAGTGTTCAGACAATCAGAAGTATCAGGAGCCTCTAGAGTAAGCCTCTAGCGTTAGCCTCACGTGGAAGGAACTCAAGTAGAAAAATGTGTTCTTAGCAATAAGGAAGAAACCCCATGTAGGCTAGTTTTCAACTAGATTTACGTGTGCCTTGAGAAGAGCCCTAATGAGTCCATATGCAGAAAACCTCCAAATGAAATTTAACTATGTCAACACCAACTCCTTCAAATTAAGAGATGCTTAACTACTACTACTACAGGATAGTAAGCAGCGCTAAAAAAACAAACCAGATTCTAAGTTGTGTCATATATGTTTCTCAAAGTGGTAGGTAATGTGAGCACTTTCAAAAGGACCTTAACTCAGATCTTTTAGGGTGGCTCTGACCACCCTAAATGTCAGAAAGATGTCAGTACAGAAAGCTGTATTGACATTTCATACTGTAAACATATTTCACTAAACTAGGGAGGTATGGGCAGGGAGAACTCTCTATTCCTATGCTAAATGAAAAAAAGAAAAGAAAACATGAACCTCTCCAAAAAAGAACTGCATTTTTTTTTTTTTGCTGACATCAACAATGTCAGGGCGGAAACAAAAAATAAACCAGAGACCCACTGACTTCTGTTTCATTAGAAACACATGAAGACAATATCTGCCAATCAGAAAACATACCTTTTTTTTTTGGCAAAAGTCTTACACACAAACCAACAAATCTTTTTTTGCAGTATAAGGACATCCAGCTTGTCAAGAACTTACACACAAGACTCACATAATAAAATAACTGGGCAGTAAAAGAAAAAATAAGCCTAAATAATTCCTAAATAATATTTAATCCATATGCAATAAATATCCTTTCTAAATATAAATACATGGGGGCAGAGCAGTGGAGAGACAGCTGTTTCTAGGCCACCCAGCATCTATTTACTCAGAAACCATGTTGGGGTGACAAATTCAAATTTAGGTCATTTATAGTTTATGTCCATCTTTTCATGAAAGCCTTCACACACAGAGGGCACTGTGTTTTCAAATCCCCCTACTCATCCATTTGCTTGTTCATCCATTCTGAGAAACAAGGAGGCAGGAACTCTCGAACCTATTTCACAGATGAGAAACTTGAAGTAAGACATTAATGAAATCCACACAACTAATAAGGAACTAAACAGATGCTGGTTTCTGACTCAAAGCCCATCTGCTCTCCAGAGAAAGCAAATATCAGGCAGTTGATGCACAATGACATTGAGGGGGGAAATGAACAGAAGCAATACAGACTTAACACCTTCCTCTGAACTGTGGAGGCAAAGGAAATCAGTCTTTTCTCCAGCCAAGCAGGAATCAGACACCCAAGGCTTGAGGTATGAAGGTACTCACAAGCTGCCTGTTTACAAGGTCTACAGCTGTCCCTTGTGGAGTCCTGAGCACCACTACCAGGGACTGGGAAGGCCAACGGGATGCGAGAAACCCCATCTGTGAAATGGCTATGCTTTTAAATGGGAGCAGAATGCCCCATTCCAGAAGAACACAAATCTTAAAGTAGCATACTATGGTGAAAACAAATTTGCTTTTAAACCAAGATTCCCAGCTTGGCTGCTGATTATCTGTATGATTTTTTATTTTTAGGGGAGGAAACTACTCAATTTTGAATTCAGTTCTCATATTTGCTCAGCAGGTGCTCTACCACTTGAAACAGACATCCATGCTTTGGTTATTTTGCAGGTAAGGCTTCACTTTTGTCACAGCCAGTCCATGCATGATAATTCTACCTGACTGAAATTCTCTTGTATCTAGGATCCCAGCCATGTGCTACTGTAAGCTTGCTTGCTAAGATCTAGGTCTCACTAACTTTTTGCTTGGGCAGTCCAGAAACTGCAATCCTCTGTATCTCTTCTCCAGTAGCTAGGATTATAAACATGATCCACCATGCCACAAATCTATGTGATCACCGTGGTGTATATGTGTGTGAGTACACATATGCATACAAATATGTGAGCACAAATGCTGGTACTAGTGCTTAAACTCAGGGTCTCAAGTTCTGCTGGGCTTTCCATACCCACTAAGGCTGGCACTCTATGACTTGAATCATACCTCTACTTCTTGCTTTCTGCTAGTTAACTACAGATAAGCATCTTGAGGATTTGTCTTCCAGACTGACTTTGAACCTTAATCCTCAGATCTCAGGCTCTTGAGTAAGGAGTACATGTCTGAGCTACTGGTATTGACCTAACTTTTCAATTACATATTATTATGTGCCTCTTTTATTGAGGGTAAAAGCAAATAAATTAAAAAATCATATTAAGTAGCTGGATGCAGTGGCTCATACCTGTAATCCTAGCTACTCAGGAGGTTAAGATCTGAAGACTGCTGTTCAAAGTCAGCCTGGGCACTAAAGTCGGTGAGATTCTTATCTCAAATTAACTACTAGAAAACCAGAAATGGTATGGCTCAAGGGGTAGGGTAGTAGCCTTGAGATGAAGAGCTAAGGGACAATGCCCTGGCACCAAGACTGACAAAAAAAAAATCATATAAAGTGAAGTAAGCAAGACACAAAGAAACAGGCTCCATGGTTTCCCTCATTTGTAATAATTAGTACACATCTAGCATTCTCCAAGCAGAGGATTACAGTAGCTCAAAATAGCACATATAGCCATATAGGATGAGGCTAAATGAAATGAACTCTAGGATAGGGAAACGAGGTTTATCATTGTGATTGTTGTTCTTAATGTGCTATGTTAAGCTATTTCTTTTCTCTTAAAACCCTTATGGTTTATCTGATGTTGTTACTGTATCTGACTTTGTTACCTGGTATATTATGAATACACTTATTTGAAATAGGGAAGGGAAGGGGGAAAACAAGATGTCTGGGAAGGGATGGGGGAAGGGGAGGGAGAGGGAAAGTGGGAGAAAAACATGACAAACGGTATCAATGTTCAAGAAGTAATGAACCTACTACCTGACAAATGTAACAGTAACCCCTCTATACATTACCCTGATAAAATACAATTTTTAAAAAAGTAAATAAATTTGACTCTGTCTTAGACCACTGCTAAAGAGTACTTCAAACTGGAATATGCATGTTCTTTATTTACTTGGTTGTCAAAAAGAACATGTGGAGCTGGTATTTTCTTTTCTTGTCTCTCCTTTATTGACAAGAAGATTCAGAGACAAAGGGGCTTTTAAATAAATGTCACATGGCCAGTGACTAGCACAGCTGGACAGACCAGACAGTACAGGGCCTTTCTAATGTTCCTGTTATCCTTTTCTCACCAGACTTTCACCCTTCTCTGGAATGTGAATATTAGAAATCATCAGGATAAAATAATAGTTGTTGTCTACACAGGGGTTTAGAAAAAGTGTGCTGTATGTTCAGTTTTGAATATATACCTCAAATTCTGGAAATTTTGTAGGTTAAGTTTAATTGTGATAGCATATATTAACAACCAAGTTCTCACAAATCAGTCAGTATGTGAGGTATCCTTGTACACATTCTACCATGATAGAAGGTAGTCCTTCATGTCAGTTACACAGATAAGAACTGTTCCATCTCATGAGTCATACAACATAACACAACTACCCTACCAAACTTTCCAGCTCTGAAGGACAGTTAATAGAGCCAATAAAAAGAGGGAGAATAATATATAAATACTCATAAAAGATCATACTTAAAAATGAAGATTTGTAATAAAATAAACTAAAAGTAAAATTACTCACTTAAAATTTATAACAATTCATTTTGAGCCCAGGGAAGAGAAGATTTAATGATCTACTTTAGAATGCAGTCACATTACAAATCTTATTGAAATTTTAAAATAGCCAACAAGAAAGTAAGAATTTTCAGTCCACTGTTCTTGGGAATTAACAGCATCATCTTCAAGTAAGTCACAGCTCCAAGAGAGTGTAAGGCACTGGTTTGTCTAAGAAGGAGCAAATGAATATGTGGATTAATAGATCCGCAGTTTTCCCAAAAACCTAACCAAAAGATACTTTTTTCCAAGTAATAAGCAGTACTATGTGTATGTCTATACATGTAGATAATAAACCATGTTTAGTGGAAGTATTGATAATTAGTAACAAATAGAGATTTAAGTTCCAATAACCTGAGAATGTGACACTGGATGGCTGATTTTATCTCAATGAACATAATTTCCTCTTCTGGAAACAATATGAACTATAGAGGGCAGATGCGAGGGAGGAGTAAATAAGCTTAAAACTCCATGAAATATAGCTACTGGCACTAGGGACCCACAGAACAACAAAAACAACACATCCTTATCACTTGTGGCTCTCCCCTTGTTTCTACACTTTATAATCTCTATACGGTCATACTGACTGTTTCGTTTCATCACTGTTTCTAGACTGTGTATGTGCTCGTGTGTACATGCACACATGCATGGTGTGGAGCTTAAATTAGGTTCTGGGTGCTGTCTGAGCTTTTTCGGGCAAAGCTAATGCTCTACACTTTGAGCCACAGTTCCAATTTTCTAGAGGCTAATTGGAGATAGGAGTCTCACAGACTTCCCTGCCTGGGCTGGCTTTGAGCCACAATCCTCAGATCTCAGCCTCCTGAGTAGGTAGGATTATAGGCGTGAGCCACAGGTGCCTGGCTGTTTCTGGACTTTTTTCCCCCTATTAAAAATATTGACATATACACACTAACTAGATTTGAAATCTGCTAGGAAAGAGAATGCCATCTTTGGTCTTTGGCTTCTCACTAATGTCAGAGCTTTCAGACTGGGAAATCTTATCCAAAGTTTTAAAAATAGTTTGGAGAAGGAAGTCATTCTGTCCTGGGACACATCCATATTATGATATGGGTAAACCTAGGAATCAAGATACACAATACTGGCAGATCAGCTAGCTTTCCTCTAAAATATTTTGTGCCTCACAAATGCCTCTGCATTTTGCATTAACAGCTAAGTAAAAGTCAAGTTGATTTGATCACACTATCAAAATAGAAGTACTTAAGATCGTACGATTTATATGGTATTTTAGCAACCCAATAATAAATCTAGAAATTAATTATTTCTTTACTTACTTCACCAAATAAAAAAGATATAAAATTATATCATGACTTTGTTCTTTAGATGTTTTAGTAAAAATTCTACCTTTACTTCCAAAAACCATTACACTGAAGCATTTTAGCATCTCATCTGGAAGTATGTATGGTCTCCTGGCTGCCATAAAGCTACTTCCTTCAGCACTCCATGTAGACACCATTTCAATCACTGTGTGACTGTGACAAGCTCTTAAAACAACCTTCACCTTTACAGGAAATAAAAGGCTCAACCATTCAAGTACCACTTTACTTTCAAATAGTACTCCAAAGAAAAAACCCTAAGCCAGACACTGGCGGCTCATGCCTGTAACTCTGGCTACTCAAAAAGGAGTTTTAGACCTGAGAATTACAGTTCAAAGCCAGCCCAGGCAGGAAAATCTATGAGAGTCTTATCTCAGAAAAACTCAGAAAAAGCCCGCAGAACTGCTGTAGTTCAAGCGGTAGAGCTCTTGCCTTGAGCACAAAAATGCTCAGGGACAAAGCCTAGGTTAGGCCCTGAGTTCAAGCTCTAGGACAGGCAAAAAATAAATAAATAAATAATAAAAAAATAAAAAAAAACACAGTCCCAAACATAACCATAGAGAGTTTAACAACAGAGAAGAAGTACATGTGCATATCCCTCTTTCATCAAATATTCCCTAATCCTTCTGCCTGTTTTGTTTTAGGGACTGAGAAAATAGAAATAAATAAGCAAATTCCCTGATCTGCAAAAATAAGAGGTAAAAAAGCAAAAGCATGTGCACTGACCATATCAGACCAGAGGGGAATGCTGTACAGGGAGTAGTAGTTCAAATCCCAGATTTTAGAAGTAAACAAACATGGGCTTGAGCTACTTTTTAAGCAATTTAGTGCTTAACTTCTTTTTTTTTCTTCATACAATTTTTATTGCAATTAATAGAAGGGTTACATTATATTTACCAGATAGAAGGTGCATTACTTTACAATTAGTGCTTAACTTCTTGCTTCCATTTTCACCTGTATAAAATGTGGTAAGGCGTTTATTTCTCCATGATATTGCAAGGAATAAATAATCGCAGGATCATAAACTAAATGCTCTTTCCATACAGCAAGAAAACGGTAAGAGAAGCAAGCCTGCTATCACAGCATGGAGAGGACAAGACTATGGTCAAATGACAGAAACCTTGGTCACATTAAAAAAAAAAAATCCATTAATTAGTTAGCTTTAGTTGGCCTTTGCCATTTGGGAAATGGGGTTCAGTACTATCAAATAAACCAAATATCCAATATTTATTGAAATTTTCTGAAATGTAAATGACAGTAACTAGGCTAAATCTTCATGTGCACGTGAAATCTCTGTGGGCTGGATGTGGCAGGTGGCCCTGCAGAACTACCTCAGGATACAAGAACACTCCACAGCTTGGTGAAGTAGGGAGCACTCTGCAAACACCATGGGATGTGAAGGAGCTTAGCTTTAAGAGATGCAGATGGGGGGCCGGGAGTTTGGCCTAGTGGTTGAAGTGCTTGCCTAGCATGCATGAAGACCCGGGTTCAATTCCTCGGTACCACATACGTAGAAAAAAAAGTCGGAAGTGGTGCTGAGGCTCAAGTGGCAGAGTGCCAGCCTTGAGAAAGTCCAAGGACAGTGCTCAGGCCCTGAGCTCAAGCCCAGGACTGGCAAAAAAAAAAGAGATGCAGATGGGTAGAGAGGAGTAGATAGGCAAGGAGATGTACGAGCACGGAAGTGAAAAGTAGTGACCAACCTATAAGAACAGAAAGTCACAGGTAACATACAACTTGGCAGGAGGAAGAGAAACGCCTTAAAACCAAGCACCGAAGTTTGGAGTTTACTAACAGGCAATACAAAATTCTTGTCTGATGTTGCCAAAAATGATCTTTATCACTAGGAATATTTTTGATTATCTAATTAAAACCAAGGAAAATGTAATTACAATCATACTTACCTATTCAAAAACTATTCATTTAAATGTGTTTTAATTACTGAGATGAAGAGAATCATCATATGTGTAGCAGCTAAAATACCAGCCAAGGGTAACCCTGACATCTCTGTGAAATTAAACAAACACAACAGGTTGGTTCTGTTTTCTCAAAGCTCTGGGAAGGCATCCATGATGGGTGTCAATCTGGCATTCAAATTTAGTTGGAATAAATAAGGCTGGTATCAGTTTCTGTCTTTCACAGGCAACAGCCCAACTACCTTTAAAAATAGGAACTTTTTGTTTATGCTTGTCACAGAGAAAGACTTGTTGACTCTGATTCTTGTTGTAACTTTACCGTGGTTAGTGCCTCAAATATTAATTAAAAGGAAACCAAAACAAAACAGTGGGACTAGGCCTTACTGGCACATATACAATAAACAGTTTGGTTTGGTGTCTGTATGAAATTAGAAAATCACTGCCTGCTCACAACAGTTTTTCTGAACTATGTACTATTTTCAGCCACCAGCTATTGAGAGCACACACTACACCAGAACAGCACAGGCAAGATACAGACTTTCCAGGCAGGATTACCATCTCTTCTTTTCCAGATGAAAACACAGGGAAACACAGTAATATCAAAGAACAAAGCAAGGTTTAGGAATCCAGCACCAAATTTCCTATCAAACACTATCAACGGGTGATATTTGGTTAAAATTGGGGCTGAAATAAAACACAACTACAAAATGAATTTGCAGTTAGTCACAATTTTCCAAAACTAAGGCTGGCATTTATTTTGCTGATGAACATTTCACTATTTTTATTCTCAAAGTCCATGGTTTAGTGTGACATCAAATAAAAACAACATGTACAAAATTCCTAACAGCTCAAGGAACCCTGACATGAATGCTGTAGATACAGAGTTTCTGGGTTTTTAGTACTGCCCAAATGTTTTTGTGCTTTGGTTTTCTCTCTATAAAATGAGAACTGCTGTATGAATGAATGGGAGGAAGCATATACAGCATCAATAATACAACAGAGGCGTCCATCATCACCTGCAAGCTCACTGGGGGATGCATTTGTGGCCTCCCATATCTTAGGCAAGTTATCTGTCAGTGAGCCAAATCCTCAGCCTTATATACATACTTGTGCCACAACTGAGATGAGTGGTGAAGATTTACAGCATCCGAAATATTTACTGAGCTTAAAAGATGTTCACCTCCCCAAACAACTGCACAAATGAGCACATTTTAGTGTTTAGGTTAGCTTTCTGTTGTTACAACAAAACACCTGTGATTATCAATTTATAATGAGAAAGGGGTTATTTTGGCTTACAGTTTTACAAGTTCCAGTCATGTTCAGTTGGCTCCAATGCATCAGGCCTATGGCAAGACAATGTACAATGGTGGGAATGAAGCAGAGCAAAACTGCCTCACTAAATAAAAAGCAAAATGAGAAGAAAGGAGCAGACTGCAAATGGCTCATACCTATAATACCAGTTACTTAAAAGGCTATGATATGGAAGATTACATTTCAGTAAAAAATTTGAGACTCAGTCTTGACTGCCAGTAGACATGGTGGCATGTGTTTATAGTAGGCAAATCATGATTTAGGTACATTCTGGATAGGAAGTTAAGACTGTCTCAAAATTAACCACTGGGGGCAAAATGGTTGAATGCTGGCCCAGGGATACAGCACCCACCTTAACAAAAACAAGGCCCTGAGTTCAAACAACAGTTTCACAAAAAGAATTAAGAGGAGGAAGAGGATTATGAAATGATGTAGAAATACAAATTCATAACATCCTCAGGGAACATTAAGCGAACCATCAATTTATTACCAAGACATATTGCTATAGGAAGAAAATAAGAAAACAGACTTTCAGAGCAGAGAATGATACACATGAAGACCTATAAAGATCAAAAGGAAGAATAAGCACAATTTGTAGAAAGACATCCCAGAAGGCCAACCTGAAAGGAGAGTTTGAAGGTGTTGGCCAAAGGAGCAGAAAGTACAGTCCTAGTACCGGGGCTAGAGGAACATAGGAAACAAGAGTCTGTTCAGCTGAATTACTTCATTCTTATCAAATGAAGTACATAAGCATGAAGAAGCCAGGATTCAATTTCATGCATCTTTTGTATATTTCCTGTCTACAATATAATACCCAGTAGTGAAGGCATGGAGAGACAAGAGAACTTGGAAGGGATAGCTTGAGAATAGGGAAAAGTAACAGATAAGGCAAGTAAAATTACTTCAGACTAAGAAGAACTTAAGAAATAGGAAGAAGTAAGACAAAGGCATGCACTTACTTATTAAGACACCCTCAGTTTACTTATCCATCCATCCATCCATTTTTGAGAAGGGAGATCCTAATTCATGGCTCCTCTAATTCTACATACCATCCCCCCTCCTTCCCAACAATGGTTCACTGGAATGCTATCAGGCCTTGCTCACTAGCTGGGGCTTTGGTTTACCTGGTTGCTCTAGAATTTAAGCTAAATCAGTAAGACCACAGGCCTCAGCACTGGTGGCTCATCCACAGTAATCCTCACTACTCAGAAGAAGGAGCACTAAGCACAGTAATGTCATTTAACCAGTCTTCACCTAGATTCGGGATACTGCTTTCTCCTCAAAACTAAATATAGTATTTCAAGGTCTATCTGGGAACTCCTATTAGAAAGAGGTGCTAGATGAAATACGATTATATAATTCTGTCTGAATCTGGCCCAAGCCACATGGGGAAGTGTGCGTGACTTCATAAAGAACTCCTTAAGTCCTGCTAGCTACTACTCTTTCTAATGGCAGTCACTCCTCTTGGTCATTGTCACATTTGTGAATCCCTCCACATTTCTACCAATCCCACTGCTTGCTGATTTTTATTTTTATTTATTTATTTTTTGCCAGTCCTGGGCCTTGAACTCAGTCAGAGCCTGGGCACTGTCCTTGGACTTTCTCAAGGCTAGAGCTCTACTACTTGAGCCACAGCATCATTTCTGGCTTTTTTCTATGTATGTGGTACCGAGGAATCGAACCTGGGTCCTTGTGCATGCTAGGCAAACATTCCACCACTAGGCTAAACTCTTGGCCCCTGCAGATTTTTCAACTTGTGGACTGTTTCCTGGAAGATGCTCTGAATCCTCAACATTGCATTTCACATTCAGGATGACATCTCTTTCCTTTTTTCATACTGGGTTATGACCAATTTTAGTATCCTATCATATATAATGCCATGATAGTCCTAGAGATGCAGCTTAAGAAGTAAGAGAGTAAGAATGAAATGGGTTCTTGATGTTCAATTCCTCATCACCTTCTGAAATCAAAGAATGTTTTGCAGGCTGAGAAACAGAAAAGACAAGTTGCCAGGCTACCACTTTAGGAATTCAGTTATCCTGCTCCCTGCCCCCCACCTACCACCTGCCTCTGCTGCAGCTAAAAATGAACCTCAGATTCTTAAACCCCTCCAGCCAGAAATGAAGAAAAGTGGTATGTAAATGGAAACATTATCAAATACACTTAGAATGTGAAAGTCAAATTCTCCTGCTGTTGGAAAAACTCAGATGAAACCAAGATTGACAACTCAAGAAAAATGACACCCAGAAATAGACAATTGCTAAAGTATATATTCCAAGTAAATTAATTCAGGAAAAATAATTACTAAAGACTAAAGCCAGTTTCTGGTTCATCTGCCCCCTCACATCTTCACTGTAGGACTTATTGTCCTCATTAAGGGAGAGTCATCTACTGTCTCTTCCCCATGACGCTTTAAGGAAAGAAAAATGGGAGGTATGAAATGGGAACACCTACAAGACCATAAAACGTATTATCTCCACAACTCCTACAGAGCTCTAGTGAGCACAGAGGTGAGAGGAAGATGGAAAAAATGGAAGAGGAAGTAAGTAAGTTTGATAAATGTGAGACAGAAGAAGGAAATAAATGATGTGAATCAGTAGAGCAAGTAAATATGTATTTCTCATTCACATGGAAAAATGCAGCCCAAACTCCATGTATACAGAGTAGGAGTCAGGCTCATTAATTTATATTCCCAGGCAAGAATGATCCCTTTACTTGCCATTTGGCCATGTTAAAATGCTCCACACTGTGGGAAAAGCCTGGTAAGCTGGAAAAGCTCCGAAGATGTCACTTGTACTTAAATGGGGACAAAGAGAAACAATGGTCATATACATCACAGCTAATATTGTTGATTTGCTGTCTAGGGACCATGTCGTGGTCAAGTTCCAAGTGAGACTCCTCTTCCTAAGAATAATTCCTAAAAGCTGCTGTAGAAGAGCCAGGCTCAACATGAGCTTCATCTCCCACCCTTCCTCTACCTCATACTTTCCGAAGCTGTTAAAAATATATAAAAAGCAGATAAGAGAGGAAAAAAACAGTACCAGATCACAAAGAAGAAAAGTATATAAGCATCCACTTAACATATATGAATGGTGTGAATGCCAGGCTCCAGGGCACCGGTGGGAGCTGAACTCTTTCTAGGCCCTCAGTCAGCTATGTGTGCACAGACTAATAAGGCAGGCTCTGAAGAGAGTGGTTAAGCTAGGTAACCAAAGCAACCAATTATCTGCCTGACTCAGCCCCAAAACCACTGTAGAGGGGGCAGTCACAGAGCATGGATTCTTTGTGTTGAGCTTTATGAATGAGAAGTTGTATGAATGGTAAGCAAAGTGGACAGAGAATGAAAATGGCATTCTGTTCCAGGCTCTAAGTCAGAAATACCTAGGAAATTTCCCACAATGCTGATTATTCAAGAGTTGGTTATAGCAAACTCTGTTTCTGGTCCAGGTTCTATTCCCACCTACCATGACTTGTGGTCCCTGTGTGCACAAGTATACCTGAACAATGCACTGTCATAGGAGAATACTTAGTATCTTAATATGGAAGCTTCAACTAGTAAGTAGAAAGGGGGGGAGGAAAAGGAGAGAATCCTTGAACTTGGGAGTTTTAAGACAATGTTTATACCCACTACTGATTTTAAATGTATAACTGGGCAAGGCTACCATCCCACCCTTGAGCCACAGTACTACTTCCTGTTGTCTAGTGATTAATTGGAGATAAGAGTCTCACAGTCTTTAGTGCCCAGGCTGGGTTTGAACTGCGATCCTCAGATCTGAGCCTCCTGAGTAGCTAGGATTACAGGCATGAGCCACCACACCCTGCTTGGGTTTCAGTTTTATTATCTATAAAGCAGCAGCCCACAAGACTGCTGAAGAACAGAGGTTTTTTTTGTTTTGTTTTGTTTTTGCCAGTCCTGGGCTTGCATTAAAGGTCTGAGCACTGTCCTTGGACTTTCTCAAGGCTAGAGCTCTACTACTTGAGCCTTAGCACCACTTCCAGCTTTTTTCTAAGTATGTGATACTGAGGAATCGAACCCAGGTCTTCATGTATGCAAGAACTCTACCATTAGGCCAAACTCCTGGCCCCTAGGAATAGAGCCTTTAAAGATAGTTTTATCAGTAATTGCACCACCTATATGCAGTTAGCAGCTCAGTTTGGGATGCTGTTGTTCAAATATCTGGTAAGAAATAAACCAAAAGAAACATTCTGGTTCTAAGAGCTACAGAGCCAGTCACTTATTTAAGAGTTTACTTCTTATTGATCTTGGGATCTTAAAATCCAGACGCTGGTGCAGCTGGTCCAGACTGGAGGCTCAGACTCGGTATTGCAAAGGTGCTTAGGTGGTGCTAATGTTGCTGTTCCCACACCAATATCAGTAGTCAAAAAACTGAGGGTCCTCCATCAAACCCCTAAGTGTCTTACCCACCACTTAAGAGTGGACTCACTCACCCAAGAAAGGCAGCTCTTTGATTTCTGGCTCTCTCCTAACTTCCAACACCTATTCCTTCTACAAACCATTTCCCCTAACCACACTGCCTCATGACAAATTATCATGACAGATTAGCCCTCCTCACAGGGAGGTAACAAAAAAATGATTATATCTAACCCAACCTGCAAAGACAACACAATTAAAAGCAGGAAAGAATATCCCATTCCTTTCCCACAATCAGCCTCAGAGCTGTGAGGGAGTTCAAAATCAGCTTTGCACAATGTACTCTAAAGGGTTACTATCTACCACTCACTACTGGGTCATTTTTGGGGGACCATTCTGGTAAGTGAGCATATATTCACAAAACTACAAATGCCCTTTGCGTGACACACCCCTTCTTTTTTTTTTAAAGAATTTATTAATGTTGATTTTTACATCATATTTTAAATGACAAGTTTAACAAACAAGTGTTCAAGGAGGGAATCTCTATTTACAATCACTGGGACTTAGTTTTTAGAACTTAATCAAAATTAGGCTAAGGGTTTGTATGTCATAGAAACATATTAATTTAAGAAATAAAACATTATGTCTATAGAGTCATAGGTTTTTATGTCTATATAGTTATGTTTATATTTCCATTACCATGTCCATAGCTTTGGGTATGCAGTTATTGAGTCTTCACTCTTGTACTCTTTGGATTTAATAGCCACATATTAGGGATACCATGCGCCTTTTGTTCCTTAGGTCTTGACTTGTCTCACTCAACATGATTCACTCTAGGTTCATCCATTTCCCTGCGAATGCCATTATTTTATCTTGTCTGTTGGCTATGTAGAATTCCTGACACACCCCTTCTTTTGTCTTGAACAAAGGTAGCTGCTCAAATAGCCATGTAAGTCTATATATAACTCATAATAAATCTATATATGATAATTATATACAATAAAGCCATAACTCACTAACATTTACTGACTGTGTAACCAGCAATAAAAGTGCTTTACAATAGTCTGAGATCTAAGAAAACAATGACTAAAACACACCTTTGCTACAATTCCTGTAGCCTGTGCCCTAGGTTCTTTGCTAATACTTTAGCTACCCTTTCTCATTTCTCACAAAAATAATACCAAGTAGGTCTTAACACTTAATTTCACAGGGGAGCAAATGAGACAAAAGAATCAATGCCCCATGGAACTCATGGCCAGAATACTCTGTTTCTGTCAATCACCACAGAGGGTTTTTCCACCCCAATAATAAACATGGACTGCCTTTTGCCCATGTAATAGTCTTTTGGATTGGAAATAGTTCTTAAGGTTCACATGACTCTCATGGTACTAACAGAAAGCATTCAGTGATGAGTTCTGACAGTAAAGTCACAAAGCTCCAGAAAAATGGTGATGGTACTTTCCCCATGTCCCAGTTACCTCCTGTGGAGCTCACAAGCCCAGACTTCTGCAATATCACCCTGGTTACTCATCATGCCCAAGTAAGAAGTATGACATAGAAGAGGTACCATCAGCTAGTCAGGAGTGATTCCACAACTTGTCAACAACAGCACCTGCAGCTGGGGGATGGAAAGGTAACATGAGAGACTACTATGTTCAAGTGTCTTGCACAGTGGCCCGCTCATGAGTTTCAGTTCTCTTGTCCTTTACTAGGGCCATGGCTTTGATTCTGAAGTAGAAAGAACAGTTACAAGTCTTTCACTTGGCTGATGAAACAGACGATGTTTGAACAACATTAAAGTCAGAAAAAGACCAAGTGCAGTAGTAAAAAGTCATAGGCCAATTACTGAGGCAAATTACATGCAACTCTTGGGCTTAACTTGGGAAAGAACATAGCCATTAATAAAATGATGAGATGCTTTCTTTTAAAAATCAGCATGTCTGGAAGTCAGAGGTGAATTTATAAGACTGGATAGGATCCAGCAAGTGACCAGGAAGGGAAAAATAAACAAGTCTTAGCCTAAGGTACTAACTTTTTTTTCCCCTTCAAAGACTGTCTCTCACTGATTACTTGGGAATTCTCAGTGGAAAGAACAGAGGTTCCTGAGTCAGGGAGAACTGGGTTTAGGTCACAGTTCTAGCACTTATTGAGTGTGTGGCCTTGGGCAAACTACATAAAGACCCTTGGGTTCCCTTTAACCTAGAAGAAGTAAGCACAGTTAATGGAGCTGTTAATTATATGTCTGGCCCTTGGAAGGCTCTAAACAGGGAGCCTGAAGGCTTTTGTGATAGCTGGTAAATGACTTATACATGCAAGAGGAAGATTGGATGCTAGGCTATTATTTCTGCTATTGCTGGTTTCATAAATGTTTCTGAAAGTTTGATGAAACTAAAGCAAAAAATAAAAAATCCCCCCTCATCAGTCCATAAACATGTTTCAAACAGATACCAAGAATATTTTGGACCAGGTCTTAAGTATGCCACATTTCTAAATTAGATGAAATAAGTTTAAGAGCTGGGCTATGTTAAATGGGGGGGAAAAAAATCTCTTTTGGGTTTCCTGGATGCCTCCAGCTCATTGCTCAGAAGAAGCACAGACCTATCAAAACCTGACCTTCTTCTTTGGTTTGACACTCGGGTTTCTTGAAGGAACAGCAGGGGCTAGGTGAGAATGCCAGCTCATGCAGTGGCAAAAAACCCCAAAAAACCAACCCCCCCCAAAAAAAACAGATGCTTTGAAGCATTCAAGGGCAGGCTGTGCCCAGTACTACATGCAGATATGCCCACTTTACATTCAGGAGCCCAGGGGCCCAAAACTTAGTATCATCTTTCTAGCACTTGAAGGTGTTGGCAACAGAAAGTTGTATCAGTGTTATGTCAGAAATAAAGGTAGGTCACAAACAAACTCAGCACTGCCACTGACTAGTATCAAGTCTTCTCTCTTCTTGGTTTTTATGCTCAGTACTATCTGGCAGAGAGCATTATCTGACAAAGCACCTATCTCCCGACCTTCAACCTCAACTTTCTAAAAAAACTGTATAGCCACACAAACTGTTAGCCAGAAGACAATGATCCATGTATGGGTCAAGCAGCTGTACTATTAATAATAGTAGTAGTATAACTGTGACAAGATGAAAAGACAAAAGAAATATATTTCAACAGTGAGAAAAGTGTAAAACAATTTAGAATTTAAAGAGACAGACAATGAGAAGATAAACATTAGCAAAAGCTTTCCAGAGTAGAGTTAAATTAATTCAAGATTCAAATAGGAACAAAAAAAGCAGTTCAGAGGAAAAATAATTCCTATTAAAAAATTAAAATAATTATGCATCAAGATCAGAAATAATGCACTTCAGAGAAACAATAATATCATTACACTATTTGTTTAAATAATGTAAATAGGTTAAGTATTTCTTCATACAAATCCTGTCAATAGACCAGAAAGCCACTAAGGAAAGGGCCTGTGCTGAAATGAGCCACATATGTGGGATATGGAAGTTAGACAAGGAGTCAAGCAACTCCTTGGAAAACAAGTTAGCCAAAACAAAGGATGAAAAACAATCTGTGACATAGTATCTATGCCAAACAATAGGAGGAAAAGTTTCTCTCTCTCTCCCCCCCCCCCCCCCTCTCTCTCTCTCTCTCTCTCTCTCTCTCTCTCTCTCTCTCTCTCTCTCTCTCTCTCTCTCTCTCTCTCTCTCTCTCTCTCTCTCTCTCTCTCTCTCTCTCTCGCACACACACACACACACACACACACACACACACACACACACACACACACACACACACTACGTGCATTAATACATAAGAGTTACAAGTTCCCAAAATGTCATAGTGATCAACAGACGTGGTGTTTGCCAACCTTTAAGTATGTACAGAAGCTTAATATCAAATCAAAGAAGGGCATGTTAATGTCACCCTGTTTTGTTTTTCTTAGTGAAAGGATAAAACTTTTATACTGCTCCTTTTTTTCCCCCCTCTGGTCCTGGGATTTGAACTCAGGGCCTGGGCTCTGTCCCTGAGCTTATCTATACTTAGGGCTAGAGCCACAGTGCCATTTGCAGTTTTTATTGGAGATAAGAGTTTCACAGACTTCCTGCCTAGGCAGGCTTTGATCTAATGGTGATCCTCAGATCTCAACCTCCTGAGTAGCTAGAATTACAGACATGAGCCACTGGTGCCTTGCTTCTTTGTTTTTGTTTTTAGTCAGTTGTGGGGCTTGAACTCTGGGTCTAGGCACTGCACTGTCTCTGAACTCTTTAGCTCAAGGGGAGCACTTTACCACTTTGAGCCACAGCGCCACTTACGGTTTTTCTGGAGATAAAAGTCTCACAGCCTGTCCAGGCTGGCTTTGAACCTCGATCCTTAGGGGGGGGGGGGGGGGGGGGGTGTGTGTGTGTGTGTGTGTGTGTGTGTGTGTGTGTGTGTGTGTGTGTGTGTGTGTGTGTGTGTGTGTGTGTGTGTGTGTGTGTGTGTGTGTGTGTGTGTGTGTGTGTGTGTGTGTGTGTGTGTGTGTGTGTGTGTTTCATGAGGCTTGAACTAGGCCTAGGTGCTGTCCCTGAGCAATTCAGCTCAAGGCAACCACCCTACACCTTAAGCCAAGTCCTACCTTCCAATTTTCTAGAGGTTAATTGGAGATAAGAGTCTCAGGTTTTTTTGTGCCTGGGTTGGCTTTGAACCTTGATCCTCCTGAGTAGCTAGGATTACAGGCGTGAGCCATCACACTTGGCAGATCCTTGGATCTTAGACTCCTGAGTAGCTAGGATTACAGGCATGAGTCGCCAGTGCCCAGTTTCTTTGGTTTCTTAAAAGATGAAAACTCTTAATGAACCCACTACCTGATGAATGTAACTGTAACCCCTCTATACATCACTCTGACAAAATTTTTTTAAAAAAGATGAAAACTCTTTGCCTCATGTCCTTGCTTATAACTGTATTACATAAGCTTTGGGCTGCACACTGGAATGCCCAAGCCTTAAAACACTGCTCTCTACACCCTCTCTTCCCCAAACTTTCTGAAATAATTGTTTTGGAGGTTAGCCTGGGATTTTTAATATCCCCAGCATGATTCCAACACAAAGCCAAGGTAGAGAACAACAGTCACCTCACCTCTCTCAAAAGCTAGAAACAGATAATAATAAGGCTGAAGAAACAAACTGATAGATTAGAAAGCACTACCTTAATTTTTGAAAAGATAAGGTCTTTTCAAAAGACCTTATCTTTTCTTGCTTCATTTACCTTCTTTCTAAACAACTAGATTCTTTAAATTAAAGCCCACCAGTAGGTTGGCCATTTTGCACCAAAATAGAGGTGAGACATTACCTAATCCTTTACTGATTTCAGGGATAGAACATCCATCACAATGATGACTAGTTGCTAGGAAAGAGGTTATAGAAGCCCTCTCCTTCTGCCATTCTGTATTTGGAAGGTGAGTAGTGCTAGGGTTAAATCAAACTTCAGCCTGACAAGCTATAATGCAGATTCTTTGTGGAGAAATCCATTGAGCCTTTTAAGGAGATGATGCCAAAAAGCCCATTAGTTCAGATGAATGCATGGGGGATAGCATAAATACAGAACATAACAAGAAATTGTGCCTTATATTTTATCCAGACTATCTTAAAGTAGCTTGCATAATTAATTAGCCTACCTTCCTCAATCTCCTATTAAGTGATAGAGACCAATGCCCACTTTTGAAGGAAACTGAACACAGCAGCTTCTGGTAGGTTGCCCACAAACAAAACAATGTGTTCTGGAAAAGAGTGGGAATTCTGGAGTGACAGGTCCATACACATTTCCTGTTGCATGAGAGCATTTCATTCATATTTCCATTATCATGACTATAAAGTAAGTTTTGAAATGATGCTCTACCAAAACAGGACTTTTCCCCCACGTACTGTGTACACTGTCACATGCTCACCATGTAGCTCATGTTCCATATGTAGCTGATGAATAAATTGAGAAACCATCTGCTAAACTAAATGGTCACTACTATTTACATGAGTCCTTCCAGGCAGAAGAAAGAACTACTTGCTCTGCTTTTTTCTTTACATATAAATTCAATATCTAATACTTTGGGGTTTTTTTGGCCAGTCCTGGGTGCTATCCCTGAACTTCTTTTGCTCAGGGGAGTGCACTAGCCACAGTGCTACTTCCAGCTTTTACGAACAGTTCGCAAAGATAAGAATCTCATGGCGTTTCCTGCCCAGGCTGTCTTTAAACCAAGATCCTCAGATCTCAGCCTCTGGAGTAGCTAGAATTACAAGTATGATCCACTGGCACCTGCCTTACAATACATATTGATGACTACAAAAAAAAAAAACCAACAAAACTTCAAACTCCAGCAATCTGACAAAACTTATAGAACCAGAAACAAGTTATCAAAATTTTCTTCACATGTACATACAGTGGGATAATACTCATATTTTATAACATGCTGTTTTTGTTTTATACATGTGTGTGTGTGTATATATATATATATATCAAGTTAAGAGATATGTATATGCATTGTTGTTAGAGTACTACATTGACAGATTTCACTAATGTTACTCAGTAGGAATGCCCAACCATTTTTTGCAGTTCTAAACAAAACTTGCAGTCTGATGAACTTCAGAAGTACAATGACTTGGTCAGAATTGTAATGAGAAAAGTGAACCCCTATGAAAGCCAGAGTTACCCCCAACCTGGACCACAGAGTCTGCTGCTTAGAAAGTACTTGAATACTAGTAATCTGTGTTCCAGGAATAAATATTTCACCAAAAGGAGAGAAAAACATGTAGATGAATAATCGGTGCTTGGTTCTAGTCTAATGTTAGGTATAGCATGTATATACATGCACAGATTGATATATTCATTTGTATGAAGTATTTTTTAATGTATCTTTTCACTTAGCACAGTAAAAAAAGACTAACCATACAAGAAAATTCTATTTTTTTCAGATAGAATCTGTGTATCTCAAAGTCTGATTAAAATGACAGAGAAATGCTAAATATGAAGAAACACATTTTCCAACAAATAAAAATGCTGGCTTTTAAACTAACACGGCCAGCTGTTATCCATGGCAATTAGGAAGAACAGATCAAGAGGGTAGATGCTAATGGACACTGAAAAAGAAGCACTAACTTCTTCATCCAGTTCAGCTGCCATTTGAAGGAATGCTAGACTGATGACCACAGGAAGAAGACAGCAACCAGCTGAATCTCTGAATGGATCTTTGCAGTCTCATTCTCCACATCAAGCAAATGGATAAAACAGGACTTTGCTTCTGGGGCTAGGAAGAGCTGAGTCATCAGAGGACTTGAGTCACTGAATCTTTAGCCTGGAGGCTACCACAACTCAGGGAAGGGAGAAAGCAAGCTGGATATAAGGAACCAGAAAACAATGAGACCAGAAGTTTCTCCCCAAGGCCAGGAACCAGGACTTCCTTAGGCCTGTTTCTGTAATACTGAAGCACCTAGCTGTGTACTCTAAGAATGTTTACTAAATTAAAGTGCAAAAAGATTATAAGAAAACTTTTGGGGTTTTAAGGTGCTAGGGATGGTATGCAAGACTTTGTGAATGCAAGAGAAGTGTTCTACCACTGCATTATACTAAGCACTAAGTTAGGTATGATAGAATCAGGAATCAGCAGTACAAAGGGATTGAACAGAGACCATGTTTGGCATGTTTAAGAAACAACAAGGGGATCCTGTCACATTGTAGATACTCAATAAAAATCTGAGATGCATATGGATTCTTTAACTTTTAATCAAAATATTGATTTTGTATACTGGTTTAAATGACTTGATAGGGCTTGTAATTTAGGGCTGAGGGTAGGAACCAACTTATTAGCTTGAGTTAGTTTATTCTAAAATCACCTAATTGTAACACCTTCATCACTTATGTGAGATTACAGCAGAAGCTCTAGCTAATTTACTAAAAAGAAGAAACGCTAGGCCACCTCTGTCTCTAGTTTTGAATTTGTGCCTTTTTACTCAGGCCTTTCTCTTCTACACTCACTTTACAGCCATCACAGAGGCCAAAAATGATCAGCCAAATGACAGGTTCTGTGACTCTCATAAACAAGGCTCCACCAGACTAATCCTGAGACAATTAATGGACTTTTATACTACCTCTGGCCATTTCTGAAGATGCCTGTGACTGAAACTGTTGAACCACACCTATCTTTTGCCTTCTGCACCTAGTTCTTTTTCTATTTAAATGTTGTTGTGCTAAGATGGCTAAAGATGAGTTCAAGTGTTGCCTTCAGAGGACATTCATGCCATATAATCAATCTTTTTTCTGCCCTTCAATATGTCTCCTTATGTGGCATATATGGTCGGTGGCCAGACATGATGGATTAAAGTCAATAGCTGGCACACAACTTTGTCTTCAAGGAAACATTAGAGACTCAATTATTTACAACAACATCAAGGTCATCTTCATTTTTGAGTTCTTGGTTAATGGATATTGCTTCTCCCCAGATAGTATTTACTCAAATGTCTTTCTTTCTACTCTTATCAGGGCCAGCAATAAGGTGTCATTAATTAGGACTGTAGGACTAGAAAACCTTTGTCCGAATTTCATTCAGCCACCTAATAACTAAGATTTTTCAGCAAGGAAGTTAACCTAGTTAGACTTAAGTCTATCACTTAAAGGCAACGAAAATAGCAACCTAAAGAAGTCATTGGAAAGATGAGAATCAGGCACAGAAAGACCTTAGTACTACAGGTAATCTAGCAAAAACCAGGTAATTATAAGGTGTCATATTTCATTTTAACTTGTTTAGCAAAGTAGTCACTCACTAGAAAATCTGACTTATAGTGAGTGCAGGTGGCTTATGCCTGCAATCTTAGCTACTCAAGAGGCTGACATCTGAAGATATTGGTTTGAAGCAGACCAGGCAGAAAAGTCTTTGAGACTCTTATCTTTAATTAACCACCAAAAAGCCAGATGTGGAGCTGTGGCTCAAGTGGTAGAGTGCCAGTCTTTAACAAACAAGCTCAGGGATAGCATCCAGACCCCAAGTTCAAGCCTGAGGGTAATAAATAAACTTCTATTTAGGCATGTTATTATAAATGTATACCATAAACGATTCCCTTTCACTGGCTACTTAGATAATGGTTCCTTTCTTAACACTCCAATCCCCTTATTGACAATCCTTTTAGTCTTTTGATAAATGTTCTTTAAAAAAAAAAAAAAAGCTACCAAATCAATGCAGAAACAAAAGGAAAACCCTATCCCTGTCATTAGCACATGTCTCCCGAGAATCCATATGGTCAAAGGTCTGAGTAGAGCTAGCTGGTCCTTTACTTAAATTTTCACTCCAGAAACCAAGAGATAGGGGTCAATACCCTTGGGCCACTGGGAAACTAAACTGGCTTTTGCACAAGGTTAAATTAGCAGAAGGAAGGATGAAAGGAACTCAGAAGTTGTTTGATTTATATACTTAGGGTATGCACAAAGTAAATTCCAGCAAACTAAATAAATCCTTTAGCACTCACAGGGCATCTATCATTAATTTCTATCGCACATGTCTCTGTTTTTATCTCTGTGGTACTTTTCTCCTTTTATTAAGAATTTAAGTCTTTCAGACCACAGAGTCAAATGAAACTGGAAACTGGTGGTTCACAGCAGCTGGCTTAGCCTCTGCACCAGAGTCTCTTGAGGTCTGTAGCATCCGGGCCCAGCCAACTCTTCACATTCTCACCTCTTCTCAACCTCAGAACACAATTCAAAAGTTATTTTCCTTCAGTAAGTATTTATGGACCATTCCTAACAAATCTACCTTATCCCTGCCCTATCATCTGTTGTTGTTCTTTCCATAGTAGTTGCCATTACTCAAACCTACCTTCACATTTGCTTTCTTTGTCAGGTTCCCTCTAAAAATAACCCTCTAAAAAAAAATGGGATTACAGAGCCTGATATAATAGACTTAGGACAGTTATGATTGAGGTACTAAGTACCTCAAGTTAGTATTCCTTGACTAATAGTGTCTGGAAAATACCATTTAACTGAAAATCATGAATTTTTATCTAATCATGTGGTTAAAAAAAGAGTATCCCAAAACAAATGCTATTCAACTATGACATGCCTTTAACTCTAGCATGGACTCAGAAATTTTGTTCCAAGTCATACCAAATAGACTAGACCAGAGATAACTGCTCCTGTTCCAAAAAAAAGTTTAGAATAGTAAAAATGTATTTGATGTGAGCTTTTTTTTTTCTTTTACTCTCCACTCCCAACCTTTCCTCCTTATTCCTAACAGGAAACTTCTCTATGGAAGAAGTATATATCTGTACAGGATGCCATATTTTTTTTTCCCCCAATCCTGGGCCTGAGCTCATGGCCTGAGCACTGTCCTTCTCAAGGCTAGCGCTCTACCACTTGAGCCTCAGCAACACTTCTGGCTTTTTTCTATG
The DNA here is from genome assembly GCF_031878675.1 of Megascapheus bottae. Classification (NCBI taxonomy): domain Eukaryota; kingdom Metazoa; phylum Chordata; class Mammalia; order Rodentia; family Geomyidae; genus Megascapheus; species Megascapheus bottae. The sequence goes on from NC_143517.1 coordinate 60,239,137, forward strand.
TATGTGGTACCAAGGACTTGAACCCAGGTCTTCGTGCATGCTAGGCAAGCACTCTACCACTAGGCCAAACTCCCAGTCCAGGATGCCATATTTAATGTATTCCTTCTGCCTCTCTCCTAAGCTTGTAAACAGCTTTGTGAGGTTGGAGGAACAGGGCTAAGCATCTACACTTCCCGTTGGAGGAACAGGGCTAAGCATCTACACTTCCCAATTCCTCTCTGTCAGAGGGGAAACAGAAGGCTCTGGGAAAAGTCAAAACACCAGCCTGAAGTCACAGGGGAGTTAAGTGATGGTACTGGAACTTGAAACCAGGTATTTCTGGCTCCAAATTCTTATTTCTTTCTATTGTAGTAAGCTGACTTCCTTAAAACAGTGAATTCACTTTCTATACTTTAGTATTAACAGAGTTTAGAGGTAACTTCTGCACAGCTTCAGTGAGCAGTTTCCTCCCTTAGAAGTTTCTCCATTTCCTGAATTAATGCAGGAAATGTTCACATTTAAAAGTTACCAGTGAAGTGTTTGTGTTTTTTTTTCTTTTCTTTTTTCTGATTTTTCTTGTATGTTGTTCATCTGATTTGGGGAGGGGAAGGAGAAGCACTGAAATAGTGGAACAAAGGGCAAACTAATTCAGCAGCAATACTAGACACTATGCTGTAAAAAAACTATACAGTTTGGGGGTAAGGAGACTAGGGAGGGAAAAATGGGAGAAAAAATGAGGGCAAGGGTAACAATGTTCCAACAGAAATTACCTGACTTACGAAATTCCTCCATACATCACCTTTACAATAACAAAAACCACTAATTCCTTGGCTTCCAGCAACATCCTAAAATTCATAATATTATTATAAAAATTTAAGTGCACATCCTTTGTGGGGGGGCTATGTATTGTAGACAAGTTCTCTTACTACTGAGCTAGTGTAACAAGTCATAGCTTCAAAACTGTATTCCAAATATAAGATTTTCCTCAAATTAAGATTTTCAGTTGTCTCACTTTAAATATAACATGCTAGAGTATTTTTTCCTGCTGCATTTTAAAAATCAAGTCTCAATTTTGAACTCAAAAATAATCTAATTTCATGCATGACAAAATGGGCAGTTTAAGCAAGGATAAAGAGATTAAGTCAACTACCATGTAAGTAAATTATAAGCCAAACAGACTAAAATCAACTTGTACATTTATGAATTTAAATGTCTGCTCTCCAGAATAACTCAATTCTTTGTAATAACATGCAGATGTTCCTTTTAAAATGAAATTTTAAGATTTAGTAAGTAATAATCTTTTCATAAATAGTGTATTGCAAGTTTATTAGCAGTATCATTGAGGAATAAAATGAGGAAGCTATTCCCAAATATGCATAATACAAAAGTCATTTTTATATTTTCAGCAATAAATTTTAAGATTTTTGAACATGGGCCTGGGTGCTATCCCTGAACTGAATCTTCAGCTCAAAGCTAACACTCTACCACATGAGCTGCAGCACTACTTCGATTTTCAAGTGGTTCATTGGCGATAAGAGTCTCACAGATTTTAGTACCCAGGCTGGCTTTGAACCCTGATCCTCAGATCTCAGCCTCTTAAGTATTAGGATTATAGGCATGAGCCACCAGCACCTGGATTTTCTTTCTTACTGGAATCTGGACTCTAGCCTTTGTGTTTGTTAGGAAGGTTCTCTACCACTTGAATCATGCCCCTAGTTATCAACATGTTTATTTTCAACTGATACATAATTTCATTCCCCTGGTATATATAATCTAGTGAATGGAACGTAGAGTGAAGCAAAGCATCTACTATCTTCATAGGTAGTAGAAAGAAATAGAGCCAGTTTGTATTCTAACTCTGCCAGGGATAACCCAACAGATGCGAGTAAGTGCAAGTGAGGAGGACTATAGCAGCTTTCATCACTTCAGCATACCATGGAGTACCTACCACATCAAGGAGTTAATGTGCTGGCCAGTAAGATTCTCCATTTGGTAATCTTTGGCATACTTCACTATATTAAAAAAACACAACGCTTGCTTTAGGCCATGGTTTCTACTTTTTAAAAAACTCAGTGAGGGGATGGACTGGTGGGCAGAGAACACATTTCAGTGTATGAGTAAGTACAAAGAAAAGGTAGACAAGTTTTCATAAAATAACAGAGAAGTATCAATTCAATCTGGTCTAACAAAGAGATGATGAGTAAAAAGGTATGAGAGAGGACTTCAGGGACTCTAAAGTTAGATTAATCCCTAAAAGTGAGTAGGACAAATTAAGTAAATAAGCAATTGCTTGGGCTAGCCACACAGGAAGCCTAAGAGGTGGGTAGAGATTCTAGAGATGAATTAAGATAAATAGTGAGACTTATGGAATTCTATGCTGTCATCAGAAAGAACAACATCGTCCCATTTGTAAAGAAATGGAAAGACTTGGAAAAAAATCATATTAAGTGAAGTAAGCCAGACCCAAAGGAACATAGGCTCAATGGTTTCCCTCATTTGTCATAATTAGTACAAACCTTGGACTCTCCCAGCAGAGGATTACAGTAGCTTAAAACCTAGATATGTAAGGCCATATAGGATGAGGCTAAAAGGACCTCCAGGATATGGAAACAAGAGCTATATAATGTGTGATTGTTGTTCTTAATGTACTTATGCTATTTCTCATCTCTTTTGTTGTCCCTTGCTTCTTGTCATATTGTTGCAGTATCTTACCTTGTTATGTGGTATACTGTGTATATGTTTATTTGTTTATTTGAAATAGGAAAGGGAAGGGGAAAAATAAGATGAGGGGAGGGGGTGGCAGGAGGAAAATGGGGACAAGAACATAAGAAGGGGCATCAATGTTTGTCAAGTAATGCGCCTTCTATCTGGCGAATGTAACTGTAACCCCTCTATTAATTACAATAATAAAAAAGATAAATAGTGAGACTTGTGTAAAGCTGGGGCTTTGCCAAACTGGCCCTTTGCTGAGGGGTATGCCCCTGGAGAGGCACCAAAGGTCCTCTGTACAACAATCAGGACAGTTCTGAGGGGCATTCAGAATTTCCTGATAACTCATGCATGATGAGGAGAAAACATGGGAAATCAAACGTCAATGGAGACTAGCTTCAGGAGGCTTTAAAATTTAGTAAGAACAGGCTTTGACTCCTCCCAAACTAGACTTTTGGTTAGTCATGGGGCTTGAACTCAGGGCCTGGGCATTATTCCTGAACTTTTTTGGCTCAAAGATAGTGCTCTACCCCTTTGAGCCACTGCTCTACTTCTGGTTTCGTGGTTAACTGGATATGAGTCTCAGGAACTTTCTTGCTGGAGCTAGCTTCAAACATCAATCCTTAGATCTCAGACTTTCAAATAGCTAGGATTACAGGCATGAGCCACTAATGCCTATCCCAAATTAGACTTTAAATAGTGGTAAACTACAAGCTATACTGCCACATGAACTCATGGTCACACACACACACACACACACACACACACACACACACACACACACACACACACACACACACGAGAGATTCATCCAAGCCAACTTACTAGGTTTAGATGAAAAATTTTCAAAATCTAGAAATCAGTAGGAGCCTTGAGAAATCTCCAAGATGTGACTAGTAGAGCAATGCCAATAATAACAGTGAAACAAAGTTCTCTTCAAAACTATAATATCATAACTATTCAATCTTAGCCCCAAGTTCCAGTGTGACCATATGTTAGCCATACTGACTTGGCACGCTCACTGTGATTTCTCTGCCTCAACTTTTCCATCTGCAAAGTAAGCATCTTAATGTGCATCATAATAGAGGAGGTGCTGAGGACTATTAAAAGAGAATAGATGAAAGGCCTATCTAAACCTCAATTTGCCTCAAAAAAAAAATACAAATAATTTGTTATAGGCTACAGTCCAGTGTTGTGGAGTAGAAAATGTATCAAAAGGAAATAACTGCAATATTGTATACTAAATCAAATTAAAAAGACTATTTTAATTAAACAAGACAGATTAGCCTAGAGCACTTATCTTTAACAACATAAAACCACCTACCAACCTCTCCTTGACCCCAGTAGTCATCAAGCAAAGACTAGGACAGACAGGGTGAAGAGTGTAAACTTCATGGTGATAAATGTGTCATGAAGTAAATTAACCACAAAGGCAATTAAGTCATAAAAGCATCAGTAGTGATATTAACTAGACAGAACACTCAAAAGATTATCTCTGAAAAGATTTCATTAGCCAAACCACAAAATCCTGTTGAAAAACACACCAGTAATCTAGTTTGAAATAGGTCATACTATATATAGAATCCATCATTAAATTACACATTCATTAGTTTAAAATGGGGGGGGGGCGGGGCTGGGAGTTTGGCCTAGTGGTAGAGTGCTTGCCTAGCATGCATGAAGACCTGGGTTCGATTCCTCAGTACCACATACATAGTAAAAAGCCAGAAGTGGTGCTGAGGCTCAAGTGGTAGACCTCTAGCCTTGAGAAAGTCCAAGGACAGTGCTCAGGCCCTGAGCTCAAGCCCAGGACTGGCAAAATAAATAAATAAATAAGAAAAATGGGTGGGGGGAATCTAAAATCTTCCTTGAAGAGGCATGCTAAACAGGACCACTCATGTGTTGGCAAAGAAAATAGTCTGCTATAGAATCTACCCACATGTGACAGAAAATGTTCTTAGTAAATCTCATTGCAGAAACTAGCCCATTCCACCACACATTGAGCTTCACTGTAACCAAACAAGCTCTACTTGATGCCAAGGTATGTGTACATTACACTTTATTCAAGGACACGTGGTACAAGATTGGGAAGGAAGACCAACCTGGGCCAAAATCAGGAAGGGGGAGGTATTTCCTTGATGAGGCTTCTGTCAAGGCTTATTGGTTTGACACAGCGGAGGGCAGTGATTCTGTGGAAATACTGTCTAGGACACAGGGTTAGCAATGCTGGTGGAATGAATCACAGGCCTGAGAAACGAAGTGCTTTCTCTATTCTGACTACAAGTGATATGAGTGATACAACAAAAAGACAAGTGGTGGCAATGTAAGTGGGAAAGTTACAAGTCATGTTTTGGTAGAGTTATAGGTCATGTGTAAATGCTCTTAGCTATGTTTTGCCAGGAAAAGATATCCACAGAGATGGGAAAGGAGAAAAGCAATATATTATAGGCTATTTATAATTGCGGAAAACAGCTCTGTAGACCCATAAAGTTTTGCACCGAATTCCCTCCAAATGAACAGCTCCAAATTTAGCCTGGACTATGTATGGACAAGTACATTCTTGGTTATTTACCTTGTACAGTGGTCATTGTAAGAAAGTACTTCTCAAAAGATATATGTTACAATAAGAAAGTTTTCCTCACCTTCGGCTCCCTAGGAACTAAAAAATCACCATGGTATGAAGGAGACTATGTGCAGAGACTGCTTCCATATCTTTCTACAAAAAAAACCCCAAAAAACAAAAAAAAAACAATGCTTTGGGCCAGGAGTTTGGCCTAATGGTAGAGTGCTTGCCTAGCATGCACGAAGACCCGGGTTCGATTCCTTGGTACCACATAAACAGAAAAAAAAGCCAGAAGTGGTGCTGAAGCTCAAGTGGTAGAGCTCTAGCCTTGAGGAAGTCCAAGGACAGTGCTCAGGCCCTGAACTCAAGCCTAGGACTGGGAAAAAAAAAAAAAAAAAACAGTGCTTCACTCTGGCCAATGTCTCCATCACCATGGAGGCTACACATGTCTTTCTCCTGCTTATCCCTGTTCTTATAGCTCCCTCTGGAAGTAAGTGTTTGCCTTCTGTTCTGCCTTTCCAATGCTGCTGAGCAGGTGTGTATTAATCCTGGAGCTCAGAATTAGGAAATCTACTTGCTTCACAGACAGAAACAAGATGTCCACTTCAGAGAAGTATGGTCTACATGGTCTTCTTCCTTAGTCATTTTTACAACTTAGTCCAGAACTCAAGTAGAGAAGCATAGTCCCAATTTCTAGGCCTCTTCCAGCCCCAACAAATGCATCATCCCTTCTTCACAGTTGTTAACTTCACTTCTCACACTTACTAAAAAATCACAACAAAACAAATGTTCTATTCCACATACACTTTTGTAGTTCTAATTTTTGTGTGTCCCAGATCTGGAGCTTGAACTCAGGGCCTAAGCACTTAACTTTTTGTGCTTAAGGCTAGTGCTCTATCACTTGAGTTACATCACTAGATGTAACTTTATTACATCTAGCTTTCTGTGGTTAACCAGAGATAAGAGTCTTACAGACTTTTCTGCCTAGGCTGGCTTCGAATTGCAATCCTTAGATCTCTGCCTCCTGGGGAGCTAGGATTTCAGGCATGAGCACTCAGCTGCATCTTTAATTTTTTTTTTCACTTTAAAGTGATGATCAGTTACCAGGAAGCCTGCATTATCAAAGAATAAGAATCAACTACAGAACAGAATAATCTGGCTTACCAAATACTTCTACATTATTTTTTGATGTATGTATGCCATTTCAGAACTGTGTAACAGAATCAGCCAGTCCATTTTCCTAAATTTGAAGATACGTAAGTTATTGAAGAGGTTAAATGTGTGAGAACTTCTTAAATCTAAAATTAGGACTGGTGTAATCTGCTAGTTTCAAATAGGAAGAACTAATAAGGTTCAATGAAGTAGACAAACTCAGGAAGATAACATAACATAATTTGTCCCTAGCTCCTTCCACTTTAGCTGGCTTCCCTGCTCCTTGCCATACTTTGATGGAGAAGAGCATACTGGCACACCAGCTCTGCCAGCTATTCTCAACTATCCGACTTTTCTTTTTCTATGCCTTAGGGATTGTAAAAGTGCTTCATCTTAAAATATTCTGCAAGGCCAATCCTCTTCCAATCCACTTAGCAAAATGAGTCATCCTTCAAACTGCCTGGATCAAGATCAGATGATTTAAGGAGGATGACCTAAAGGCAACTAGAATTCTGAGTCAAGGTCTTTCAATCTCTTTAGGAAGAGATTTCCTTTGTCCCTTTCCTTGGTAAAAGACACTTTCTGAGCACATCTAGTGTTGTCATTGCCTAGCACTGTACTTTAGGTCAATGGCTGACCCCTCTCAGGACCTCAGGGATCATCATTAAAGCCTCCCTCAAATAATATTTTACTGTACTGTAAGGCTACATGAAATCAAATGACTGTAATACAACTGTGTATTCCAATGTGAAAACTGGAATCCAGATCTGTAATACAATGTCAATGTACAACTATTTTGGAAATAAGGTCCAGCACTGGTGTTTTCCCCTCCTAAAAGTAGCTACTTAGCTTGTTTTTCCATTTAATCATATTTTAGGGTTCTGGATTGGGATGTGCCTAAGTGACTCTCAAACAAGTAAAATCAGGGAATAGGCACCGGATTATCAGAAGGCCATGAAGTGTACCCTCACATAACCAAATACTTTATGTTCTCCAAGTTCAGTATTTTAGAACAATGGGAGACAGAAGGTAGGTTAAAGGATGAGTGGTTGATAGAGTCAAACTATGAACAAATATCCTATGGCCTGCAGATAATTTTTAAGTACTTCTAATGAGTCTCTTCCCTAGAGTAATAAATTCTGTTTTTATCTAAATTAACCTACCTCCTAACGAAATTTCTAGAAGGACCAATATCTTCCCTCATCTTTGTTGCCCTCTCTCTCAATGAAATCATAAATGTAATCCTGCTTCCAAATCCTATGCCTTATAACAAAATTACTATTTTTCCTTGCAATATTTGCCTTATAGGAAAAAAGAAAAAAAAGAGTTTCCTTCATGCAAATTTACTGGGGAGGGGGAGGTATCTGCAGGGCGAAACCCATTAGGTTGGTTATATTTTCTCAGATTACTGTAAGTACTGCCAAGCTAGGATCTGCACTTTGAAAATGTAAACACCTTTTGGTGACAGAACACATAATTAAAATCCTCGCAGAAAATCAGAGTGAAGCAAAACAAAACAAAACAAAACAAGCAAACAAACAAACAAACAAAAACAGTGAAGCTTTGCTTCACTGGGAGTATGGCTTAGTGGCAGAGTACTTGCCTAGCATGCATGAAGCCCTGGGTTCTATTCCTTATACCACACACACAGAAAAAGCAGGAGGTGGTGATGTGACTCAAGTAGCAGAGCGCTAGTCCTGAGCAAAAGTGCTCACATAGAGTGCCCAGGCCTTGAGTTCAAGCCCCAGGACTGGCAAGAAGAAAAGAAAAGCTTCAATGCCTAAAATTATCAACCTGCAAATATCCAAAGCTAATTAAGGCCTTTCATCTTAAACATTGTCTACATTCTGCATAGAATAGAAAAACCTCATGACCATTTGCTATGAGTTTTATTTAAACATCTTAGAAGGAAAGGGAATGAATCCTCTTATCTGAGCAACATACTGTCTGAAGAGAATGCCACATTGTCAGCTAGTAACTAGTAGAGGGTATGGCACAATTGAGAATTAAGAAAGCACACAAAAAAATAATGACACAGGGAGAGTACCCAAATTAATTCACTAACGCTTCTGCCCACCTATCATCCCCATTCTCCCTAACTGCCTGCTGACATATACCTCTTCCCTCCTTCTAGGTTTAATGAATTATCTTCACTGGCTACAGTCAATCTGTTCCTGGGGCCATTGGGTCCTTTCTTGCTGAGGACCAACCCATTAGCTATTCCATGCCTGGGAAAGAAAAGCTTCCCTGCTCTCAGTTATCAGAGCACTACTCCTTTCACGACTGTCTGTGGGTGGAGAGGTTGAGATGATTAACTACCACCTCTATGGTAAATCAAAATGTCACAACCTACAATCGAGTATCAGTTTGAGTCTGATTCATGGAACTTCTTCTATCTGTGATTCTACCTTGGGTACTTGATAGCAAGACATGAAGTTAGATCCACTCTGTGACCAGGAATTAGCCCACATCCAGTATAAGGCTTCACTCTCCAAACAGAAAAGCAGCAGCCATCACTGATGCTATCCAGGCATCAGATACTATGGAGTGCCCATACTACAGAGACCCTTCCACAGCCTGGAGCACTTAACCCAGAAGCCAGTTAATGTAAATAGTGAGCTTTTGAATCCTATTGCCACTGCCCGTGGCAGTGCTAAAAATGGGTGAAATAGAATTTTAAAAATGGACTGGACTGAACATACTAGATGTTCGATAAATGGTTAATGAGTAAATGAATAAAAGCATAAGTAAATCAATGTACCAGCCAGGGAGTTCTATGAACTCAGGTAAAGATGGACATGAGTCGGGCACTTTCCTCAAAGACCTAATTAGCTTTGAATCAACACAAGCAACAAGAACAGGTCTACAGCACTGGGGTAGGAAGCCATGAGGGGAGAGCTGAGGAAGGGCTTGTGAAGAAATGTTTGTTGCACTATTAGTCACTTTTATAGAAATGGCTAAAATAAGGAACAGGAAATTCTTTGCAAATAGGTATAGAGAAATCAGCCACTGCTCATTTCTAAGCTGAGACAAAAGGAAAAGTACCTAATAGTCTGATGATTCTGTAGAGCAGACAGTATTTTACTGGTGAGAAGCATTCACTATGTGGGGAGAGAAGATCACTAAAGGAGAAACCAGGAGCTATGCATTGCCAAGCATGCTTAAGTAGCAGGCGTTTCATGAGCATCACATTCGCCCTCATAGTAACAGTGTGGGCAGGTGAAGTAACCTGACCAAGGGCCACTAACATGGAAACCGAAACACTATTCACTCTGTGCCAGCTCTAGGCTTTCAAAATAGCATCAGTCAATCCTCTCATGGCCCACCAGGCTGGCTCATAACTTGTTCACAGACAGGGAAAACCGAAGTGTGGCTCCCCAATTATTTGAGGTCTTAAAACAGGTATGTGACAGTGTTGGAGTTCAGAGTCTTAATTTCAATTAAGGACCAGATGACTGAGGAAACTTTCCCTCATTTCAAAAATAAGACACTGAGTGAAAATGCCAAATGAAGCAGGCAGGGAAGAAAGAACAGCAGGACAAAGCAGAACAGTCCAGAGTATTCCCTGGTCTCAACACTGGCCCAGATCAGAAGAGCGGAGAAGGGGAGGTAGCTCAAAACCTACCTAAAGAACTAGCAACTATATTTGAATGGATAGTGTAAGAAAAGTATCATCGAGGGATGGATCTGATGGGGATTTATTGTATGCATACATAGAAATGGCACAATGAAACATGACCTTAAATAATGAACATGTGAGAATTAAATTTTTTTTTAAACAAATGGAGAAAGGAGAACTAAAACAACTCATCAGAGCTATGAGCACCCAGTCCTACAATCAGCATGGCCATCCCCTCAGACATTTTCGGTGTTAGAATATTTCCTTCCTCTGCAGCAACCACTTCTGTCATGTGGGGAAGATGGGGTTGCTGAGGGTCTTGGTGAGAATGCTCAAAAATGCTAGATCATTTGTGTGGCCAGAAGTAAATGGTGCTCTCACTTAAGGTACTGTCACACTGAAACTGGTAGCAGAAGCAGCCTCCAGCTGCTACCTTTTTTAACACAACCATTTCAGTCCTTAAAAAAAAAAAAAAAAGATGTGAAAGAAAGAAAAGAAGTATGCTAAGAAAAATCTTTAGCACTTCCCTAACCAACATTGGTGTCACTGAATAAAAAGTAAGAAGGAAATGCTTGGGGAAAGAACCAGTTCATAAGGCAGTGCAGTATTGCCCCAGGTCCTCAAAGAGGCAGTGGGCTTTCTTCAGGCAGGGCTATATGATGCAGTCAGGAACTAAGCAATTCTTTTACAAACTTTGAGAACAGGGAGTCTGAGCTTACCCTGTGACGGTGAAAGCATTAACTGATGTCACATTTAATTAAAGAACTCATAAGGCAATGTGTGAAAGCCTTAGAATCAGCAGCTCAGCTTCTAAGATGTCATCCTAGGGGTCAGTAGAAAGATGAATAGAGAAATTGCATTAACAGTAAAGCAATGGAAAAAGTGGTACTAACAGGAACAGAAATCAAATAGCTACAAAGATTACACAAAGAATACTATGAACCTATAAAAACAAGATAATGGTTTTTTTTAACATGAGAAGATAACCATATTGTGAGGGAAAGCATCAGGACACGCAGCAGTGAATGTTCTTCTGTACAGAAATTACTCCATATAGTAATTATTTGCATGTGTTGATGACATTCCAACTATTGCCATTTAACATACAGAAGTACATTTTAATATAGTCCTATGTAGTTAACAGTAGAATTCTTAAAATGGCGGGGTTTGAATTCAGGACCTCACTTGTTTAGCTTGTTCTACCACTTGAGACATATCTCCAGTCTTGTATTTTGCTGATTAACTGCAGAGGAAGTCTTGAAGACTTTTCTAGTTGGGCTGGCACCCAACTGCAATTCTTCATATCTCAGCCTTCTGTGTAGTTATGATTACAGGCATGAGCCACAGGTACCACATATTACTTTTATATCAGAAAATAGCACAAATGTAAAATGTAAAAACCAAATTTCTCATGCTTTTCAAGCAATCTGGTTTTATTTTACTAATTAAGTACTCTAGGATTTATGACCATAAGAAATACAGGAGCTAGGCACAGTGCCATGTGCCTGGAGTTCCATGTATTGGTTGGAAGGCAGACATGAATGGAGCCTTTGATCTCAGAGTTCAAGACCAGTAGGACAGTATAGTTATAGTGACTCCTTATCTCAAAATAAAGGAAAAGGAAGAAGGACAGAGGGAGGGAGGGGACAGAGAAAGGAAGAAGGGAGAGGAGGAAGGAAAAAGAGATCTAGGGAAAAAGACCACCTGGGCTACATAAGGCAGGAAGAAATAAGATACCATATGTATGTGTATATGTATGTATTAGCAATCTACGGTACCAAGGACATAATAACTTGAATGTAACATGCCAACCCATCTTGTCCAGGAGGGCTAGTTAAACCTCCAACCTAATGTAACAGGCAACTGTGCAATCAGATTGGATAAGAAAGACTGACATCAACAGGCAATATGAAGAAAATGTGAGTCTGTTCTTGTGTCATGATAACTGTCTGTGTGTGTGCCCCCCCCACACACAAAAGAACTGATGTCTCCTTGGAGGCAACTATCACTCTTCATTGTCATGACAGATTCCAAGAGTATGCTCTGGGTTGGCTAACCACCATAAGCTTGTAGTACAAGCTCTAATACTGAAGAGAAGGACTGCTCAGCCACTCTACTCAAGCATGAGCTTCACACTGCATGGGATGTGGGTTAGCAGAGAAGGGTAGAACTGATTTTTCCAGTAACAGTGTAGAGAAGCAAGAGGGAACATATTTTCTTGTTCTATTTTTCTAAAAATTATTAGAAGCTAAGAACACTAACAAAATCTAAACAAAGGCAGGGCTAAGAATAAATTTACACAGCCTATTCAGACAATTCATTTCAAGGCAGAAATTTCTACTGTTAACTGCTCTGTTAAGAAAAAAAAAAGAGTTTAGATTCCTGATTAAATAAATTTTGACCCCTCTAGCTTCTTCTACTCTCTCTATTCTCATATTTCTTATTGCCAGTCAGAGCTTTACTCTGCCTCTTCTGTGTGCCCTTAACTCTTTCCCGGGTACCATTTTCTGTATCAATGTAACACAGCCATAAGCATGTGAAGTGCCTAACCAGGCTATGCACTCAGCAGAACATCAGTAGACAGTGGCAGCTCTGCTCCTGCTTTAGAGGCCCTTGTGGGCATCTGTATTGCTTTTTCTAGTGTAGAATCAGGCACAGAAACACCAGGGTAAGTCAATATCAACAACAGAGGAGAAGGATGTGTAAAGGGAGCTTTCGGGGCTCTGGCTCCCAGAGCTGCTCTCGTTTCAGTGCCAGACCTTCCGCCCGACTGGATTCCTCTAGAGCTTAAAAGCATGTGAGCCACCCCTCTCCTACCCCATCAACTCCATGAGACATCAGCTAGCCAAACAGCCTGAGTTAATCATCAAATCAGTAAAGCCAACTTTCTGTAAGAACCTGGAGGCTTCTAAATAGGGAAGGTGGGACCAGTTTAGTCCTGAAGAAAGGTTAATTACTCAGCCCACCTTACCTCAGGCTGGTGGCTGTATGCTTTTTCAGAACATGAAGGAAGTTAGGTATCATTCTCCTCTCCCCTTAACTCCTTCTTTTGCTAAAATGTAATAAGTAGGTAAGCCAGGTAAGGAAACAGTAGGTGTAGGAGAGCATGCTGGACTGCTGTGGAAGCAGGTAGAAAGTATCATACCCAACTGGAGAACTGGCTCTACTTAAGAACAGTAATTGTAAAGAAGGGATTTTAGGGTGACCAAAGTCTGGTTCCTCTTCTACCCAAAAATGAAACTGAGGCACAGCCAAGTGAACTAACTTAGGGGGATGGAGAAAAAGCTGCAACAGGGACAGGCAATGGCCAGGAGCTACCTGTATACATCCTGGATGACTCAAGGAAAATTGGTTACATCCTGATTTAACACTATGTCAACTTAGGAAGTCAATTATTAACAGTGAAAAAGACTATGAAACTGTCAAAAGTATTTACAACTTCATCTGTTTTATTCAGACACTTCAGATTCTTTTAAGGATCACTCACAGGGCCCAAATCTTAACTACTCATTTTCATAGACCCATTTTGAGAAACAATGGCACGTTCTTGTTTCCCCTGTGAGTGGGCAGCAGAATGTGGGAATCTAGCACAAGGAGCAGGTTAGTGTTCTAGACATCTTACTCGGTAACCCCTAAGCCCTTCCAACACTATGCAAAGGTGACAGTCCTGTTAATCCAGGTTTACAGCTGAGACCACAAACCCAACTGCCAGAAGCTAGGCCGTTCACAGGTCCCTACAGAAGCAGACGGTGTCTAACCCTGCCCTAAACACTCTCATTAACTAAGGAAACAGAACTCTGTTCTGACATGTTGGGTGGGGTGAGGGGTGGAAGAAAAGCGCAGCAATAGCAATTAATGAGTGAGCTTGTAGCCTTCCCTTTTCTGCCTAAATGTTCAGTTAGATGACACAGATGGATTCAGAACTGGAACTGCTAACAGCTCATGGTGAGAAAAGACCCAATGCTACACTACACTTATCTTGTGTCCAGTAATCACACCACAAGCATTCTCATAAAGAAGATCTGGAACATTTGTCTTACCTTGATCACTCTATAAACAAAATAAGAGATCTTTGTTCTGACTGCTGTGTAAGTTCAAATACTCCTGTCTACCTAATGATTGTTCAGCTGTTCTGTTGAAAAAGGCATTGAGGTACACACAGAAGAAACACCACCTTTGCTTAACTGATAGATCTTGTCCAGCAGTGCAGGAAATCAGCAATGTAGATGTGTTGTACCTATAGTAACTATTAATTGTCACATGCTGAGAAGCCAGGTGCTTTACATAGTGGAGGACTTAGACTAATAGGATTCCAGACTCCTCACCTCACTTGTATATGACAAAACCAAGATGCAAAAAAGTTAGCTGTTTCTAAACTGTACACACCAGTAGTACAGTATCAGTAGTACTGACTGAGACTGTACGGAACACTAACAATGGGATAAACTAGTAGTCTGTGTACCTATCATAGAATTTGTTACTTTATCTTCCTAAAAATTCCTTGAGTATCATTATCATCAATTCACAAATGAAGAAACACAATTTAAATCATCTGCCATGGCAGAGTTAGGTAGAAACCAAGATATTTGCTGACTCTACAGCTTATATCCTTAACCCCATCTGTATTTCTAAATAGTGCTTCTGGAAATCAGGGAAGGCTTTAGGGAGGAGGGGATCTATAATGCCAACTGCCCAGTGTGCATCCTGCAGTAACTAGTGGCATATGTTCTTGCTTTCATACTCATAATAATAATTCTCTGTATACTCAGGACCCAACAGAGTTTGTACTTGACCTTACAAATGACACTATTTTCAGAATCAGTGACATTTATGGCTCTGTGCTTGGTGTGTCTTCCACAGGTTTGCACAAGGGTAAGTCAGTCACCTCCTCTAACAGTTTCACCCAGAATATCATGTAAACTGTTGTTACTGTTCCTCAAACAGGACTAGTCACAGTAAGTATAGTATGCCTGGCTATCTTAATGTATTCCTCAGTGAAGTATATAGGACTACTCTCAAGCTCATTTTCCTCAGCAGCTGCAGGAGCCTAAGACTTTCCAGAAATATTCTACAGCAAAGGAATACAGCAAGTATTTCATTTCTTTCCTTCCTTTATTTTTTTTAAGTGGTTGTACTGAATTTAGGGTCTGCACAACTCGCTAAGCAGCCATTCTACCAAGGAGCCAAGCTTCCATCTTTTTTGAGGGGGAGGAAGGCGGGGACAATGGTTATGTGGAGACAGGATCTTGCTCTTTGCTGGGGGTTGTACCTAGAACATGATTCTAGCTAGGATAGGGTTGTGCCATCATTCCCAGCTTTTCCCCCATTGAATGGAGTCTTGTAAACTTTTCTGCTTGGGCTGTCCTGGTATCACAATATTTCTGTATCAAAGCATGCTCTACAGAATCCAAATGTTGATTAAACAGAGGTTTTACAAACTTTTTGCCTAGACTGGCCTCCTGAGTAGATAAGGTGAAAGGCAGTTAGTTACAAGGTCCTGGTATCCATGTAACTTCTTAATGAATCATAAGGATACCAGGTAACTTCTATGAAGAGGATAAAGAAGAACAGTATGAATATTACCTATAATAATGAAGACAGCTCAAAAACTCCAACAACATGGGCTAAATGCTAAATTAAAGCATATCCACATAACAGAATACTCCGAACCATGAAATGTTTAGGTGCAGAATGTCCAGAATACACAAATCTAGAGATATAAAGTAGACTGGATGATGAGGGAGGGGAAGAATGATAATGAGACGATTTGTAAAAAAGGAAAAAATGGACAGTGATTGGGGTGAGTTTGGGATTCTTTGGGGAATGAAAGAAAAAATTAAAAATTCACTGTATAGCTTTTTATAAACATATAAAAAACTTGAATTTCATAGTTTAAGTGAAGTACTGTTATTTGTGTCAGAGACTAAGAAAAAGTGGAAAGTTTTAAGTATTATTTAATAGGATTCCACTTCTACTAAGTCAAAACACCATAGAAGACTATTATATTTTACTGATTTTCCTACCATCACTTACTATAGCTTAAGTAAAATTTATTGTGTACTTAAGCTCTTGTAATCATTGTTAAGTATTTCTTGCATATTTTCATATATTACCCTGATAACTCTTTGAGTCTGGTATTATTATAAAGAAACAGCCATGACTTGTAGAAAAAAGAACAATCTCCACCAAGTTCATAGTCAGAACCTGGCACAGCACATTTCAAACCTGAGCATCCAACCAAAGCCTATGGCCTTAACTACTATGCTATATATGATGTTTGCCAACAGTCTTAAATATGGTGAAGTACAAGTTGACAACCTTTGCACTACTTCTGTTGTAATAAACTTGAATTAATTTCTCAAATCACAGGACAAAAGAGAAATGATTATAATTTTGCCAAATGGATGTTGTAAATACCTGTCCTTTTAGGGACCCTGGGCATCCACATACATCACACAAGGTATGGCACTACTTTTACCTCACAACGCTGTACTTAATTATTTCCATAAGGAAATAATGGTCAAAGATAGAGTGCTGTGAAAACCAATTAATCACTTATGGATCAGTACTTGTGGCGTTCTGACAGCTGGAAAAGACAAGTCCTCTTAGATTCATGGATATCAAGGCAGTATTTTGCTTGAACACCGCTGGGTCAGAATATGACATCTGCTTGACCAATGCTACCCTCAGAAACACCTCAATTCGTCTCTGTCCACATGGTGGGTGGCTCCTCCTCACAATGAGGTACTTAGGGTACCTGAGCCCTTCATCCACCCAAAGTCTAGCTTTGGCTCCTTTCCTACTATGCTATGCTGTCTCTTCTCTAGATGACACAACAGTTTCCTGGTTTACTTAAGACATAATTTCCAATTCTTGTTACCACTGTGGTCTCTGTCACTCCTCTCACAACATGGCATTCAGTGTGAGGTATGGAATGGGTGCATCCCTTGCTGAGGACACTTCAGAGCTTCAGAATTTCGACTTGGCTTCTCTTCCTCTTAGGACTGTAAAAATGGGACCCTGGATTTACTCATCCTTTTTGTAAAGGGGTAAGGTGTATGAGGCCTTGGGAGGTAAGTTGTTTCAAATTCATTATGCCACTAATGTAGCCCTTAGGGGCTGGGCTACTTTGCTCAATGTTCCATAAAGAACACTGGTTCTCTCCAAACAATAATAATAAAAAAATGAAGCGCTCACAAACAGTAACGAAACAGAAAATTAGGCAAATAAAAAGTTTCTGATCAATTACTATGTGTTCTTTAATGGAGAAATCTAAGCTACCATGCTGTCTTTTTGGAAGGAAAAGAACCTGGCTTAGTGAAAGAAGTATTTATTAATCAATAGCAGAAAGTCTTATTTATTCAAATAATTTTCTAGTCAACATACTCAGTGCCTCTAAATCACCACATCCCTCCTGATCTGCCCGCACAGGGAGGGATGTCTGATGTTATAGTCAGGGCCCTGGCTCCTGGGGAGAACTGGCTGTGATCTAATTCCTCAATTTGTCAAAGAGGACATTTTCATTGCAGCTGGACCCAGCTGGAAATGAATCTCTCCTACACATATCCCCAACAAAACATAAAAGACATTTAACAGAGAAAAATGCATGCACATAGACATTGACTGCTTCATCAAACCAGACTGCAGAAGCATGAAATAAATAAAGTCAAAGCCACTGCCAATGGGGATGATAACCCCGACTTCTCATCTAATGGAAGTCCTTTCTCCACCCTCTACTTTCCTGCCTCTAGCCACTGCTTATGGAGTGCTCTACCTGGAACATTTTACTCACCTATATTCTTCATGGTCTGCATCAGGAAGAGCTCTCTTCGGGGCTACTAGTCATGGCCTCCTGACTGCTCCCAAAGCCACCTGAACTATCACCACAGCACTGACAAGTCTACATTAGGCTACATTTAACTCTGTACTTCCTGCATTCATCTCTGAGCACTGTGACAGTGGAGGTCAGGTCAAATTCATTCAGTTACCCATTGATCAGCAACTATGAGAGAATAAGCCTACAGGAGGTACTCAAACATTGTCAGAATCAAATTAAACTGAATGTAATCAGATGAGAGTCCTTTCTGGGCATTTAAGATTTATACTGCCAGAAGCAATTTGTCTTGTGGGTAAGTTTTATGACAGACTACTTTTCATTTCTAAGTTAAATGCATACATGCTATAAGGTGGGAAGGGAAGAAGACAGTTCTATCCAATAAGTGGATGGTTTATCTTTGTATTGTCTTCTGGGAATTCTTCCTGTCTGCATACAATCATTGAGACTATAAAAGTATTTCAAATTGAAATTTATATACAAAACCGCAAAGAATCTGCTGAATCCAATTGTGTGGCCCTTGTTCTACTTCTAATCTTGCTTTTTTTTTGTTCCTCAGCATATGATATAATGTGCCAAAAATGGACTGTGATATCATAAAACCCCAGCTCAGGTTTTCTTATCTCTCCACTTTTCTGCAGTGCCCTTGACCAGACAAGCCTTTTCAGGGCTTGCTCCCCTAGCTACAAGCAGAAATACAACTAGTTCCCATGTAGGCAGGCAGAAACAATAGAAAAGATGAAAGTCCTAAGCCTAGCAGGCACACATGAAATATCAGTTATCCCAATCCTAAGTGTTGTGGCTTCCTGTTATAGCAGAAATAAGGGGTACAAATATTAAGGGGAAACCTCCTATCACAACCTGAACTCTTCCCCAGAAAGTTAGCTGATGCCATAATATCACCTTGCTCTAGACTTATCCCTGAGAGCCATGATGAAAATGTCAAACTAGGGTAAGGATTCCAGGGAAGAGCCTGTCAAGAAGGAGAACACTGACACTGAGCAGGAAGAGCATTGGCTTTCCTTACTCTGTCAATACAGAGTAAGGAAAGTCAGTTTACTTCATCTCACTAGCTTAAGGAAATGGGTCCAGAAGGTCAGATAAAAACCACAATATTGTATATAAGTTTATTTGAAATAGGGAAGGGTGAGAAAACAAGGGAGTGAGGGGGAGGGAAATGGGGACAGAAACATGAGTAGGGGTATCAATGTACGAGAAGTAATGTACCTATTACCTGACGAATGTAACTATAACCCTTGTATACATTATCCTGCCAATAAAATAAGATTAAATAAAATTTAAGAAGAAACACAAGTTGGCTGCCATTCAAAGCCTACATTGCAACAGAAGATTCACTCACAGCTGGGTATGATGGCTCATGCCTGTAATCCTAGCTACTCAGGAGGCTGAGATCTGAGGATCAAAGTTCAAAGCCAGCCTGGCACACAAAAGAACTAGAAATCTTATCTCCAATTAACCTTTAGAAAATGGGAAGTGGGGCTTGGCTCAAGGGTAGGGCAGAAGCCTAGAGCTCAGGGACAACACCCAGGCCCAGGGGTAGGGCGGTAGCCTTGAGCTGCAGAGCTCCAGAACAGCACCCAGGCCAAGTTCAAGCCCAGTGACCCCCCAAAACAAAAACAAAACCAAAACAACAAAAAATAAAATATTCACTCACTACTCTAGACTTGCTGTTTATTTCTGTTTCCTAAGCAAACCTTGATTATTTACAAGGTTATTTTCCAAAGCGTTACACTACAGAATGTTAAGCTGGGTCATGGGGCTGTGCTTTAAATTTTCCTCTTTATTTCTACGATAAACAATCATGGTTATAATTTTTTAAAGTTATGGCAGAAGAGTTCCCATCGTGAAACAAAAAGGTTTAAGTGTGACAGTCAGAATGCCATCTTATTGATTACACTGGTAAAATGAAACTGTTAGACTTGAGATGTCTGCTCTTTATTCAGGGTATTTCTGGAGGGCTACCTATAATAAAGTAGGCTCAGCACAGCGCACCTACCCCACAGAAACTGAGCTTACAGAATATACCTATCGTCAAGAACAAGTGGAGTCACAGGTACTGGGCCATAGGGCTCACAGTGAACCCACCTCCAGCAGCAGGAAGGAGAAACAAGGAACAAGTTTAGGAAAGGACTCTTCAAGATGATGATGTCTGAGCTGGGACCGGAAACATAAATGAAATTTCATCTGGCACAGAAGAGGTAGGAGGGCCAGGAGTGTTGCCTAATGGCAGAATGCTTACCTAGAATGCATGAAGCCCTGGGTTCAAGTCCTTGGTACCACATACACAGAAAAAGCCAGAAGTGGTGCTGCAGCTCACGGGTACAGTGCTAGCCTTGAGAAAGCAATGACAGTGCCCAGGCCCTGAGTTCAAGCCCCAGTACTGGAAAAACAACAACAAAAACAAAAACAGAAGAGGTAGGGACACATTAAGAGCAAGAGCTCTTAGGCTATGTATGTACTCTTTCAGGCAACTGGAGAGGACACAGAGAAGATGTGGCTCCAGGTGCAGCTAAGGAGAATGAACATCACACTGCAGGCAATGGAAAGTCACTGGGATCAACAAAGAGATGTGCTTTGATTTCCAAGTAACAAAAATCAAGTATATCAAGTATGGTTCTTGGGTATGGAAAAAGAAAAGCACATGATGATATGTTAGCTCTAGGAATATTAGCTTACTTGTTCATTAAAGCCTCCCAAAAGGCTACCTGTATTCCACTCAAGTTCAGCATTTGAGAAGACAGTGTTTATGGTCTGTCTTTTACTTTTAAGTCACAGGAGCCAGTTAGCAAATTTGAAAAGGACTTTGTGCCATAGTAGATATTTATTCTACTTGTCACAACCACTCTGATGACTTACAGATTACTTCTAGCTGCCATATGGGACCAAAATAACTTTTATTTAATAATTCAGAGAACACAAAAAATCAAATGAGTGAAAAGATCTATTATGCTTCAAGTGTGTAGTGATTTACTGTTTCTTCCATACTTTTGGCAGCCCAGGCATCATATCACAGAGCACTTTTTATACTATAACATCAACAGAAAGATTCTGGAAAAACTTGGCATCTCACTCAAACACCAACGGTTCTCCAATTAATAATAGGCAACAGCAATGTAATTATGAAGTGTCACCTTTAAATTAACTAAATACATACAGGACCATCAAGCTTGCCTTCCAGAATACCAAGTATCTCTCCTTTTCTTCACAACCTTCCTCTGCTTCCTCTTCATGGCTCCTGTCATGGACATGAAGAGCACAACTGTGGCTTATTTACTCTCCCTACAGAATGAACCAGTGTCCAGAGAGGAGCACGCTTCCAGGCCATTCCTTACTCAATCATGAGCACTCTCATTATCTCAGGCTGCCTTTCATTACTTTCCTTTGCATTCAGTAACACTGGTCGTTCATCTTCCATACCATACAAATGACAAGGCACCTATCATACAGCAGACTTTTAGCTGGACAGGCAAACAGATCGATTCATCCCTGTCAATGTCAGTAACCCTGTTTTACAGATGGAGAAACCAAGGTTTGGCAAAACTGGAACACAGAGAAAGATGTAGTAAACTGACAAACAGTGAGCAACCAGATGGGCACTGGCGCCCAGGTCCATGAGATCTAAATCCTGGTTTGTCAGTAACTCTTGGTTTAACTCTGAACTACCACAGTAGATACAGAAATCAGGGATACTAGAATATGAAAAATGTACTGAAAGTCAGCAATCAACAGTACCTGGAGACCACCCACTCCAGTGAGGTATAGTGCTGGGAGCACATTCTGGGCTTGAGTTTGCCTCCAATGAGTGAGGAAGGGTCCAACACTTCCTGATGAAGTAGCTGTGTCATCAGCCCACTGATGATTCCCCAGGCTACTTGTCAAGTGAGGTGTAACTCATAAATAAAACTCATATAAATGTATCAAGAGTCACTACTCTGCAGGACTGAACCTAAATAAAGTTAGAAACCTATATGGAAATATTTCCTTCACAGTATTACTAAGTCAGTCAAATGATTAGGGTAAATTTGGTTTGTTTTTCTAAGTATAATCTCCATGCATCTTAATGGCTATAAAATATGATTACATGGAACTGAGCTTTTTAAGTCAGACACAGATGAGGCCAAATGGTAGGTAATGGAGACACCCAGTTCTAAATTTCATCTGATCACAGCCCATCAGACATCTGGGATTAAAATAATGCAAAATGGGTCTCAGAAAAGGCTCTCTGAAAGCAATCACATGGCTCACCATCAATATTTATGGAGCAATCAATCAATGCAAGGCAATAATCCTTGTCTTGCACTTATAACCAAAGAAGGGAAAAGAAGGCAAAGTTAAACGAGAGGGGGGGGGGGAGAATGCACACACATGGGTGTAATGCTGTCCAGCATAGTCCATGCACTAGCAAGCAGCATCATTTAAAAGCTAGTTGGAAATGCAGATTACAGGCCTAAAACCTACTAATTCAGAGTCAGTATTTAACATGCTCCCTCCCCTTTCCCCTTCCCCAATGACTCAAGAAAGTTGAAGAAAAACTGGCTATGGTCTACAAAACATAAAGCAAGCTAGGTTAAAAGTGAGGGGTGGGATGTAGCTCAGTGGCAAAGTGCTTGCCTTGCAAATGCAATGTCCTGGGTTCAAGCCCCAGTACCAAAAAAGAAAACACAAAGGAAAAAAAAAGGCAATAAAACAAAGGGCCTAATACATGCTGACTAGCTCCTTATACCAGAAATAGTATTTATATGATAGAAGAAATAGCAGTAAAGCAAAATGAATAATGTCAGCATAACATTGAAGAGATAAAAAAGCATGCAATACTCTTAATTTGGGAAGATCATGATAAATCATCTAAGGGGAATGATAAGCACTTTTTAACAGTGCTCATTTCAATATTTGTCATAAAACAACAAAATATAACAATCTGTACTGCTAGTAAAAGATGAAAGAAAAACTAGAAGGAAGTTAAAAACCAAATAAAACCACAGGGAAACATATAAAATGAACTATTTCTCCCTGGCAGCTCTAGTCAAGAGAAAAGAAATCTCACATCTCACCTAAAAAAATAACCCAGAGGACATCAGCAAAGCTGCAGGACACCCGATTCTTGAAGACAGCTGCTGAGCTCACAGGTAAATGCTCTGAGGGGTCCCTAGAGTAGGGACAAGAGGATCTCTTCCTAGTCCATCTGCTTACTTCTGCTGCTCAAGCCAATCTTCAATAAAACCTAATAATTAAACAGCACTCAACTAAAAACTGAGTGTAATAGACTATTAGGGGAGAGCTGCCCTTTTACTATGAAGAGTCTGAAAAAAATGCCCTATGGTAGCTTAAAAATGTTATCAATGATGATGAGATTATCATAGGGAAAGCAAACATAAAACAGAGACAGTCTATCCAAGTCCACAATTTACCACCAAAACAAGAAAAGCTCATAATATTTCTATTATGAAAACAATAGCTTAGTAGGTGCTGGTGGCTCATGCCTATAATTCTAGTTATTCAGGAGGCTGAGATCTGAGGATCACGGTTCAAAGCCAGACCAGGCAGGAAAGTCTATGCGATACTTATCTCTAAGTAACCAGCAAAACCTTGGGAGAAGAGCTCAAATGGTAGTGTTACAGTTATGGGAGAAAAAAAAAAAAAAAGCTCAGGGGTAGCATCCAGGACATAAGTTCTATCCCAGGACTGGCACAGAGAAGATAAACAATTTTTCCCCCAAAGTCGCCTGTATAAAAGCTACCAGGACTAAACATGTCAGGGCCCAGCCCACTACTGATCACTAAATCAGTGTCTACAAGAAATGTGAATTTAGTCAGCCACAAAGCCTTTGGTCATCTTCTAAACCCCAAGCTACTGAATAAACATATCATTTTGAGGGGGATCCTCTAGATTTAGGCTGAGTCTCAAAAGGACAAAGAGGCAAATGAATCACTAACATATTCTTTAAACATATTCTTTAAAAATACTTAATGAGTACATGTATTCATTAAATAAGTGCTGAACCATCCACATAAACAAAGACCAGCAAGACATAGTTATAGCATGTAGTTTTTAATTTTAGTCTAGACAAAGCAGCAACAAAATGGAGGGTGCTGGAAACCTTCAGGTTTGTCTGAGTCTTGGGTCTCAGGATCCAAGAAGGCCTCAGAGACAGGATGGGCTTGTTGGATATCTAAAACCATTCCCTTTTACCAGATGAGGACTGGCTCTTCATACTGCCTTCCCCAGTGATCTATACCTCTAATATTTGTCAGATGAAGGAAGAATTTTAGTCTAGAAAAATGATTTGGGCTCATGATGGACCACTGAGAGGCAGGAGTCAAAAGGGAAGAAGATATAGAAAGGATTTTAGTGATATTAAAATTCTACCATGAAAAAAAAAATTTACCATGCAGACCAATACCAGCTGTATAACAAAATATTTGAAGTTCTGTACAAAAATCCCCCCTCAAAACTGCAATGTCTAACATTTCCTTTCAGAGGTATACATATCCCTGAAGAAACTGCTAACTCAATTCCTAGTTCACTTTCATTCTAAAAACAACACTTACAAAACAATTGCTGAAGGGACCTACTCCCACTGTGTCCCTGTCTATTTGCAATATTTTTGTGTTGACTAAAACTGTTCTAAAAAGAAAGGAAAAAAAGATGTCACACTCCATTGAAGATAAGCTGAACCCACTGCATGTACAGAAATAAAAATCTCCTGGTGTAAAGGAAAGGGAACAGGCTGCAACATCTGATTCCACATATTCTCTGACCAGGGTAGACACCTGATTGTTGGGGAAAACCTCCATTGGCTGACCAAGAGGTAGTAAAGTGATGCAGACCAGCCTACTGACCAATAGTCTTTAAACTTTTGGATCTCAGTAGTCCTTAGAGCTCTTAAGAACTTAAAAGATCTCAAAGAGGTTTGCTAATTTTAAAGTGGGTTGTATCTATTGGTGTTTGCAGCAACGAATAACTAAGAAATGTATCCAGATCCCCAAATTCATGCACTTAATTTAACAAGCTGTCAGCAATGACAGTTGTGAAAGCAATGCTGACTTCTTGACAGCCTCTGGGACAGGGAACCCTAAAGCCATATTTAGATTACCTTTGCATTAGGATCAATCAGAAAAGCTCATCCCAGACTTCTGCTAGCAAATAGAGAAAGGGATGGTGAGTCAATGGTAAAAAATCATAACCCAGGCTGGTGAAAAGACAGGATTGATTTCAACATATTTAAAAGATTTGTGTATGTTTTCCAAGTTAAATTATAGATGAAAATAAGATTACTTATTTACAACTATCATCTTAACTCCAATCAAATGGTGCCTGTTTCAAATAGGACTACAGAAATATCAATCATTGTAACTCCTATATTAAAACTGATAATCAGGTTAATTTCCTGTGCCACCAACCACTTGCCTCCAATTTCTCAATGATAATCAATGCAACAGGCTGCTTTTTCAGAAGTCTCCAGTTTAATGAAACTGAATGGACTACAAAGAAACCCATTATAAATTCTGAATGCTAATTAAGCAAGCTATTTCACTCAAATAACCAAATCCTATGTGCCCATTATAATTAACACAAAATAATACTATCAGAAAATATAAGTTGGGTGTAAAGAGAGAGATTTCTTTCCATACTGGGAAAATTAAAAGTTAGCTGAACTTTATCCCCAGCTTCTCAGAGTGTAGTATCTTATCTGTATGTGTACACTTCTTTGGATTTTTTTTTTTTGTCTACAAAGCTGCAGCTGAAAAAAAAATTTTATTGTGAAAAAATACACAGCAAAACAGAACTAGAAGTTGGTAGGGATAAGGAAAAAAAAAGTAAAACTAAATATGTTGCCTAAACATAGATGGCTTCCTGTTACACAAGGTAATGTGGCCCCTAATCTCATCTTCCTTTCCTGACTCAATCTTGTCTTTACCAGGAGCATCCATTTCTAATTTTACTGCTTTCTTGGAGTTTGGGAAAGGCTCTACAGTTCTCAGAATGGAGAAGGGAAAAAAATGTTAGTCTTTGTTCCAGTGCCTTCTCCATGTCTATGGAGTTGTCTTCAGCCCATCCTTTAGTATTTGTTGATGCCAAAGAGATGAGTCCCATGGAACTGTGGTAACTTAGGCAACAGCACACTGAGCGATGTGGTAGCGTTGATGAGAAAATGAGCAGCATCATACTTGGTGTAAAAGCTGGCCAGCAAGTAGAGTACATAGGAGAGATGCTGAAGAACTTGCAAGAAGTAAACTGGAGCCCATAGTCCATCTGTTCCTAGTGTGTCAAAAGTCGAGCTTTTCCTTGGTCAGGGGTTTCTAAGAGTGTCCCTTTCACTGTATGTAGGAAGACATACATTCCCAAGTTATGAATGATGTTGGTCAGGGTCCAGACGACGGGAATGCTGAAGAAAGGGATGCTGAGTAGAACCCTACGCAGCAATCCTACCAAGATGATGCAGGCCAGCCAGATGCCCCGACTATTCATCACTCGTGTGTTGAGATTTACTTCATTGAATGCCACCCCACGTTCATCCTGCCAGCTTCGGGGAGCCGTCTTCTTTGGATTTCTATAATGATTATTTAACCTTAACTCTCTCTATGAAATATTAGCCAATCACCAAAACATTCTGTAAGTCAAAATACAGTAGATAGTGGCTAGTCTTGGTAACATACCTTTTTTATTTGAGGATGGGGCAGTCCTGGGGCTTGAACTCAGGGCCTGGGCACTGTCCCTGAGCTTCTCTTGCTCAAGGCTAGCACTCTATCACTTGAGTGACAGATCTACTTCTGGCTTTTTATGTTTATGTGGTACTGAGGACTTGAACCCAGAACTTCATGCATACTAGGCAAGAGCTCTACCACCAAGCCACATTTCTAACTTGGTAGCACACTTTTTTGCTCTTAAAATCTTTTTTTTTTTCCTCTTTTGGTTGTGGGACTTGAACTCTGGGCCTGGGCACTGTCTCTGAGCTCTTTAGCTTAAGGCTACTACCCTACCCCTTGAGCCACAGAGACATTTTTCTTAAAATCTTATGTACATAGAAATTTGTGACAATCAGCTGCCAACGAGGGCAACTTTTAGTTGTCGTTTCAGTTGAATACATACCATATACCAAATACAGAAGATGCCTAACAGTCATTACAATATTTGGACCCTGCCAAAATCCTTTAAATACATGCTATGCATTTAGAGATGAAAGGAAGGATGGGTGACATAGCTTTCCTCAGATCAGGTATTAGGGGAAAAAGGTCCAAGGAGCTCATGATGCTTCCTGTGCACCTTTCACTCTCCCAATGACACACACAGGAGTAGAATACCACTAAGGGATGCTTACAGCAGATGCCCAGAGCACAGAGAGCATGGGTAGCTAAGAGGTAGCTGAGGTGAATAGTACCTACCTTAAATGGTGGCTGAGAGAGTCAAATGAGCAGAAAGAGCTAACTACCTGACAGAGTAAGTAAGCAATAAAAATGAGCTGCTGGCTGGGCACCACTGGTTCATGCCTGTAATCCTAACTAGTCAAGAGGCTGAGATCTGATGATCACAGTTTGAAGCCAGCATTGGCAGAAAAGTGTGTTAATCACAGAAAAAGCCGGAAGTGATGCTCTGTAACTCAAGTGGTAAAGTGCTAGCCTTGAGTAAAAGTAGCTTAGGAACAGTGCCCAGGCCCAGAAATCAAGACCCAGGATCGGGGGGGGGGGGGGGGGAGGGGAGAAAGATGCTTTGAAAAAATACCCTGCATACAGAAAGCGTTCAATAAAGAGTAGCTAGTAACAATAGGAATTATGTATAACAAATAGAGTACCCTCCCCCTCAAGAATATTATCCCAATATCTCCAATGTAATTCTGGTACTCAGTCACCTGAGCAAACACTGCAGTATCTCTAATGGTCATGCACATTTCTGTGGTATTTTCTCCTGACGGCTCCTAAAAACATGTGCTGTGTGGTATGATGGGAATGTTGACATGGCGCTCCATTCTCCACTTGTGTGTGGTCTGTCCCTGGCCTAGGACACTTGCAAAATGGCAAATGTTCTTGACTAGATCCAGGGGATTCTGGCAAGAAGAATGGAAAGGAGCCAATGCCTGGCACAGCCATGACAAGGTTCAGCAAGGGACAAGTCTGTTCCAATGGAAAGCAGGATTCCATCTGACTGGTTTCTGTGATTTTTAAAAAATAATGTCCATTGTGACAAATATCTCAAGGCTCAAAAAAATTACTCAGAACACAGAGCACATTGTGAAGGCTGGGTAGGTGCTTAAATCAGTAAAAGCATTAATTTAAAGAGATCCATCTGGCTTTGTCGTTGAAGTTCAGTGGGCAGCAACTGTAAACTCAGAGCAGGGCTGACAAGCAGTTGTAATGATCTGTAAAATGAGGTGGTTGACCTACATGACCTCTGAGGGCTACTTCTGGATTTAAAACCCAAGACTGCAAGAAGCATTATTCCTCTTGAAATCATGTACATTCTATCATATGTCCTCTGCTTAATCCCATAGATACTTCTGCTCTCAGACTCCTCATCTTCAACTCCTCTTTCTCCAGAACTCATATCATCTCCCTCCTCTCCTCCCCTACCCAGTCCCACACCAGGATGCCTGCTCACACCTATGTTCATTTGTTCATTCAAACGGCTTCATAGGTTTCAGGCTTTGAAGATGAACAGATACCTAAGTCAAAACAATCCTTAGAACTTGAACTCTATAGGCTTGGGCCCAACAACCCAATAGGTTCCATGTTAATAAATGACAGAAAGGATTGCTTAGACAAGAGAGCATTTTCCACTGATACTAGAAATTATAGGAAATTATGGGTTGTGTGTAGGCAAATGGCAAGTTCCTAAAGAATAAAAGTGATCTGGATCTCTCTGAGACATAGCAGACAGAAAGACACAGAACTTTGTTATCAGACGAAAAAGTCAGACAAGGTTAGGTTCAAACACAAAAATTA
Source organism: Megascapheus bottae (assembly GCF_031878675.1). Taxonomy (NCBI): domain Eukaryota; kingdom Metazoa; phylum Chordata; class Mammalia; order Rodentia; family Geomyidae; genus Megascapheus; species Megascapheus bottae. The sequence goes on from NC_143517.1 coordinate 60,267,948, forward strand.
ACTTTAAGTGACAATTTATACTAGATACAGAAGAAAATCCTTTCTCCCCATCACAATTTAACCTCTCTAGGAGAAAGGGTATAAGGAGAAGTTAAATATTTGATTAGTAAGTGTTTATGATATTCATATTCTGGTACCTGATATATAAGATACATGCCCATGCGTATATTTATCATTTAAATTATGAACTTAAAAATACTCATTTCAGATTCACTTTTTTAACAGGCTATAATGCCTCAAGTAAGAGAATGACATGAAGGAGTCAAAAAACCTAGCCTGAGTCAGGGCACTGGAGAGTCACACCTTTAATTTTAGCTACTCGGGGAAATGAGATGTGAGAATCAAGATTCAAGGGCAACCTGGGCAAACAGATCCTAAAGATTCTTATCTCCAATCAACCAGCAAAAAGGTGGGAATTAGAGTGTGGCTCAAGTGGCAGAGCACCTACTGTGAAGAAAACCATCAAGTAAGAGCACAAGGCACAGTGTTCAAGCCCCAGTATTGGCAAAACCCTAGCACTGTGCATCTAAGCATCTATTTCCCCTCTTTATAAAACAGAATACCTTCTATAAAGAACCATAAATATTATCATGAAGAACTTAGCACAGTATTAGGCTCCAAACTTAATATTGGCTATTATTGTACAATGGTTCCAAAAGCTCAATCATTGCAATGAATAAGGAAACATTCAAGTCTGCATAGTACTGAAATGCTAGATTTTTTTTCTTTTTTAGGGTAGGGGTATATTGGTGTGGTTTGTTTGTGCATTTGACGAATATTAATATAATTTAGAATGCCGTATGTCTATGGAGTCTAACAGATAAAAAAAATCAATTCATGTGACAGGATGTGCTGCTATATTATGTAGCAGGAAGTGAAGTCTATCCTTCACAGTTCCAGTGTAAAGCATACTCGTCACTACAAAACACACAGTTGGGCACAGGATAACAGAAAAGCTACCCTGTTTCCCCAAATAGATACATAGCTCAATTGTCAGTGCCAATCTCCTGTCTGATTCTTATGCTCTTTCCCAAGTAAGCCAGGAGAAGTTCCCATGGAATCTGAGCTTGAGCACATTTACCCAAGTACCAGCTGTGGCATCCTGGGTAGGAGCTACAAGCCAGGTAGTTAATAGCACAGACTAGGAGATTGAAAGTATGGCAGACCTTAGTCTGAACTGGCAGGTTTTACTGCTGTTTCACCTCAGCATTATAACCAAGGCAGAAAATTACTTGCTGTCAAGACTCAGGTTGCAATCTGAGCAAGCAAATATTTTAACTACACAACTGTTACGAAAATCAATGGTAAAACAGTCTCAGCCTTATGATGGTTTGACTTTTTAAAATTGAAGGCGCAGAAGGAATATGCATTCCTTAACCTGTGTTTTGTATTTTAAATTTGGGGTTTTTCCCAGGCTAGTTGGTATGGGGTAGATAATCCAATGTACTAATGTTGCCAAGTTATGATAGATACCTGGTAAGTTAGGTGTGTCGAAATGCATTCATTTGCAAATTAACAAAGGATGTTTCAGGACATAACATCCCCATCACTACCCTATAAATATAGGAACATGCGTGTATGTGAAGAAATGGGGTTCTCTCCAAGTATGTTTCCACAAATGGCAAAATGGAGACCAGAGAATCCTGAAAAAGCTGCTACAATGGTAAAACAATGCAACTTCTTTAACTTAAATTCCCAATCCAGCACTCTAGGTGATAAAGTTCAGTCACCAATGGCTTCAGAGACTTTTAGAAAGTCCTGGTATTAGAAAGGTAAAGAGGGAAATCACCCATTTATATATTCATTACTAAAAAGTAAGAAGAGGACCCAAATTAAGACTCAAATCAAGACTGGAGGGACTTAGTTAGCACTGACTTTCAAGGGCTCACTGCTCTGAGAGGAGACAGCCAGCAAGCCCATAAAATGGGAGGTGCTACTCCTAAGATTGCTTCCTAACTTCTTCTTCCCTACAATACCTGAAATCTTCCATTCTGTTGTTCTAGGACATAGTGAATGTTAAAAGAATGCTTGGGGCCTGCTCCTGTGATATCTTGATACTCACTAGTATCTGAATTTTATTCATTTATTTATTTTTTGCCAGTCCTGGGCTTGAACACTGTCCTTGGACTTTCTCAAGGCTAGAGCTCTACCACTTGAGCCTCAGCACCACTTCTGGCTTTTTTCTATGTATGTGGTACCAAGGAATTGAACCCAGGTCTTTGTGCATGCTAGGCAAGTACTCTACCACTAGGCCAAACTCCTGGCCCCAGTATCTGAATATTTTTTAGTAATTTTCTTTTCCCAAAAGACTTGGCTGAAGCAGACTTTAGAAAGAAAGGTTTAGGTTCTAATCCAGGGCATTCAGGAAGAGATAGGGATGTAATATTCTGGGACCTGAGAAAGACAGAATAAACCCTAGAGGGGTAAAGAACATGCAGAGAGGTACCCAGCAGTAAAAATGAGGAAAATCAAAGAAAGCCCAGGGGCCCCAGAGGCACAAATTTCAGTTTCCTTGCAACTCCCGACATTGGTTGAGTGGCTGCTTTTCTCTGGACTTTTTTTTTCTCATCTGTTTGCTTTCCAAATGCAGTAAAGGTTCCAGAACATGGTGCATGCAATGAACCCCCTGTGGAACCCAGACTCTCCCACCATACATGGGACACAAAGAAGTATAGGTAAGCATCAACTCCCACCAGACAGGATGCTCCAGGGACCGCTGCTTAAGACTCCTGGGGAAGCAGAGGTTTTTCAACATCTTCAGGAGCAATTTCAGACGTGAGAGGGCCTCCCTGCAACTTTTGGAACTATGAAAGCACCACCCTGGAAAACAACCATCATTGCCACATATTAAAAACATTACAAAATCGCAAGCTAATGCTCATGGAGTTCCCTAGTCAAAATTTGGCTCAAACACAAAATCTGAAATATAACTTGGCTTAATTTTTTTAAGTGAAAATGTCAACTCTTAGGAAGGACAAGTAGCAGTTCTGTTGGGGCTGCAGAAGGCAATTCTATGGCCTGAATTTGGTGTGTGTCCCACAATAATAATCTGGGCTGGAAACTTGGTCCTGAGTGTGGTGGTGTTGAAGTGGTGGAACATTTAAGGGATGAGGCTTAGTGATAATTAGGAAAATGGTAGTGGTACTCATAGAAAGCACTAAGATAATTTTCTGAGACTGGCTACCATTCAATAATAGAACCTCTCTTCTTATACATGATCCCCCCCACCATCCTGCCATTTCAGAGTCAAGTTGATGCATACCGGTGAATCTCTCCAAAACTGTAAGCTAATTTAATTTTTATTTTGCTAGTTCCGAGTCTTGAACTAAAGGCCTGGGCACTGTCCTTGAGCTTTTTCATGGCTAGTTCTCTACCACCTGAGCCACAGCAGCACTTCTGGCTTTTTCTGTGTATGTGGTACCTGCCTGAGGAATCGAACCCAGGGCTTCGTGCATGCTAGACAAGCACTCTACTGCTAAGCCACACTCCCAGCCCACACCTCTTCTATTTTAAACATACACAGTCTTAAGTATTTGGCCGTAAAAACAGAAAGTGGCCTAATCCAAAGGTGTTCTTAGTCTTATGAACCTAGTAATAGAAAGAGAACAGAAGTCACTTTAGAAGCTGCACTACTGTCTAGTGTATACATTTCCTCTGTTCATGGTGAAAGTCATTTATTTCTGAGCCTATAAGACAGAGATCTCAGGAAACTTATTTCCACAGCTAGCAGAAATTTCAGAAGAAAGGCGACAAGGGCAGATAAAGAAGTCAGTTATCACTAAGGGGGCTGGGCTGGAAGCTGTTAAGACAGAGCTGCCCACTTCCCCCACACTTTGATGACATCCACATCCATTTCTTTCTGCTAAGCAGACAAGTGGCAAGTGGATAGCACCCCATGTACTCCTTTTTCCCTTCACTCCCAGCCCTCCCCTCCTCCTCTCTCTGTCTCTTACACACACACACACACACACACACACACACACACACACACACACACACACAAACACACACACCAGGACAAGCATTACATTCAGCATCCAGTGTTTCCCTTCAATATTGACCTTTCAGTTCAAAGTCTCCTCAAATCTGTTCCTGTGTGAACTACAGTACTTCAACAAACCACCTGGGACTGAGGGTATATCATGGCACAGGCAACTTTTCTAAAGGAACAATCTGACATTTGTGACGACTGCATCAGAAATTTATGAATACTGCTGGCCTTTGACTCAGTAATTCTAGCAATCAACCCACACTAGTTCACAAAATGACAGATGAATTCAAATATTCAAAGGCTCCAATGAACAAAAGGTTGTACTTTGGGATAACTGCTAAGCCAACTGTTTAAAAACAAAACAAAACAACAAAAAAAACCATTCTTTCTGCTTCTGCACATGTGTAGAAATTTAATTGAAAAACGAACTGCAAAAGCCAGTATTCAAAGGAAAGAACTGCTTGGGGACTGAGCTACTAAGAAGAAAGGGCCATAGAAAGAATGGTGGGTAAGGAGAAAGGGGATCTAACAATGGAAAATATCACAAAATTCGCCAATAATAAAACCTTCTTGTGTTGTCTGATTGCTTTGAGTTCAACTCAGCTGGCCTTGAAATTCCTCTGCCTCAGGCTCCTGAATGCTATGATTAAGGCATACACTAATGAACCCAAGACCTGAAATATGTATGTATGTATGTATATTTCTAAAGGTATTCTTTTTTTTCATTTTATTTTTTTATTATCAAGGTAAGGTATAGAGGGGTTACAGTTACATTCACCAGATAGTTGGTGCATTACTTCTCACACATTGATACCCCTTCTTATGTTTTTGTCCCCATTACCCTCCCCCCGCCCCCTTCTAATCATCTTGTTTTCCTTCCTTCTCTTTCCTATTTCAAGTAAACAAATAAACATATATACAATATGACAGGTAACAAAGTCAGATACAGTAATAATATGAGATTAACAAAAGGCAAAAAAAGAGAAGAGAAATAACACAGTACATTAAGAACAATAATCACTCAAGATAAAGCTCCTGTTTCCATATCCTGGAGATCTCTAAAGATATTCTTTAAGTTACAAATTATTGGACAAATGCCCTCTTACACAGGTCAGAGAACCTGGGGAGAGACAGGGGACTGCTTGGCAGAATTGGTCTTCAGTCTTTTTCAGCAAAAATAATGGAATGTTTTGAGTCTCAGTTTCCTTATCTGTCAAATGAAATGTCTTTGTTGCTTAATAAAAGGCTATGTGGATAAATGAAACAACATAACAGAATAAAAATATACTGGAGAGTAAACCCAGGGCATGATTGCTCATAAAAATTATATGATTCACTACTTGCTATGATAAACAAAAATCAGGGAGGTCAACTCTTTCTGAAAGTATCAATTCTCTCATTAATCCCTCTTATACCACACTGACTGATACAAAATTATCCAGATTTAAATGCCTCCCACTCAGTCTAACGGAAGCAAATCAGAGAGGAATGATGCTTTCCTGTTTCACTGGCAAGTGCAGATCTTGTTTGTGTGTGTTCATTTCACCAGACTAAAAGCTGCAAGTCACTATCAAGAAGGTAGGCAGAATGGCAGAGGGGAGGGAGGAGAGTATGGGCTATGGAGCCCTGCGTGATTCCCTATTCCATCACAGTCTAGCTGATGTGAAAGCTGAAATACCATAGAAAAGCCCTCAATGCAAAGTTGTATATCCACATCCAACAGGATGTGGATGCTATACAACTAGCACTGGGCCTGGTATTACTAACAAAGACTGAGTCAAATGGACTACTCAGGAGGCTGTGATAGGAGAATCAAGGTTCAAAGCTAGCCTAGGTAGAAAAAGTCTGTAAGAATTATACCTTCAATTAACCAGCTAGAAGTACAGCTATGATTCAAGTGGTAGAGTGCCAACATTGAGCAAAAAAACTAAGCAAGGATACCCGGAGTTCAAACCCCAGTACTGGCAACAACAACAAAGATTATAAGTCAGGACCAGGAGCGTGGCCTAGTGGTAAGGTGCTTGCTAGCATGCATGAAGCCTTGGGTTCGATTCCTTGGTACCACATACACAGAAAAAATCCAAAGTGGCCCTATGGGTGAAGTGACAGACTACCAGCCTTGAGAAAGCTCAAGTACAGTACCTAGGCTCTGAGTTCAAGCCCCAGCACTGGCAGAAAAAAAAAAATTACAAGCCTGATACCAAAAGGCACACAAGGAATCTAAATCTAGCTCAAGTTTGAGATCAGAAATTTATTGTTAATGTTTTTCAACTGCTTTCTGCAATCTATAAGTATACAGCTGAAGTTCAGTGTTAGTTGGGCACCTATAATCCTGGCCATACTAAGGAGGCTGAGATCTGAGGATCAGAGTTCTAAGCCAGCTGACAGAGAAAAGTCTACCTCCAACTGACCAGCAAAATAAAAAATAACTGCTGATATTTTTTACTCAGTTAGAAAGTTGGGTTCTGTTGTTGTTGTTTTTATAAAACTAACCTAAATGCCTCATGGTTCAGCAAAGGCCTATTTTTTAATTTCATACACGTACATGTACACACACACACACAAACGCACGCACGCACGCACACGTTTTTCTTGAAGACAGTCACAAGAAGAAAGAGCATAGATGGGCTGAATCTTTCTTAAGCCTACTCAGCATCTGTAAAATGGGGAAACTGCATTTACTCCTTAGAGCTGCTGGGAAGATTAAATCAAGTGAGCTGATTGTACAGCATCTGACCCAGAGCCCAACACAGAGTAGGTGCTAATTGTAGTGTTGGCAGATTCTGAATTTGCATAGACTCTAATACATGAGATGCAGGAGCCTCCGGAGGTAATGGCACTTGACTTGGCACTGTTTTATTTACTGAGAGGCAGTACATTCGCTTGCTTTGCTATGAAAAATATTACTATTATTAAAGCAGCAGCTGCTGCTGGGCCAGCAAAGAATGCTTATTTTGATTCTCACTTTGTAGAAATAAGGAATATCTAATTTTATAGAAACGCTATTAATGTGAATAAACATTAGCAGGAAAGGGAAATAGGCTTCATGAAGAAAAGAAATGATTAATGAAACATTAAAGGAAAGCTCCCACATCTCAAAACAATGAAGACACTCAAATTTTATTTTGTGTAAACTGAGCAATGTGGAGATCACTGCAGAGAAAGAAAGCTGTTAGCCCTTATGAGACCTTTATGCACTTAATCCCCACCAGAGAGAGCCAATTAAGCCAGACATTTCCCCCAAAGACAATGAAGTGTCCCCGACTTGTTCTCTCATCTATCCATGAGATTATGAAAGATTACTCAAAGACATCAAGTTACCACCTTGGACTTAATCTCTACCCACACTCTGTGTAGAATGCTGGCCTTCCTTGATCACATGCAAAGCTACAACTACATAGAACAATGCTCTAATGAACATCCCTTGTGGAGGGAAGGACAGAGAAAACAAATAGCTCCCATGTACCTCTGGTACCAGGCATTTGTCCACATTGTATATAAGCTACTGTCTCCCAATGTATTATCTAGTCACATCCATCTAACTTCTTAGCAGAAACCCTAGAACTCAATCCCAGTTTTGCTATGTGATCTGGGTACAGTGTAGGTTTTCCCAGCCTCTTACCCTCTCCAAAAACTACAGAAAATGAGTGCTGAATTTGAGTACTTAAGATTCAACCCTACCATCATCCTGCACAAAGCTGAATTAAGTGGACTGCTCCTAACCTAAGATGAGTCAATCAAATCACCTCTTACAGATACATCTGTCCAAGAATCAGGCACAGAGACCCAAGTGGTATGGTACACTGCAGCTACGAATAATGTAGGGTCAGGTCTGCCAACATCTACCACTAACCCGAAAAAAAGTTCATTTCCTATCATTCTTCCTATAAAACACAGGATCTTCGCAATCAATACTCATGGTGCTTGAGTAGCTAGCTGTGTTTTGTTTTACTGGGATAGATAGGGGTAGGGGATCTGCAACTTACAATAACATGACAGGGTTTTCTGCACCTCGGCTTTCTCATTCATAAAAGACTACATAACCTCTAAGGCCTTTTCTAGCTTTGTCATATTTATGCCATAATAATACAATTACCTTCCTACTTATTCCAGCTAGGTGTTCGCTGTAACTGTCCTGGCCACAATCCTGGTCCAGAATATCTAAGCTATATTCTTAACAGAGCTGGAAAGAGCCTGTATTTCCCTTACCCAAAGCTCATGTGGCAGGGAAAGAGATGGCATTAATTAACTTAGCCAACTCTTTGCTTTCTGCAAAAGTTGACACGAAAAGGCAACTGTCTTTTGGGCTTTACTTCCCTGGCACATGAGGTTATGATTTTGTTTTTTTGGCTTCTGGGTGGCTAAATTGGGTGCTGTCTTATCAAAGGGACACATATTCCAGTTCTTTGGAAGAAAATTATAGCATAGCCTCAGCATTAAAATTCAGCTCTTATGTAACTGGCCACAGCACCATGACACAGGGCTCACAGGGGACTGTGGCCTGGAAAGAGCCCCTGGTGGACTCCCACATTCAGTTAAGTCCAAGTCAAGAGTCTCCGAATCTGATATAAGTAAAACTCATTTTACTGATACTGAAAGGAGCTTGAAGCATATAAAAATACCAATTCAAGGCCAGTTCCTGTTCACTTTAAGGCGCCTGCCTCTGAACCAAAATAGAATTCCTTGTGGTCTGTGCTCCAAGCTGTAATCAGTAAAGCACACGACCTAGCTGCCACGCTTTCAGTTCCAGTTGGACCCAAGGAAAAATGCTATGGACCCAGCACCCCTCCCTCAACAAAGTAACAAGTCAAATACCTGCCATTCACTACCTAACAGAGTTCCTTCTCCCCAAATCCCAGGGAAAAAAAAGCAAAAAGGGAAGTGCTGCCTCTACTTTGAGGCACCACAGTGGGGGATAAGGCTGGGAATGTGGAGGTAAACAGAAGGAATCAGTAGTAGTTGACTAGAGAAGTGTGGACAGTAAGGCTGCACTGGTAGAGCCCGTCAAGCTGGCTGACATCAGGAGTCTGCACCGCCACTGGTTCCACTACTGCACAGGAGCACCCACCAAAAGCTGAGTGTACAGCTATCTGAGTCAGCAGTTGTGACCACAACCCATGTGGACACAGGTATTTACTTCTGCACTGGACCCCAACTTGGTCCCATCTGTGCCTCTATCATCCAAGTCCTTTAAGTTGATGATGTTATGTGGCCATCACCAACCTTCCAAAAATGCATCCACCAATCTTTGTCTTCGCTTTCACATCTGGTGGTTTAATGTAATAATGGTGAAGAGCAATGGTAATGAGGATAATAAGAATGGTCACTGATACAGCAATTACCATGCTAGACATTATTTGTCAGCACTTTACCTATACTGATTCACCCAGAGTAGGTACTATTCCATGAGGAACTAAGTAAGGTTCAGTAACTTACCAGACACACCCTAGAAATGAGGCTGCAGGCAAATATTGCCTCCACAGGGAGGGATCCTGTCCTTTTACTTACTTCCTCCCTGTTATAGGAAGAGGTCTAGATAGTCAAATTAAGTGATTTATGCATAGAGTCATCTCTGACCCCCATCATTTATTTATGTTTAAGGCCAAGAAATCCCCAAACGACTGGGTTACATGAATGGTACCCATGAACAAGCATAGTGTTTGTACATTCAAAACCACAACTGACTTCAGATGAAGCCTTGTCAGCTATCAGGAGGGCTATGGTGGCCTCACAGAGCAGAGCATATGAGACCAGGACTTTTATCAGCAGGCTGACCTACCAAAATGAGCTTCTTCATTTCAGATTTACTTCCCTTCTCCTCCTTAAAAATTCCAGCATGTATGCTATTGGGAAATCAGAGCTATTGGGTGACAAGAGCCCTGAACTCAGGTTTTCCTTTTCTGTATGCCTCAATCTCCCATACTGGAAAGAAACAGAATTAAACTAGTCTTTGTATGCGTTCCTATCACACATGACCATTCTCTCTGCTGGAAGGCTCTTCTGGCAAACCAGCTAGTAACATAACACTTTGCTTCCATAAGAATGTGGTCACAAGATTACCAGTGCTACACTACTGAGCTGATCAGTTGCAGTCCAAATCAAACACATATGGCATGAAAGCTGTGCTAAACCACATTATTAGAGGTGACTATTGATTTTTCTGCAATGCTGCAAGTGGCCATTAGATCCCCATCATAGCTTCCACCAGCTACTTGGAGATCAGTTTCCCAGACTAGTAAGCCCCAAATTAGATATTTTTTTTTCTTTTTTTGTGGGTCATGGCGCTTGAACTCTGGGCCTGGGTGCTGTCCCTGAACTCTTCAGCTCAAGGCTACCACCCTACTCCTAAGCCATAGCTCCTCTTCCCATTTTCTAGTGATTAATTGAAGATGAGTCTCTTGTTCTTTAGTGCCTGGGCTGGCTTTGAACTGGGATCCTTAGATCTCAGCCTCCTGAGTAGCTAGGATTACCGGCATGAGCTACCATGCCCAGCAAATCTAGTTAATCTTAACTCAGACATTTAGTAAGCCCTTGAGAGCATCCAGGAAGCTAGAAGGCAGACTAATAGCAACCGTGATCCAACACTAGCTTCACGTTGTGGTTTTTCAGCCAGGCCCATTGGCAAAAGGTTGATGTACAGTTCCAGACTATGTATGCCAGGGTGGAGCTGAAAGGCACATGGCTAATTCACTTATGCTTAGCCCAGGGAGGACTACTGGAAGCACTATCTTTGACCACAAAATGCAGAGATTTAAAGAGAGGTCCCATAAAAGCAGAGAAAAGCAAGTGGCTTTTTCTTCCCTCTCCCAAAACTTTGGCTTTGGGGCATCAGAAATTAAATAGGAAAGCAGGATGGAGGTGCATGTCTAGAATCTCAACTATTCAAGAAGACTCTACAGAGAATTAACTCCCAAGCTAACTTATTGTGATCTCAGACAAGATATTGCATGTCTATAATCCTCTTTCTTCCTTGATAATAAATCTTTATTCCATACCTCATTCTTCATTTAAACATTTCTATGCCTTCAGAGATGACTGAATACACTATCTGTATAAGTTAAGTCTCAGGTGCTAGGATCACACCTGATTTTCAGCTCCCTTAGGAACACTCCAGTGACACCCCAAGGGCACGACTTTCATCAGCAGGCTGGGCTACCAAAGTGAGCTTCCTCATTTCAGGTTTACTTCATATCTGTATCCCTGGACTAGCAGTAAAAGGCACTCAACAATTTGTATATTAACTGGATAGCAAATGAGTGAGCCAGTTTGTACTGCAGGAGTGAAAGTTCTGTAACACTTCTCCTAGCTATGAATTTATATGCTCTCTCCAGCTAAGAGTTACAATTTTATTTTTCTCAAACATCAGTTGCTTCCATAATACAATTCAAATAATAATTCCAACAGCTCAGCTGGAGCTGGCAAAGTGAGTGACATATATATAGCAGGTACTCCTCAAAACTTTGTTCAGTGAATGCTGACTGCAGATTATAGCTACAGAAGTTCCTACATTTCAACCTATCAAACAACCTATACCCAAACCTTTGAAAGCACAGAATAAAAATCAGCATATCAAAGCCCAACTATTAACAACTCCCTGGAACATGGACATAGGAAAGAACAGCAGACTTTAGAAGGCTTAGTGAAAGTGAAGGCACTGTCTCTACAAAGTTACTGAAATAGGTCTTTGCAGATATTCAGAACATCTATTTTATGCCTTATCTGTTTAAAGGGTTTCCTAACTCCATTTATTTACTAGCCAATCATTTCACATCTTGGGGCTTCAATTTTCTTCTTTATAAAATATAGCTAGTAACTGGCCCTGCTGCTTCAGCGCTCATGTCAAGACTGCACATCATCATACAACCCATTTGCCTATGACTAGCCTTGCACAGAGCAGCTGCTCAGCAAATGGATGGAACACGCATCCTCTTTCAGCCCCAAAATGAAATGCATCCAATCTAATGTAACTGAGCTGACCTGTGCTGACCATGTTCGACCCTCCTCCTTTCAAAAGGTGCAATTATTTGCCACTGTAAACCTTCAAAAGGAAGATCTCTTTCCACTGGCTCCCTCACAGTGGTCATAAAATGCAGGCCTAATCCCTTCTGCAGAAAACCATCTCCTAGTCACTTACTCATAACTTCCAGTCACAAGTAAAATGGCATTCAGCAATGTGCTTTAGTTGCCGAATAAGCAAAACACTGGCTTTTTTGCTTGGAAAACACTCATACACCAGGATGAAACCTTGGCAGAGAACCAGTGGATCCATTTCTGCCTCCCCCAAAACAGCCTCCACTTACTCTATGCCAGCCAAGCCCTAACTCCCACAGACATATGTGCCCCTTTACCCCCAAATAAGCCTAGAAGTAAACTCTGCCTCTTCTTACCATAGATTTCTGACTCATTTCCTAGAGAGCTCATGACAGAGACTTTAAATAAAAGCAATAACATCTGCACAGCACAGCATACTCTTTGCCAAGGAGACAGCAAAAGGAAGAGTGTGGGTTATTGTGGAGCCCCAAGCTTGGAGATCGTGTTTAAGCTGTACTCTATCTATATATGTCAGTAATCCAAACAATAGCAAAGACCACAAATAAACAGGAAGTACTTAATTATAAAAACTAGGGAAAGATTTTTTTAAGAGAAAATTCCAAGTTATCCAAATTAGCCCTATTCCGGAGTTTCTACATCATTAAAAAAAAGGGGGGGGGGACACAAAACTCTATTCCTAAGAATAACCACAGAAAAACCCAGGCCATATCCTTACAGCTTTCAAATATCTCACTTGTGAAGTATATGCCCAAAAAAATTTTGTGGTATGCCCTCTAATTTTTCCTTTTAGCTTGGGGGCAATAATCTAAAGTCTTATATTTTTGAAAAACTGAACTGTGATTCACAAGATATTCATTTTAGTGTATCTTCTTCGTCTATGTAAGCTTGAAGGAAAAGGAAACATTGAACTGTGATAATTTTCCATCAGTAAGGAACTAAAGCATTCATGCAAAAGCAAGATAACCCTGAGAGTCCAATCTCCTGGAGTATGATAAAAGTTAAATGCTGCAGAGTACAATCATTTTGTAACCAACACTGTACTAAAGTTTAGAAAAAAGAAATAGTATTAAGCCATCCTGAATGAAACATTTACTGTTACTTTTTGAGAATGCCAGTAATTATCAACAGCACTCTAAGGTGACACTTTTGAACTTCTAGCCTGGTTCCAACTCTTCCAAAATGGCTCAGGCTAGGCACACACAAACTGTTAGAGTTGTATCTCTTTTTCTACCCAACTTTGCAAGTCAGAATTCTTCACCATATATGTGCAAATGAAAAATTTTAAATATTAAGAATTTAAAAATCATTGACATTTGCATTCAAATTTAAACAAAGGTCAAAGCTTTTAGTTCAACCCTATCTGAAGGTGTTGCTTCAATACGCACAAATACCCCGACAAACAGCACCATCCAAACCCTTATCGTGTACTGCAGTAACACTATCTAAATGTGCAGAAAGAGAAAGTTAAAAGTAACAGACAGCTCTATTAGGAAGCACTGAAGAACTTACCTAGAGGAAAAATAACCCTGCCGACTAATCAATGTCATATCCTTTACAGGCACCGCAAAAGGATACACAATACCCCATATCAGCATGTTCCAATTTACCATATATGAAGGACTCCTCATGAGGTTGAAGACCTGGCAACTCTCTAGTTCCAGCCACTAACTGTTAGGGTAACACAGCAGACTGATGGTTCACAGAGATAAAAACCAACAATAACAACAACAACAAAAACCACCTCAATCCACTTATCTCTGGCTTTCAAACAATCTAGGAGGTATTCTTCCACCCACTTTAAAATGTATTTAAGCACTCAATAATGACCCCAAAGTATCCTCAACTGGAATGAAACATTTATACAAATACCCAGAACTGGGGAACTCAACAGGAACAGGGGTTTCCCCTTCCTAAAACCCCAGTTTTTCTAAATACTGATTCTTCCTATATTAACTCAAGAATCAGTATCAAAAGCAGTATTGAAAGCCGTTTACCTACAAAACCACAAGCTTCCCAACATTACAGAGGGTGGGTCATGGTGGCTTTAAGTCAGAAAGGGCTCTCCAAACCTCAATAAACAAACCGAGTAATTCCCCTAAGGGAAAAATCATTCCTCTCCACCTACTGCTGCCTTTTCCTACTGGAGGAGGAGGTTCATCTTGTTTGGAGGAGAGTACTCTTTTACCATACTGAGTGACAGTGCTGAGTTCCAGCATAAATGCTTCCAGAGGCTTCTGTAGCTCCTGAGCTTTTCCAGTTCCTTCTTACCCATCTCGGCTCATCACTAAAATCCACTTGGAAATTTTCAGGAAATCGCTGTGCCCTTGCCCCCTGCCTCTGAACATCCTGGCTGGAAGGTCCAGGTTAAAAAAAAAAAGAGTGTTTCTTCCACAGCCGCCCAGTGCCCCCTCTTCCAGTACCAGGCTGCACGGGCCTCCTATTTCCTTCCACAGGCTTCCCGGTGCCCTGCAGACCTGGCTTGGCGCAGCTGCCAGAACCCTACCAAAGGCATCTGGGAAAGGGGAGGGAGGGAGACCTGTCTGCAGAGATTCACCTAGGGTTGGGCACCAGCACCAGAGACTAGCAGAGAGGCGTCCTGCAGAGGATGCAGACTCTGCCCCAGTTCCCTCTTCTTCCTCCTGGCCCCTCATCTCCACAGCTAAGTCGGCCAGGCGGCCCAGTGCTTTCGCTGTCTACCTACCAAGTCCCTGGCTTGGGCGACCTTGGCCATGGTGATGCCCGGCCTCTCTGACCTCGGCGGCCTGACGCCACCACCTACGGGGTGGGTTTAGAGATGGTCACAATGCTGTGGAAGCATCCAGAAGACTGCCTCCAAGTCAGACAGGATGGAGGGTGGGGGGAGAGGGGAACTCCTGAGCTCCCTCAGTCCTTCCTCACGTCCAGTCCCCCCGGGGGGACCTTGAAACCAACAGGACCCCGAGAAGGGCCGGCAAGTGAGGTGGCCGGATACCGGGGAGCCGGGAAGGGGGTGTGCGGCTCCCCCGCGCCCGCGTCCGTCCTCGGAGGGCCAGGCTGACCCCGGGGCCGGCGCCGCCCGGAGCCCCGCACCTACCTCCTCCAGCAGCGTGACGGTGTTCCTGCAGTTGTGCAGCCGCGTGGTGAAGCTGGACGTGGTGGGCGAGTTGTAGTCTTCGGTGGTCTCGGCGATGAACTCGGAGACGGAGATCTGGTCCGGCATCCTGCCCGGGGGGATGGGGGAGGACGAGACACAAGCGGGGACCGAGCGTGAGTCACGGCGCGGGCTCCTGGGGCCGCGGGGCCGCTCCGAGGCTCATGAACGCCCCGCGCGTCGCCCGCTCCCGCCTGGCGCGGCGGCGCCCCCCCGCCCCAGCCCCGGCCCGGCCCGGCCCGGCGGCGCGGGAACGGGGAGAACGAGGAGGGCGGACGGACGGACGGACGGACGAGGGCGGCGCTCGGCCCTTCAAACTCCGAGCCGCGCGCGAGGCCGGGGGCTCGTGAGGATCCGCCTCCCCCGGCTCATGCCGGCAGGGTGGGGCGCGGACGCTGCGGCCGGGCGGCTCGGGCAGCAGCGACGGCGGCGGCTCCACGAGAGCGCTCTGACAGGCGGCGGGGAGGCCGGGCTGACTGAACCCTCAGTCCCGGCGGGCGGGCGAGCGAGCGGGCGGGCGGGCTGCCGCGGGCGGTCACGGGGACAAACAAGGAAGTGTTCTGCGCCTGCGCGTCTCCGCCCTCGCCCCGCCCCCGGCCCTCGCCCCGCCCCCGGCCCTCGCCCCGCCCCCCCGCCTGGCAGCGCGATGCTAGCGTGGGGTGAGGAGGGGAGTTGGGGGCCCCCACGAGCTCGCGGGTGGGGGGGGCGCCGGAACCACGTCCCCCTGGCCGCCCCCAGCGTGGTTACTTCAGCGAGCTGGTGACGTACGCGAGCGTTTCTGCAAGAAGGGGACCCCCCCCCAAAAAAGTTGTGCGTTCTGTTTTCGTCCCCAGTGGGGTGGGTGCGGGGTGGGGGTGGGGGGCGCAGGCCGGGCGAGGGGGGGGCGCGCGGCGCTGGGCGGCCGGGGGCCCCCGGCTGGCAGCTGCCTGCCCCGCTTCTCCCGCCCTTGGAAATCTAGCTTTGTGCAGTTGCTTAGGTGGCTGGAATGCTAGGTGACGACAAATGAAAGTTGGTGGGTTTATGTGTTTTTTTTTTTTTTTAACAATTTCCTCATCTTTTCATTTGCATCTTTTTTTCTTAACCGAGAAGAAAATCACGGAGGGAGGTGCGTGTGAAAGGATGTCCCAGAATCAAAGCTGACAAAAGGAACCAACAAATAACTCACATCTCAAGCCTCAGCAAATGACTATTTAAAAAAAAAAAAAAGTCCAGTCCAGTCTGCTGTAGTTCGAATCCATCTACTTGCTCCCCATTGATTAGGGATGAAGTTGGGTTTTTTTTTTTTTAAGAAAAGGAAAATGAAAATCTAGGCCCATGAGCAGTATCTCAGAATATAGGAGGCCTTAAAAGCCTTGGTCCTCCTAGTGTTCCTTCTGCTGGAATGCTGGCCCCTGGCCTCCCCAGGACTTAAGTTCCAGCTGTCCTGTGTGGCTGGAAAGCTGTTCTCTAGTCCTGTGCTCTTTCCTACAGCCTGATCAGGAGACATGGATAGGGATCTTGTCTGAGTTGGGGTGGCTGGTCATTTACTGCCAACAAATACTTACCAAGAACCTACTATGTGCGGGGGAAAGTGGGCAATGGGCCTTGCCTGCCATGCAGCTTACCTTCTAGGAGAGACATGAGCAGGCAACAAAGAGATGACACTGGGTAAAGTAGACATAAGGAATGAAAGTGTGGTAATGTCCCCAAATAAATAAAACCTACAGAAGGCCTCTGACAAATTGAGCCTCCTTTTGTAAGAGTCAACCATATAGCCTGTTGGTTCTGAGATCTTAGGCCTACATGAAGGCAGATGATAAAGGGTACCAACTCCAGGAGGCTGTTAAGAACTACAGGTTAATGGATGAGGAAGTGCTCATCCAGAAGAAAGCCATAAAGTGGGGGATGCTTATCTGTGGATTGGCCCAGCTGAAGGAGCTTAGTGCCTCCAGGGAGATGCTCAGAAGCACTTGCTTCAGGTAGGAAATGTGTTTTAGTCATAGAAAGGCAGACTAAAGTACCAGAATAAACTCACTTCAAGTGGCATTATTTTCAAAGATAATAATAATTAGACACTAAATAAACAGGAGTTGCTTCTCATCATTAATACCTTAATAAAATTGGTTTGGGACATTTGGAGTACGAAATTCTGAGGAATAAACAAGCGGAATTAGCAGGCGGCTGGAATCCCATACCTGGAGGTCATTTATATTCTTGTAGTTGTAAAATGTGGTAGTTTCCTTCTTTTTCTTAAGTATGAGCCACCCAGGAGGAATTCCTACCTCTGTCTGGAAAGGTCTGTAACTTGGAAGAAAAATGGACCCTACTAGCTTGGACTAATTAAGCTCTCTGAGTCTCCATAATCCTGTGTTCCCCCACTGAGCACTAAGAAAGTTACGCTGAGAAGTCAGACTTCCTTCTATTCCAAAAAGGTCTTCCTTCCTCAAGGCCAGAAATAAATTCACACTTGTATGTTTTGCCTTTATTCCAGTCTTCCCCTGATTCCAAGTTGTTATCTAGTACCTGTCACCTACACTGAGCTGATAGCTCTCCTGTCATCTCTAACTGGGGAATAGTTAACAAATAAGAACTGGTACTAAAGTCCTAGAGTTGTTGAATAAATGCCTCCATTCAGCCTTCAACTCCAGAACTTCCTGTCCTAAACACCAGTGTTATCACCTGGGGATGGGTGCTGTCACTTGTAAAATAAAGAAGCAGACAGGTCAAAGTGATCACACAGTGGCAAATGCTCAGCTCTGTGGAGGTAAGGAATAAAGATTATTGCAACAGGCAATAATGATTGCTAACTGCAATAGTAAATAGTGCAGTTTGGGTTTTTTTATTTTTAATGGGGGGGAGGGGTACCAGTCCTGGAGCTTGAACTCAAAGCCTAGGTACTGTCCTTAACTTGTTGCTTTTTTTTCTCTTCCCTAAATGCCCATGTTCTGCCTCTTGAGCCATACACCGTTCTTCTTCCAGCTTTTTGATACTTAATAGAAGATAAAGAGTCTCACAGACTTTCCTGCCCAAGCTGGCGTGGAACCACAAAGATCCTTAGATCTCAATCTCCCGAGTAGCTAGAATTATAGGAGTGAACCACCAGCACCCAGCTGAAATTTCTTTCTTGACTGAATCCACCAGAGCCCAAATTCCTGCCACCATTGTGTTTCAGTTTCATTTGAAGAGTGTGTTATGTATCTGCTCCTTCTCCCTCCTACTCAGGCCAAGAAAGGAATATTGAAACAATGAGATATTGTGCTCTGGTAAGTATATACCCCTTAGACTGGTCTGCAATTAGAATTTCAAAGGTTCACACCTCAACCCACCATTTCTGGGGTTCATGGGCCATAATCCTCTTTAAATTTGAAACCATGCCTTAGTGGAAACCATCTGTACCTCTCATTTTTCTCAAATACCCTAAAAATTAAAAAAAAAAACCTATTCCTGGGTATCTAGAAGGAAATAGAACCTGACGTGGGTAAAACTTAAATGCTGAATTTCTTTGCATGAAGCTGCCCAGAAATATACACCATCCTTTTCAAAGCCAGGAAAAACATACATGCATATGTCCTTAGGCTTGTATGCGCACCCAGCTTTATATAAAGTAAGCATCATCTTTGTTTTCATCATTAGACTCCCCCTCAAAGACTGTTTGCCCTTATATCTCTCATGCTGTTGAGCTTTGTCCACAGGGACAAGACAGTGGCCCTGGCAGAAGGCTCCTTGTGTCCTTAAATAGAGGCAACCAGAGTAATGATGGCTGAAGAGCGATGGCATTAGTGACCTCACTGTCACTGGGGAATTGGCTCTGAGCCCCATTTCCAGTTATAGACTTCACTCTCCCATCTGCTTTATAACCAAGGGGGCACATGTGCAGGATGACTGACAGTGGACCTGGGGTAGGGAAGGGGGTAGTTGTTCAGGCCCAAGAAATCACAGAGTGCTCCAAACCACAGTGATAGCCAGCAAAAACACACAGCAAAATCCTCTTGTGTGACAGAGCAGTGAGGAGAGACAGTGAGGAATAAAATGCTTCATGCTGGGTGAAACTGGATTTGAATCTCTATCACTTGTTAGCCTTATTTCCTCATCTGCAAAATTAAGGTAAAGGTCATAATTAAGCTTATGTTTCAGGTGGTAATGTGAAATGACATAAGGTGATGGGGACAAAAACACTGATGCATAGTGAATAAGCAGTCATTGTGAATCCCTCTGAACTATTTTCATATGAGAAGTATGACTATAAATACATCTCCTTTCATCTCACAATTCAGCTGTCTCTAAATTAGTCACCTGCAGGGAGGAGGAAGCGGAAGGGAAGAGGGAAGACTAAGCAGTAAAGCAATTTCCAGAGTCTAGGATCTGGGATGTAGGAGTCAATAGACTTTGGAGACCTTGCTTATTCCCTTAAGTATACTTTGTGAGGTCAGATCCATTAGTGATGGTTTTAGATTTGGGAAATAAATAAACAGTACTTAGAACCAAATAGGATGGATTCCACTCAGAAATGAGTTGAAATCATAAAAGCTCAATTAAAAAAAATAAAACATAGCTCTTGTAAGGAAAGCTATTCTAAACTAGGCATTTATTTTACAGGAACTTAAGTTTATGGGCTGTTCTCAAATTAGAACTACTTGGCTCGCTTCTCTGCTGCACAGAATCTACAAAGATGACGTTTACCTAATTCATTTCTGTGAGTCTCAGTTTTCACATCTATGAAAGGGGGGCAGTGAGCAATCATTTCTGGTGGCATATACCTGTAATGCCTCAGGAGGCTGAGGTCTAAGTATCATGGTGTGAAGCCAGCCAATTAATTACCAAAAAGCCAGAAATGGAGTTGTGGCTCAAGGGCAGAGCAAGCACTAGCCTTGAGTGGAAAAAGCTATGGGACAGTGCTCCCAGGCCCTGAATTGAATTCCTAGTACTGGCATAAAAAGGGGGAAAAAAGAATCTGCTATATACTAGACTGCTATATATGTACATTTGTATTCACATTCCTTTCTTTAAACCTCACAGGTTTATAAAGTAAGAATGATGATCGCTGAGATACCAAAGAAAAAGCTAGACTGCCGGGTTACCAACTTTTACTTTCTGAGCTCCTTCCCTGGGCCAGGCACTGCGTTGGCAATATGTATGTAATATCTGAATCATTCATTGAACAGTCCTAAAATACAAACATTATAGTCGCACAAACTGAACACAATGAAATCAGAATTGTACACCATGAAACCTCAATGCAAGCTCACCTCCCCTAGCCTGGCAGATGCTATCGACACTAAAGCCAAATCTCAATTGGGCTCTTTCTTGTACCTGGTAAGCTCTACTTCCTTGAGACACTGTTTTCCAACCCAGGGAACAGAAGGAAGTTTCTTTCCTAAAAAAACAAACAAACAAGCAAACAAAAAAAAACAAAACAAAAAACCCAGGAATGTGCTGTGTTTCCTTGCTTTAAAAGAAGCAGTAGAAGAAAAGGAAACCCTCTAGGGGTAGGTGGAGGGAGAATTGTGCTTGACTTCTAGTGTTGTGCTATTAGTCTCCTTTTACCATACTCCACAAGGGCTGAGACTTGTTTTCTTTATGTTCTTTGTACAGAGTGCCTCTCACGTATGATTTCATGTAGTATTTTTAAAAGGCCTATTCTAATCCCAAATGTACTTCATTTAATTTAAATACGTCACGTAAAACCACCACAGTGTTCTGAGTAAGTAAAGAAAGAAAACATAGTTTGTGTAGAGGCAGTCTCTATTCTAACCTCCCCATTCCTGGACCCTTCCCTCTGATGGAGTTAGGAACCTATGAGACCAGGTGGCAGATGCTGGGAACCAGAAGACACACAGTGTGATTAAGTAAAGTAAGGAATATATTTCTCTCTTTCCTTCCCTCCCTCTCTTTCTTCTTTCCTTCCTTCTTTTCTTTTTTTTGGTGCCAGTCCTGGGGCTCAAACTCAGGGACTGTGCACTGTCTCTGAGCTTCTTTATGCTCAAGGTTAGTACTCTACCACTGAAGCCACAGCACCACTTTTATGAGTAGTTTATTGGAGATAAGAGTCTCGTGGACATTTCTGCTTGAGTTAGCTCTAAACTGCAATCCTCAGTTCTCCTGAGTAGTTAGACATGAGCCACCAGGGCCTGGCTTCAGGAATGCATTTCTGTTCCATCCTGTGAATGATGAACATGAGCTAACAATTGGTGTGCTTACTTACTATGCATCTTGCACTAAGCTGAGTCATTTCTGTTAGGACCTCACTTAAGGCTCACGGTGACTTTATATAGCAAGTGCTACATTATGCCATTTTTATATGAAAGGAAAACGTGAAGCTCAGAAGTCACCTTAACCAGTCCTAGAGCAGGTCCTCAAGCTCATTAACTTGGGTCCCCAGACCCAGGATCATTTTTCTGTTGCAGTCCATGTGGATAGCTTTTCTCCTAAGCCCAGTTCAAATGCAAGTTTGACTGACTTGGGAAGGACTCCCCCCATTCCATTCCTTGGGGATTAATTTTCGCCCAGGTGTTCCTAGTATTGACCTTTCACCTTCTGCTACAGCAAGGAGGGATATTGCCACAGTTGGAAGGACTTCAGATTCAGGTACACATGGCAAACTGTGAATTTCCACAGTGATAAATCAAGCTGTTAATGTCAGGGCTTGGCTGAGAACTCACAGCTTCCTACTGAGTTTTTTAAATACCAAGCTCCAGATTGCCAGTCCTTGAGGGCACTTAGGGACTCTCCTGCCCATCTCTCTCACCTACATCCTCCAGGGGGAGGGAGCGTTGGAAGGAAGGACAGAAGTTCATGGAGCCTCGGGCATATGACATGTGACCAAAAGAGTCTCCTGAAATCTTCCCAGGAACTGGGTGAGGTGGCACGTTTTCCAGAACTTGGAGACATGTACAGCTTGTGCAAGGTCAACAGTTAATAAAATGGAGACGTGCTCTTAACAGCCAGTCCCAATCTCAGCCCTGCAGGCTTTTCCTTCCCCACAGAAGACTCTGCCTCATACAAGCCTCTAAAGGCCCCCCCATAAATGTGTTTTGAATTGAGCTGGCTCCCTTTTATGAGCTACATCATTTCTAATATAAGAGAGACAACCTCCAGAGAAGAAAAATTGTAGTGGTTTATAGGATTCCTAAAATCTTGCCATCTCTAGGAGTAAAAGATTTTAAATCTTGTTTTATTTCCGCAAAAGGAACCCTCCCCTGAAATGGGAGGAAAACTTATAAAACAACCAAGTTTTTCTTATCCTTTGATAAATTTGCTTGGTTTTACATGTAGCTGATGATCATTTTTGGTAGTATCTTAGAACTGAGAACTTAACTTTTATGGCCCCTTTTCAAGGCACCATTTTCCAGTTATTCCTATTTCTACAAACACTGCAAGCTCCTTGTAATCAGAAGGTGGGGGAGGAGTTCTAATTTTATAGCCCAAGAACGCCAGCTGCTTATGAATGTTTTGTTGGGTATATGGAGGATGGATGAAAGAATGAGCAAAAAGGAAAAGGTGGGATCAGAGGTAGAACACACAGAGGAAGGAGATGCTTCCATTGCCTTCTATCACCATAAGCAACAGTAGCCATTCAGAAATTCAAGAATACTGTGCCTTCTAACCTTTCACTTTTCCAGTGGGTCAACAATGGATTCCAGTTGAGTACCTTGCCCAGCAGTTCCCAGCAGGTATGTGAGGACTGAGGCCAGATGCCCTAGTTCCCAAGGGCTCTCACGTCTCCACCATTCCCAGTTATACTTTCAGTCAAGCCCTTGTCTTTAGTCACTCCCATTTAGAGACTACTAACTTAGCTTTTGCATTGCAATTATCAAGGGATTCCTATAAACATTTATCTACTATGCAACATCGATAACCATAAAAACTCTGGCATGCCATCACTACCATGACACCCCTAATTCTGAACAAGAACATGGCACCCCATGGTACTACCTTCTGTTTTCCTTCTTTCATTTCCACCTCCCTGCCCTCCCTACATCCTTTCCTGCCTGTTCTCCAAAACCTATTAATTCTAAATCCTCTCCATGCCACATCTGTCCTTCTTTAGAGCTACTGGATACAATAGCAGCTAGTTTGTGACCTTGGCATTGCAAGTCTGTTGTGGTATATTTTATAAGAAAACCACTCCTTACCTCATACCAGGAAGGCCCTCCAGCAAATGCAGAGAGCAAGTCATATTTCTCCTTTGCTAGTCCACTGTACTCTTGTGAATGACATAGTCCCAAATGAGGTCCTAAGTCTCTAAGGACATTCTCCAGTGGGTAAAGTAGCTTTTGGGTGAAGCATAATGGGCTCCTATGCAGTTCTATAACCTTTCCAGTGCTAAAATAGACTTGGAGCTGGGTTCTAATAGCTCATGCCTATAATCCTAGCAAGTTAGGAGCTGAGATCTGAGGATAGTGGCTCAAAACCAGGGAGGGCAGGAAAGTCTGTAAGAATCTTTCCTCCAATCACTCACCAAGAAGTTGGAAGCAGAGCTGTGGCTCAAGTGGTAGAGCACTAGCCATGAACGACAAAGCTAAGGACAATACCTAGACCCTGAGTTCAAGGCCCAAGTTTAAATGAGATAGAGAATCCATGCAGGATACCTGGTTACCTACTAATGTCATTCTTTGCATTCTCAACAGGTAATAAGTTAGACATTCCAGAAGCAAAAAGTGAAATAAAGATAAAACATATAAGACATAGCCTCTGTCATAAAAGCTCAGGAGTAGGTATAGGTATCATTTTTCAGTACAGCTGATAAAAGGATCCTAGTATTCAAACAAAGAAAAACAAGGGTATTTGAAAATGTGAACTATGAATATAAAGTGCAAGGAAAGGTAACTTGATGAATTGCTATCTCTCTGATTTGCTCAAAGCCCAGTGAGACCTATTTTTATGAGCACTTTTCAAATCTGCTGATTGTCTGTGGAAAAAAAATTGATAAATGGTAGCTATTTAGGACTTCAGCACTGAGAAGTATGCCATGTGGAATGCCAAGGAGGTTGGCTCTTTTGTTTCAACTAAATCACATCACCTCTCTTGGCCTAATTTTCTCTGTGGTTAAAACCATCACCCTAAGGCAGATACTCTCTGGGCTCCGGAGCAATATCACTACATAACTGGATGATTTTTTAAATTAATTTTTATTTGTTTTTATGCAGTACCAAGGATTCAAACTCAGGGCTTCATCCATAGTAGGCAAGCACTCTGCCACTAAGTCATGTTCCCAGCACCCCCCCACCTTTTAACCCTAAATACAAGAGGCTTCCAGCTCTATTTCAGAGGCTAATGAGAAGCCAGAAACTGTCAGAAGGTCATCAGGCAGGTCTGAGATGTGAACCTCACTGGTCACAGTATCCAATTGCTTTTGAAAACTGTGATTTCACCTGTAATGTATTGGAACTCACTAGCAATGACCATTATCATAACAGCATTTTGTCATCGTTTTTGTCAAATGTAGGGCGTTGCTTCATTTGAAAAAGGAAAAATGCCCACCCACTGCCAAGATTTCTTCCTAGCATATGTTATTGGTTAACATCTTTCTCAAATGTGAACATTCCAAATCACACCAGGGGCTCTAATTAAAAAAAAAATTCTCTTCAATTGCTAGCAAACCTTCTGACAGATGCAGCTAACTTCTGTTCACCATTTATTTTATTTTATTTTATTTTTTGCTTTGTTTTTGAAAACTTATTCTTTTCGCTCTGGACATAGATGATTGTAAGCATTAGAGACACTAATTTATAAACCAGATTACTCAATGTTGATTGGCTCCAAAGGCTAGGCTATTTTCAATATCATCACTTTATGTGTATATGTGTAAGAGAGAATGTGTATGGTAAGAGAGACAAGTAATAGATGAGAGAATTAGATTTTTTGCATGCATGTGTTTGTGAGGTCTGAGTGTAAGAGTGTGTGTGTGTGTGTGTGTGTGTGTGTGTGTGTGTGTGTATAAAGAGAATCTTCCGCAACATTTGGGTTTAATTTATCCATCAACTAATTTTAGCATCTTGAAATTATCAGCAGTATATACAAGCCTTTAAGATACATTTGCCTCTTCTTTTAGGAAGCAGTTTCCTGATTCTATATGATTCTCCAAAGACAGCCAATCGTATATCTCCTTCTCAGGGGGCTGGACCAAGGAACAACTTACATTAATAAGAACTATAAGCCAGGCCCCAGAGGCTCATGCCTTATAATCTTAGCTACTAAGATCTAAAAGATCTTTGAGGACAACCCATGGAGAAAAGTTTATGAGACTCCCATCTCCAAAATAACCAGTAAAAATCAGGAATAGAAGCATGGCTTAAGTGGCAAGGAGCCAGCCAAACAAGCAAGCTGAGTAAGCACAAAGCCCTGAGTTCAAACCCTGATATCAATAAAAGGAAAAAAAAGATAAAACCTAAAAGTCTACGATTTACTATCTATTGCATACAAGACTATTTATATACATGGATTTATTTCATTCTCACCAAAACCTACAAGGTAGCTATTACTTTCTTCATGTTTAATGTAAAGAGAACCTAAGCCTCAAAAGTTACATGCTAGGCCCAGGGTTCTGCAATGACTAAGTAGTGAGCTAAGATTCAAACACAAGTCTACTGAAAAGTTCACATTTTTCCCACTATATCAATGGTGCACTGCTGGATGTGAGATATGCCCTCCATCTGGTCTGTTTTTTGTTTTTTGTTTTTTTTTCACTAACAAAACCCACAGTTTTATTCTGATTCAGTCAAAAGACCCATCTTCTAGCCTTCCTTGTGGCAAGTGGCACTTAGTAGAAGCGCTATGTAAAACTTTTGAGGAACTGACTTATATAAAAGAGCTAACCTCTTATCTTTTCCTTTTGTTCCCATCCTGCTTCCTATAATGTGGATGTAATGGCTGATACTCCAGTCACCATTTTGAATCATGAGGCAGTATACTAAGGATGGTAGAACTAGACAGACAAAATAAACTTGAGTCCTTGATAACCACTGTGTACAGCAGGCTTTGGACTGTCTCCAGTCTAATCTGGCTTTAGTGGGGCAGGAGAAAAAAAAAAAAAACAAACTAATTGCTAATGTTATTTGTGTTTTGCTTATATACAGGATAAATTGAATCTGTCTTTATACAGTGGACCACAGAAATGCTAAACCAACTAAGAATGTGAGAAAATAGTCAATCTCAGAAGTGGTCAAATTACAATCCCACCAAAGTCATTTTCCCAACTTGTCCTCCACATTTTAGAATCAGTACATGGTACTGAATTATTTTGAGACATTCATTTTATGGAGTTAAGGAATCCTTAAAAAGGATGGTCTCAATTCATCAGACATTACATTTATATGTACTTAAATTTCATCTCAGAAATTGCTTCAGAAAATCAGACACAGAGGGGCCTACAGGCTCCAGAGGGTAGATTTCTGAAGAAGCAAATTTATTTATACAACCTTTGTCCAATTTGGTTAACAGAAAAGAGATGAGGCAGATTCCAAACATAAAAGTAAGATGATTATGTGTAAAGATTTTTTTGCTTTAAAAATCCTTACAATGCAATCATTTAAAATTCCAGAATTACTTTCTCTGCCAGAAAAACAGCAGTCTTTCCGAGGCTTAGAAATAATACTGTTTTTGTTTGTTGGTTGTTTTTTTGGTTTTGGTTCACTGGTTCTGGGGCTTGAACTCAGGGCCTGAGCATTGTCCCTAAGCTTCTTTTACTTAAGGCTTGTGTTATACGACTTGAGCCACAGTGCCACTGCTGGCTTTTTCTGAATAGTTTATTAGAGATTACTGTCTGGGCTGGCTTCAAATCACAATCCTCAGATATCAGCCTCCTGAGTAGAGAACCTTGTTTTGCTATTTAGCTTTTTATATAAGAGTTGTGTGATATTCATCAGTCAGGGTAATGTTTATAATCAAGAAGCAGCACAACGGAACTTAGAACTCTAAAGATAGGAGATCGGATCCTGCAAGGACTCTCTACACATCACATGACATTTGACAAAAGACACATGTTCCCTACTTCTAAACAAGGCTATTTCCAGTAACTCAGGAGATGTCATGAATAGTAAGTGAGCTGACATATATCAGCTAATTTGTCCCATAAATGCCCATCCAAGTCCAGTAAAACTGAGGTTTTACTATGGCTCCTTTTTTTTTTTTTATCCTAGGCTTGAGCTCAGGGCCTGAGCATTGCCCTTGGACTTTCTCAAGTCTAGAGCTCTACTATTTGAGCCTCAGCACCACTTCTGGCTTTTTTCTATGTATGTGGTACTAAGGAATCAGACCCGGGTCTTCGTGCATGCTAAGCAAGCACTCTACCACTAGGCCAAACTCCCAGCCCAAAATCTTTTTTTTTCCTTTCAATGAACTTATTATAACTAATATTATCTGCTCTGATAACATCAGTTAGAAATAAAGGAAAAGAGTTGAAAGGCCCTGTCTTAAAGAATAAACTGGTTATGGTGTTACTACATGCCTGTAATCTCAGCTACATAAAACATTGATTCCTACAAGTCAGGAAAGGATTTGATCTGGGTGAAACTATTGTGCTCTGGTGTTTAAATCCCAGACCTTCCTGTTACCAATGCCGAAACCACCAAGTTTTAGAATTAAGTTCCCTTGAAATACAGTCTCCTCTTCAGAACACAACAACAAAAAAAGAGCCGTTAGTTTCTGATTAAGCGGGGTATACTGTTTTGTGTAACTGCTTTTCAACAAGCTTTCATACTTGTTGGTTTTCTCGTCTCTACTGGTAGTGGGACTTGAACTCAGGACCTTGTTCTCAAGCTTGGCTTTTCTGCTCAAGGCTGGCACTCTACTCCTTGAGCCACACCTCCAACATCTAGCTTTTTCTAGCTCACTAGAACTAAGAGTTCCACAAACTCTTTTGCCCAAGCTGGCTTTGAATTATGAGTCTCAGATTTCAGCCTCCTCAGTGTAGCCAGGATGGCAATGCTGCCTGTAGGACTTAAGGATAGTGGTGGAACTCTCCTAGGAGTATTCAGCCCAACCTTCAAGGTGAATTATCAAAGAGGTTTTCCACACCAAGCGTCACTCCCTCCCCTCAGCCATCCGTCAGCTCTGGGAACTCATTACTGACTGCCTCACCTCCCTATGTTTCCCACCCCAGTTTCCTCACCGCTCCATTATGCTGGTCTCAGATCCAGGATGCTCAGACAGCTGCCATCCATGGTGGGCACCTGGAGGCTGACAGGCAGAAATGACCTAGGGCCAGGTCAGGGATGACTTAGGGTTATTGATGTGCGTTTGGTATCAGAACTCTTAAACCTTTGGACCCTCTGTGCTCAGGCTAAAATGCACCTCCCTTGGTTAATATTCTATTGGTCAGTGGAGGAGTACATCGTGGAGAAGCAGTCACCGAGAACTGGATGGGAAGATTAACAGGGGGTGGAAGAGTTGAGAGGAGGAAGAAAAGTTATGAAAGGAGGAGGGAGGGAGGGAAAGAGGGATGAATGAGAGGAGGGATGAATGAGAGGAAGGATGAATGAGAGGAGGGAAGAGGGAGGGAGGGAAAGAGGGAGGGAGGGAAAAGGAGGCTTTGGAAGCTGTAACAAAAAGCACAGGAGGGTAGACTCCAAGCAGTAAATGGAGAGAGGAAGGATGCCCCCATTTCTGCCCACCCACCATTACTCAGATTTCTACTTTGGTTCTGTTAGTCCTTACACAATCCTGGGAGTGAAGTAAGACGGTCCGCAGTTCACAGGTAAGGAAATTAAGGCACGAAAAGGTTAAATACAGTGCCCATGTCCTCACAAGTACTTTATTATTTATTTGTTTGTTTGTTTGTTTGTTTATTTGCCAGTCCTGGGACTAGAACTCAAGGCCTGAGCTCTGTCCTTGGGCTTTCTCAAGGCTAGCGCTCTATCACTTGAGCCACAGCGCCACTTCTGGCTTTTTCTATGTATGTGGTACCGAGGAATCAAACCTGGGTCTTCATGCATGCTAGGCAGGCACTCTACTACTAGGCCAAACTCCTGGCGCCCTACCAAATACTTCTGTGTGATTTCAAAGGCAAAACAGTTTTTCTCCATCATTTGTCTATTAAATTCTGTCCCCCCCCCCCTTTTCTCTCTCTGCTCTCCTTCAGATGATTTTAACTTGGAAGAATCATGAGGCAGAAGCAGTGGCCTCTTGGATGCACTGGGCAGGGCTGGTCAGGATGAGTCCACCTGCCAGGCCCACACGGACTCCGTACTCTGCACCAGGCAGCTGCTTTTCTGCCCTTATCTGAGGAATTCAGGGAAAGGCTAAGGTTACAGCCCAGCCACTGCAGTAATTCTGGCTACATACAGCCTGTGTGAGATCAGCTAACTCTAGCCTCTTAAATTGAAAACAACAACAAAAACAAATGGAAGTCTTGCTTTCCATGTTCATGTCCAAAGCAAAATGGGCCAGGAAGTGTGAGAAGTTTTCAGAGCCACCAAAGACACTGAGTCCAGATAAGGCACCAGAGGGACATCATTGTCCCCACCAACAACCCCACAAATAGCACACACATACATCCACATGCAAGCACATACACCCATGTGCACATGCACACATGCGTCTGCGTGTACAGATACATTTTAAATTCCCAAGCTCACACATGAATATGAAGCAGACACTCAGGAAACAATGTTTAACTAAGGCTCAGCAACTTAACTCTGCCCAAGCACCTCCTAAGAACTCAGCTCTGTGGGGCTCCCCAAGTGCCAGCAGTAAGATCAGGCCAGCTCTGAAGAAGCCCAGGGTCAGCAGGGCACACACCACACTGATGGCAGCCTCGCCCACTCTCTTTTCCTGCCCTGCTCTGGACATATCCAGGACCTCTTGGCTCCTTAGCCTTGGGGTGGGTCGAGGCATGGGACTGGAGGAAGGACACTGGGAAAAGGGGAGCACTCCCCTCCTCTGCAGGCTCCATCTGAAAGCCCTCCCCACACAGTCTCTTTACCTCCCACTTTCCACAGGAGTCCCTGGCTTTTCCCTTCATTCCATCAATGGAGGCCCCCCAGCACCCCACTTCCCTCTTGCAGTTTCCCTGTCTCCTCCCCCCACATTTCCTGGATGTTGCTCTCAGTTTATCCTATTTTGAGTATGCCATCTGTTTCCTGCTGGGACCTTGACTGACACAGGGAGGCAGCCGTGTAAACAGACAATTACAGTATAGAGTAGAACAATAAGAGACAGTATTGCTTCCCCACCAGCTCCAGGAGCATCGGCTCTGTATCCTACTTCTTCCTCAGTGTGTACCACTGAGAAACGGGGCAAATGCCAGTGCCCGCTTGGGAGTGTGGTCAAGTGAATCCATCAAGTTTACTAGAATGCTCGGCACTGGTCAGGCATTTTATCACTGCTAAGATAACAGCAGAATTTTTAATTTTTTTTCTTTTGTGTGTATATGTGTGTGTATGTGTGTGTGCTGCTCATGAGTCTTGAACTCTGGGCCTGGGCGCTGTCCCTGAGCTCTTCAGCTCAAGGTTACTGCCTGACCCGTTGAGTCACAGCACCACTCTGGTTTTCTGATGATGAATCAAAAATGAGTCTCATGGACTTTTTAGTGCCCAGGCTGGCTTTGAACTATGATCCGAAGATCTCAGCCTCCTAAGTAGCTAGGATTATAGGTGTGAGCCACCACGCCCGGCTTCATAATTTTGGTATGGTGTATGAACTCATGAACTAGTGCTTGCTAGGTGTGCTAGGCTCTACTACTTGAGCCATCTCCTCAGCTCCTTTTGCTCTACTTTTTTGGCGAGAGTCTTATTTCCCCCACTGGGGGACAGCAATCTCAGATGGTGGTTATCCTACCAACCATTGGCCCCAGAAGCTGGGATCAAATGCACACACCACCATACCCAGCTTTGTGGCTGAGATTCCTTAGGCTGGCCCCCAAACCAGATTCTCTGTCTCTACCTCCCAAGTAACTGGGATGACAGACATGAGCCACCACTCCCCGTGGCTTTAACTATGCAGTTCCTTCCGAATTTCAGACACCCAGCACATACCTGTTCACTGACTGGAGCACCAGGTAAATTAGGCATGGTGAAGAGGGGAGAAAGGAACAGTAGTAAAGGAAATTGGGAAGGCCTACAAAGAGCAGAAGCCAGCAATTAGGATGCCTAGCGAAGGCTGCTTAGGGCAGAGGAAATAGCAGATCCTGAAACACAAGTGGGAGATGTGTTTGGGTAAGTACTGACAGCTCAATGCCATGACAACAGGCTCTAAACAAAGACCGAGGCCAGGAGGATGCAAGGGCAGCTAGGTCAGGTCTTCGATATTCTAGCTATTCTAGCAAGTATTTGGGTCATTATTCCAAACGCCAGGCAGAGCTTCTAAGCTGGCGGTAGACATGGCTAGTTTTGATGCTGAAAAGGCTCAGTTTCAGAACTGCCTTTGACTGAGATACAACGTGAGTACAACACATCAGAAGTATTATACACAGGTTTGTTGAGCAAACTAAGAACGAAGGAAGGAATGCACCTCAAAGGCTCTATTCAGAGGTTCTATCCCTCCCTGCCTCTTTCCTTCCTTCCGACAGATGCCCATACAGCATGCTGTGATCTAGGCAAGTCACCAGTCATGGGTTTTCCCACATTTGCTCATGTGATTTCATTAATAAACTAAATATGACTGTGATCATAATAAAAAAGGTATTTGGCCTTTGCCCCTGATTCCTGGTACCAATCTTCGAAAACCCTTGTCATCTCTGAGTAAGTACCTACCTGACTCCTCAGAGTGAGGAGAAGCCAATTGTTTCTGGGTAGTCTCCAAAAGGAGCTGTGGGGAAGAGGGGCTGCGAAGAGTCTTCACTTGCCAGTACCCAATGATTTATCCCTCACTTCATCCTAAGTCACATGGGGCTTCCAGGCTTGGGAACACAGTGATGGCTGGGAGGGAAGCATACCCAGGGGGCCAGACAATGCCCCTTCCCCTCTCTTACCCCTCACACTGGGCATCTATCCCACTTAGCCTCCCTATGCTGTATCTGTTCTAACATACCAGTCATGAAAGCGAAGTGCTTTCCTGGATCCTATCAGTAGTTCTAGCAAATCACTGACCGTGAGAAAGCAGGTGTGTGGGGAAGGGAGGGTCTCTAGATTCATTGCTGGCTGGTCAGAAGTCCAGGTAACCTCTGGGACTTGTGGCTCTCATCTTTGTGCCAAATAAAACAGTGTCGGAATTAAAGTGAATCTTTGAATTACGGTAAATGAAGTGAATTACAGAAATTGGCCAGATACTGGTGAGTCATACCTTGTAAGCCTAGCTACTCAGGAAGCTGAGATCTGAGGATCATGGTTCAAAACCAGAACAGGCAGAAAAGATTGTAAGACTCTGAAATTAACCACGAGAAAACAAAGTGGTACTGTGGCAAAGTGTGGTAGAGCACTAGCCTTGAGCAAAAGAAAAAGAGCTCCAAGGGCCCAAGTTCAAGCCCTACAATTGACAAAGAAACAAAAAAAGAAGGAAGGGAGGGGGAGAAGGAGGGGAGAGGTGGAGGAAGGCAGGAAGGCAGGAAGGCAGGAAGGCAGGAAGGAAGGAAGAAAGGAAGGAAGGAAGGAAGGAGGGAAGGAACGAAGGAAGGCAGGCAAAATTACAGAAATTGCTTGATGTGAAAAACCCTAACCATTTGAAGTTAGAATTACTGTGAGAAAATTCATGGCACTGCTGATAATCAACTTTACTGGGGGACACTGCCTGCCTTGGGTTTGCTCTGAGACATCTCGTGGGCCCCACAAAGGACAGCACTATTCTGAGCCCCTGCCCCACTGACTCAGCTACTGACTCAACTGTCCCTCTGGGTGTGGCCCCTAGCAGCAGCTGGGACCAGCAAGATGCCACACCCTAAACAAGACACACCCCATGCGTGTCCTTGTCCTTGCTCTCTCAGAGGTCGAGACCAGAAAGGCCAGCAAGGAAGTCTGTCACCTGCAGCCTCACTCCAGACCCACCCCTGATATCCTGGGGAGCTGGCCCCTCCCCTGTAACTGAGAATATATCTGGTGGGTACTCTAAATCTAGGATGGCACAACCTGAAACAAGGCTCTGAGTGCAGGGGGGTTATTTGCGAAGTCATCCCAGATTGACAAACTGAGGAAATAAGTCAGGGACCTTCTGGTCAATATTGAAAGACAATATTGGACATTATACAAAAGGCACTGGGTGGGGGGGGTTGATGCAGTGCACACCTTACATTTGTGCCCGTGAAGACAAGAATGTTACACGGGATTTTTTTCTTCCACTCTGGTCCTCTGCTGGCTGAGGGCTACTTCCAGAATGTTAACTCTGGCCTCTGGCCAGAACCTGGCTCAGCCGCAGGGACCAGTAGGCAAGGGTGCCATGTCCAAAGAGAATAGCATACACACAGGGGACTCAGGTAGAGAGTTGTTGCTGAGCCTGAGGAATCACCAAGCAGACACAGTCCTGGTAATTCAGGAAGAGTGTGAACCACTAGGCACACAACTGTCACTGGAGGGGCAAAGCAAAAGCTCAAGAAACCCCCAAGACATAGAAGACATAGCTCTCCATCAGTGACAGAAGCCAGCCTATGTCACTCATGCACAGTTCAAACCATTAGCAGCAGGAGCAGACAAAATGGAGTGTAATAACATAGATCACTTGACCAGATAGATCCAAAATATTACCCTCTCTCCCTATGTCAGGAATAGAAAACTGACGAGTGGGACCATCTACATTTTTTTTCATATGTACATTTTCATTTGGACAAGCCACGCTTCAACTTCTTGGTCGATACTCACGGCTGGTGGCTATGGTACTAGGTGGCAGTGGTAGTGTCCCAGCACCACTGAGGAACAGAGGCTTCCTAAGGCACTGAGACTACATGAGGCCCAAGCATGGCCAAAGGTTTATGTGTCTGGCTCTGCACTCATCCGACTTCCAGCCCAACCTTCCTCCTCTCCCATACTACAGCCTGGCCTACTGCCCTTCTTATAACAGGCCCCCACTGGGGCCTTTGCCCATGCCATTTTCCTTCACCCAGAACATCCCACACCTCCGCATGTTTGACTAGTTATCCTTGAAGTCTAAATCCACAGGGGCCACTCTTCTGCCCACCTTCCGCCCTCCTCTCCATTCTCAATGCCTGCTCTGTCTTGACCCTGGCTTATTACTTTGTTCTAAACCAAGTGCTGGTAGCTCACACCTGTAATCTTAGCTACCCAGAAGGCTGAGATCAGAAGACTGGAGTTCAAACCCAGTCAGGGCAGGAAAGTCCAGGAGACTCCTATCTCTAATTAGCCACCAAAAATAACAGAAGAGGAGCTGTGGCTCAAGGGGTAAAATTGAGATAAAAAGATAAGAAATAGAATCCAGGCCCTGAGTCCTAGCCCCACTGTGTATATACACAGACACAGACACAGACACACACACACACACACACAGACACACACACACACACACACACACACATACACACAGAGACAGAGAGAATAAAGTAAAAAGAAAAAGCAAAAGCATTATGGGGTTTCTGCTTTGTTGTGTTGTGTGCCAGGCCAGGAACTTGAACTCAGAGCTCAGGGGCTATCCCTAAGCTTCAAACCTCAACCCTCAGATCTCAGCCTTCTGAGTAGCTAGGATTACAGGCATAAGCCACAGGCACCCTGTCATCTTGTTCTTTAATCTTCATCTTCTAGAGCAATGCCTGACAAAATAGCACATACTTAATAAATGTTTGCTAAAAATTAATAACTCTTCGGTAGAGGAGAAACAGAGCAAAAGGAGAGCTCACATTCCCTCTGACATAGATGATAAGATCATTTGTATTCCAGAGACAGAATGCTGTCACCCAGTATGTTACTGTTCAAAACTAGAAACACAGTAAATAATAAGATGTTTGGAGAGGAAAGGTAGTAGATGCTTTTACCACAAAGTGGGGTTCACACAGAGGCTGGGGTTGAACAAGAATGTGGAGGATGAGAAAGGCATCCCTGCCATAGAGAATAGCATGTGCAAACACCTTGTGTCACAAAAAACGTGCCTTCCTTCTCTACAAGTTCTTACAACACATGGGCTTGCAAGACTCCTTACCCATTCTAATACCTGGGAATGACATCTTGTCCCATCCACTTTCTTCCCTTCAGCTCATGCCAGACCCTTCCCCTCAAGCATTCCAAGTCTGCCCCCAGCCAGCAGCCAATGAGCTTCTCTGGTAAAGAGAAACAATTTCCAGGGCACAGGAGGCTCTAAATTCAGAAATACCAGGGACCCCTGGGGGAGTTAGCTTGCCTAAGAAAACAATGGACCTCAGACACCATACTATGTGCCAGGCACCATACTAAACACTGCAGTCAGCAGGCTGGTTTCATCCTCAACAGAAACCTGTGGAATGTATTATTAGCACTGAAGAAGAAAGTTGGGGCTCTGAGGAGTTCGAGGTCACAAAGCAGCTAAGTATATCAGATGGAGGGGCTTCTCCATGGGTATATAGTATTACAACGGAAGGAAGGATGGAAGGATGGAAGGATGGAAAGAAGGAAGGAAGGAAAAAAGGAAGGAAGGAAGGAAGGAAGGAAGGAAGGAAGGAAGGAAGGAAGGAAAGAAGGGCACAGATCTAATGACACCCACAGCAGAGCTGAAACCAGGAAGGCCCTAAGCCAACACTTGTCTCTGAAAGAGGACCAAGAAATGTAAAACAGCCTCCCAGAAAGGAGAGGGATGGCCTAGATCTCTTTGGCGGTCTGGTGCCATGAGAAGGACTGAGTTCCTGGTTCTGCTCCAGAGCTGGCCATCTGCCCAACATGGAGCTCAGGGTGAAGGGTATCCTTTGTGACTCACAGCTGAACTTGTAGCTGAACCGTGTTGGGGAAGAGTCAATGTGCCAATGGTGCGCTAAGCCGCACAAAGGAGCCACAAGTAAAGGAGGAGAGCATCCATGCCTCCTGCCTTATTCAGATATGGCCTGCCCAATTCTTGAGGAAGATGGACATGGCTGACTCATGGAGGTGTATGTAGGGCTCATTATAAAAGACCAGAGACTCTTAAACACCCCCTAAAGGTGCTGAAGTTGGCCATTTGTTATTTTGCCTCCCAGCAACCCAATACTCCTTTTTCTGGTGAGTGTATTCCTAGTTCCCATTGGCCAAGCCATTCATTCCTTCAACTTCATCCTCAACTCTGAACATGAGCAGGTGACTCGGGCCTGTCCTATCAGAATATTCTATCACTTGGTCCGCAGTGAGTGGTTCAAGATGAAGAATACAGCCCAAGTTAGATCAATGGGAATCGTTTCAGAGACTTGGTTTGAGAACTGAGACACAAAGATGTATCTACCAGAGCAATTGTGCTGGTAAGTATAGGGCTTGTGGAGATCACATGTGGAGAAACTGAGAATAAAGGCAAAGTGGCTTGTGTTTATGATTCCAGCTACTCGAGAGGATGGTGGGTCAAGGCCAGCCCAGCAGAAAGTTCTAGAATGCCCGTTTCAACCACTTGCTGGAGGTGCTGGTACCTACTGGACATCTTCAACTCATGTCTCAGTACCATGCACTGGAGCAGTAACACAAGCAGATACAGTGGTCTTGTGGGCTGGAGGGGGTGGCAGACATATCTAAGGGGTCAAGTCAATCCAGACTGTTACAGCACTAGGGAGAAAACACCACAGAGAAGAAAAGCCAGGGAGGTGAGAAAGATCTATGTGAGGAACTTGCAGGAAAGCTTCAACTGTGGGATGTGAGGGGCAAGGTGCTGGGAGAGGGGGGCTAAATATGTGGGAACAGAGGCCTGTACATAAAGGAACAGCAGGGAGCCATCTCTAGCTGGAAGGGTACTGGATGATGGGAAAGAGAGGAGATTCTTGGGGCTGATTGGCTACAGAGATGGTCAGGGGTGGGACTATGCATTTCAGACTAAGGAAAATGCATAGAAGGTGTTAGGGATATTGAAAGGTAAAACAGAAGCACAGAAGAACAGTGTTACGGGAAAAGGAGAAGAGAACAATGTTAGACATGCAGGCTGCTTATTCCCAAAGAACCAGACATAATTTGGCTTTCAGAAAGGTTGTGGGATATAAAATCTTTGCCAAAGGACTCCTGTGTGGAGGGATTGGTTCCCAGTCATTTGTGTTACTGCAGCACGAGGGTGCTTACTTCACTGAATCTGCCCATGATGGACTCACGCTGAACGGGCCACTAGAAGGTGGGGCCTGGTTTGAAGTCACTGGAGCTGTGCCTTCAAAGGGATTTCTGGTTGCCGGACCCTCCTTCCTCTCCCCTGCTGTGTGTTTCCTGGCTGCCATGAGGTGAGCAACCTCCTCCATCACACATTTTCAGGTTTCTGTATCACCACAGGGACTAAAAGCAATGAGCCAGGAAACCGTGGACTAAAACCTCTGAAACTGTTACTTAAAGAAAGCTTATCTCCTTTTATGTTGCTTTCTCAAAGACTATGTCATAGCAGCAAGAAGATAACAAGAAAACATTAAGACAATTTTTTGATTTGAGGCTTATTTGTATATGCATAATGAGTATCTTAGGGCTATGATATTATCATAGATACATAATCAACATTTCTACATTGGTTTGAGCTAAGTAGACTATCTGAGAGACTGAGACAAAGGACAACAAGAAGCAATCTAGACTAGTAAACTGATTTTAGATAGAGAGTGAGAAGTTGGGCCAAATATTTTCTGGAAGCTCAACTGACTTGTAGATTGATACCAAAACTCTGACATTTGGACCTAGGACTACAAATGGGATAAAGGATAAGGGAGCAGGGAGTTCATCTTAAAAGGCTTTCTTTAAAATCTAGGATAATCACAACATAGTTTATATATGGGAAAACTATAGCCAGGTGCCAGTGGCTTATGCCTGTCACCCTAGCTACTTAGAAAGCAGAAATAGGGAGGATCACAGATCCAGGTTAGTCCAAGCCAAAAAGAAATTCCCAAGGCCTCAAACCAATCAATCGCTGGGCATGATGACATGTATCCATCATCCGAGCTATATTGGTATAAAGTGAAAATAGAAGGACTAAGGTTCAAGCTGGCCCAAGGAAAAAACAAGATCCTATTGCAAAAATAACCAGCGCTGTATACTTTTTTTGACACAAGGGATAGAATGCCTCCCATCAAGCTTGAAGCTTTGAGTTTAAACCCAACATAATCAGGGAAGAAAAAAAAAAAAAAAGGAGGGGGAGATTACAGGTTCTGGGCCATACTGCTTGAAATTGGATTTCTTCTGTATTCTACTGCCAAAATAGCCTTAAACAATTTTCTGATTCTCCAGAAGCTTCAGATTGTCTTTAACACATAAATAACAATACTATCTACTCCTGAGGTTGCTGTAAGGATTAATTGTTAATAAATAGCAAGTTCTTGAGATAATATGTGTCTGGCTCCTACCAAATACTCAGAATACTCAGTATTAACATTAATTGTGGGTTTTTTTTCTTTTTTCTTTTTTTTCTATCAGTCATGGGGCTTGAACTATGGGCCTGCATGTTGTCTCTGAGCTCTTCAGCTCAAGGCAAGTGCTCTACCACGCTAAGCCACAGTGCCACTTACGGTATTCTGGTGGTTAACTGGAGTTGAGTCTCATGGACTTTTGTGCCCGGGCTAGCTTTGAACCACGATCCTCCTGAGTAGCTAAGATTACAGATATGTGCCACTGATACCCAGCTACTAATTGTTTATTTTCCAAAAATTTTTCTTTTTGGTTGGTCGTGGGGCTAGAAGTCTGGGCCTGGGCACTGTCCCTGAGCTCTTCAGCTAAAGGCTAGCAATCTACCACTTGAGCCACAGTGCCACTCCTTAAAAATTTTTAATTGTTATTATAAAGGTGATATACAGAGGGATTACAGTTACATACCAGGTAATAAGTACATTTCTTTTTAGACAATTGCTTTTTCTGGTGCTGTTAGTAATTTATGCAGAGTACCAAACACTGGATTTCATATGCATTGTCTTTGGTAGGAAATAGTGTTGTACCCATTTTAAAGACAAGGAAACTTGCCTAGGATCACACAGGCAGTTTCAAGGTGGAGCCAGCATTCCTATCCAGGTCAACTACACAGACTCTGCTCCTAATTACGGCAGTTCAATTCCACCCAGCGATGCCCAGATGGCTGGTTTATGTCCAGTGCAGGGAGAAGAATGGCTGACTAATGCACTAATTGAGCTTCTGCTTCAACTTGCATTTCCACAGGTAATGGTTGTTTTTAAATTGGTGTTGATGTGCTTAGACAGTCATGCCTAGCTTAATGATGGGGTGATACTGAAAACTGCAGCACTGGTGATTTCACTGTGATACAAACATCCTTAAGGATACTTATACACACCTCGATGGTACAGGTCAAAAACCACTGCATAGAATCCCTTTGATGTAATGAGGAGACATAGTAAATGGGAGACTATAAGGCCACTGCAGTTATATTGTTTTACAGGCAGGCTTTTTTCTTATTAAGAGGATGCTGGGAATTCATGCCTACTTGGGAGGTGAAATCTGAGGATTGCAGTTCAAAGCCAGCTGGGGCAGACAAATCCATGAGACCCTTATCTCCAATTAACCATCAAAGAGTTGGAGCTGTGGCAGAGTGTCAACCTTGAGTAGAAAAAGAGTGTCAACCTTGAGTAGAAAAAGCTAAGGGATGGTGCCCAGGCCCTGAGTTCAAGCCTCAGTACTGGCATGCACATGCATGCCCAACCCCCCCCCCACACATACTCCTTTTGACATAATCAGGAAACACAGTAAACAAGAGATTTTCCTTATTAGGAGGACACTCTACCTAAAAGTCTAATGAATATATAAATGAATGACATTCAGTATCACCATCAAGTCGTACCGACCATGCATTTTTCTCTACTGTGCTTTTTTGCAGACATCCCACCATCCCCCACCTAACGTATTATACTACACTGCAACACAAATTCTCCTGCTCCCATGGAATCACTGCATGCCTGGTCCACAGCTGACTGTCCAGTTTCCGATTTTGGCAATTACAAAACAACCAGTATCTTATTCTGCATTTCATCAATGTGGATGGGAAAGTTAAGAAACTACAGCTTTGGTATTTCTCAAATGTATCTGCATCAGATTAATCTCAGATGGTTAAAATGTAAATTCTCTGCTCTGATTCAAGGAATAAGAACCTCCCTGGGGAAGACTGTAGGCTGTGTGGATTCTTTTTTTTTTTTTTTTTTGAGCTGGTGGTGGGGCTTGAACTATAATCCCCAGATCTCAGCCTCCTGAGTAGCTAGGATTGTGGGTATAAGTCACCAGCACCCAGCAAATGTGTGTGCTTTAACCAGTTGCCCTGGTGGCTAAGGCACAGATTCATGATAGGTATTACTGCCCTGCCTAACACAGCAGTCATGATTTGCAGTTCATTTCAACTCCTTAAAACTAAGTACAGTCATGGTGGGCTGGTGGCATGTGCCTATAATCCTAGCTACTCAGTAGGCTGAGCGCTGAGGACTTAGGCAAGCCAGCCAGGGCAGGAAAGTCTATGAGACTCCTAGCTGTAACTAACCAGAAAAATCTAAAAGTGGAGCTGTGGCTCAAGTGGCAGATAGCTGGCCTTAAGTGAAAAGCTAAGGGTCAATGCTCAGGTCCTGAGTTCAAGCCTCAATATTGGCATCAAAAAACAAACAAACAAACAAAACCCAAAACCAAAAAAAAAACAAAAATAAGAACAAAAAAAAAATCCCACAAATGCACAGCAAACCACTGAGAAATCCTTTCTGGCCTGTATATCTTAGGCCTAAATCAATGCTCATTTAAAGGATGTATTGTGCATGTTGAACCAAGGCATAAAACTTGGTCACCCTTTTTTAATCAGTATTCAAAGCATACATACCTATTAATTACACTAAAGAGATAACTATTATCCATCCTATTAAGTTGGAAAGAATCTATCCGCATAATCTGTTTTCTATAAGACACTCTGCTTACCATGAAAGCCAACACTAGGCAACAATGACTAAGGTCGATTTTTCTCCAGGCCACAGACTCAAAGAAATACTTGGGTATTACTCAATTGGTCTACATGACATACACAAAACAGGAAGTTGACAAAGAATCCATACCTAGTAGAAGAGCAACTGTCCCCAACTCAAAGAATAGCAAGTAATAGGGAAGATGTGGGGAAAAAACAGGAACTTTTGTTTACTGTTGGTGGAAAATGGTGCCTATAATCCTAACTACTCAGGTGGTAGAGATCTGAAGAGATCTGGAGAATGACAATTTGAGGCTAGCCAGGACAGAAAAGTCCTCAAAACTCCAAAAAAGAACCAGCAAAAAGCCAAGCTAGGGGCACAGCTCCAGTGGCAATGGGAAAGCCTGACAAGGAAGAGGATCTGAGTTCAAATCCCAGTATCACCAGGACAGAAAGAAACAGCAGCAACAAAAAAATAAAACAAAGGACAGAAAAGAGGAAAAGCAGGGAAGTGAGAGGAGTGTGGACAGGGAGTTAGGACAGGATGAGCTTTCCCACCACTAAATTTAGGGTGAGTTTCCTGCCTGGATGTATCTAGCTGAGGAACAGCAAGGCTGGGGAGCAGCCAGGGAAATTTTAACCAGTTCCCATTACACCGAAAGGGCAGTCATGGTGAATGAGAATGCTATTTTTCCAACACACATTTCTGTTTCCTCTTCCACCAGAACCCTAAGGCTTCCTCACCCCTCCAATTATGTCAGCAATGCAGAGTTGAGAGGTCAGCCTTCCGTGTCTAGCTCCAGGGACACACTTCCCGCCATGTGCAGCATGCATTCCTGACCCCTGCCCTGGAACCAAAATGGGACATCAGCTGGGCCCAGGGAAATTCAATTTGGGCTGATGGCCGGCGGCATGGCAATGACAGGGCATGTGCCTTGACATTTGGAAAGGCATTCCCATAGCTTGGCTAAGGAAGGTATAAAGCTCAGGTCAGCTTGTTCATACAGATGGAAAAAACCCTGACTCGAAAGGCCAGCTGCTTCATGGCTGGCTGCAAGCTTCCATTTGCTGTGTTTCAGCTTCCAGCTTGGGGGAAAAAAAAAAAGGCAACAGGAAGCTGCACAACCCAGATATGTTCTCTATTGTTTCTCTGCCACGGTCTTCCATGCCACAATTGCTTCATGGTCCCTTGCTAGCTCCTCTAGCCTTTCTGGCTGTTCCAGCCTCCATACCTATGATCAGAAGGAAAGATAAAGAAGGAAAGCAGGCATTTTTCCTTCAAGAATGCTTCCTGGAAAAGGCGCTTGATGCTTCTATATTATTTGAATGTAGCTTTTAATTAAAAACCAACAACAACAACAACAAATAAATAAATAAATAAATAAATAAATAAAAGAAGCCTAAGAAGTAAAACTTGATTCTAAGAAAACTCTTACCAGCCTGAGCGTTATCATCACCAAAGAAAACAGAGCTTTCTGTGTCCTGCTAATATTTATTGAAAGCTTATTATTGAGGAATAAGCTCTGTAGGCAGACTATTAAAAAGTTTTGAGTCCTGGATCCTGTGACCTCAGAAGAGCTACTGAAC
Organism: Megascapheus bottae; assembly: GCF_031878675.1. Classification (NCBI taxonomy): domain Eukaryota; kingdom Metazoa; phylum Chordata; class Mammalia; order Rodentia; family Geomyidae; genus Megascapheus; species Megascapheus bottae. The sequence continues at coordinate 60,310,538 of NC_143517.1, forward strand.
CTCTCCCTGCTTCTGCCCATCTGTAAAATCCTTACTATGTGCAAGGGATTCCTGAACATTAGATGAGTTGAGACGCATGCCTGGAACACAGTAGGTAGTACCTAGGTATCAACTGCTGTCACATTTACAGACTGCTCCACATCACATTACCACAGCTGTTCCTGCCTCCCAATTCTGCTGCCATTGCTACTGCTTCTGTTGGCATGGCTGCTGCTTCCATTAGTGCCACTCAATCTATGGTCCCCATCACTGCCACCTCTAGAGGACACTGCACTGAGTGGGGACACAATGGCTAGTAGGGAGCATAGGGAAGGTGTTGAGATCTACTGCTCTTCTATTTCCTGCTTTGGGTACTGGTTTCTTGGTTGTAAAAATTCATTGGGTGGCATTCAGCTGTTGGTGGGTCACTCCTGTAATCCTGGCAATTAGGGAGGCTGAGGTCAGGAGGATTGTGGTTTGAGGCCAGTCCAGGCAGAAAATTCTGTAAGACCCCATTGGAATGGAAAGAAGCTAAGTGCAGTGGTATGCTTCTGATTCCAGGCTCGGTTTCCAAGTGAGCATCCAGACAGGATGTGAGACCTTACATAAAATAGAAGGGGGCTTAGAAGTATGGCTCACAAAGTCAAGGCCCCTAAGTTCAAACCCCAGGACCACTAAATTAAAAAGAAATCCTTGGGTGTCTCACATTTCAGACTGTAAACACAACATGTTCATCTCATACTTCATAGAAACATGGCATGCACCCAGACTGTGACAGAACACAAGCAACACCCTCTGCTCCCTACCACACAGGCAGTCCTAAACATAACACAAGGTCCTGGATCTACCTTCCTACTGCCCAACTGCCACATCCGTCCACTGTGTGAGAGTCATGTGCCAGAACCAGCTAGGATGCTTGCGATACAGGGTGTATGAACAAGACACGTCCCCCTCCGCCCTCCAGTAAGGCTCCATCCAGAAAAGGCAGGAGAGGACAACATCAACACTGTACAGATTGACAGCCATCCAATGAGAGCCAGCCACACAGTCTCCACTGACTGAAAACAGAAGTTCCTACACACACACACACACACACACACACACACACACACACACACACACATATATTCACCAACAGCGCATGGTTTCTCTCATATACAGCAGCTAGATCTACAATGTATGATAAATTATCAAAACTCAAAGCATTCACACACAGTTGAGAGCAACACAAAGGTGCAATGCATATGTGCCTCTGATCATACAAAATAATATTTATTGAAATAAACTCCAGGAAATGGAAATGAGAGGTTTTTTCTTTTTCTCTTCTTTTTTGCCTTGTTTGGGCAGGAGGTAGAGAGTACAGGGAGCACAGAAATGGAGGGATATGGGATGAACAAATGCAGCAGTGTTTCGCTGTAGAAACTATGTTGAAAAGGAACTATGTGGATAGGAACAGGAGGAAAATCTAGGAGAGAACAAAGGAAGGGCTGGTGACACTGTCCAAAGAGAAATATATACTTATGTAACTGTAACCCCTCTAATACATCACCTTTACAACAATTTTTTAAAAAGTAAAGAAGGTTTCAACTGGGTACTGATGGTTCCCATCTGTAATTCTAACTACTCAGGAGGCTGAGATATGAGGATTGTGGTTCAAAGCCAGACCAGGAAGGAAAGTCCATGAGACTCTTATTTCCAATTAACCACCAGAAAACCAGACATGACACTGTAGCTCCAGTGACAGAGCACTAGCTTTGGGCATAAAGAAGCTCAGAGACAGAGCCCAGACTTTGAGTTCAAGCCCTACAACTAACAACAATTTAAAAAAAAAAATGAGCCCTACTTTCATGGGCTATCCATGATGGTACTCACCCCTGTAATCTCAGCTGAGGCCAGCCTAGGCAAAAAGCACACGATCTTGTTTTGAAAAAATAAAGCAAAAAGGACTTGGGGTGTGGCTCAAGTGATAGAGCACTTGCCTTCAAAGTACAAGGCCCTAAATTCAAACCCTAACACCATCAAAGAAAAAAAAACCTCAACCCCTCAAACTATCTTCATGTTAAAATTAAATAATCCTTGTGTTCAGCGTGCCTATCTTATTCAAAATCCTTTTCTCTGTATCTTCTCTAACCTGCACTAAAACAACAAAAACCAAATCATTATTCCCTTCTTTTCTTGACTAAGGAAACAAGACACAGAGACAACCAGTGGCTTGTCTAAGTTCACACAACAGGTCAGTTTCAGGACACAAACCCCAAACTGGCTTCTTGGAAATGGTGGACACCAAGACCCAACTGACTTAGATTCTCAATGGACTTGAGATTCTCATACTGCACAAAGTTTCCCTGCTGGGGGTCCAGGGAAAAGCATGGACATAGACATGGCTAACATGTCACCTGCTACTGTTGGCAGCAGAGTTTCCTCTCACCAACAATATCCCTGACTTCTGGAACCTTCACGCTCCTGACTTTCCTTCTGAATGAAGAACATGGATTACGAATAGGATAGAAAATACAATCCACATATACCAACAAGCTCATTGCCACCAACAGTCACGTGGATTGCATTTGTGCAGATTTCCCCTATTTGTGGTTTATGGCATTTTGCATTCTGACCCTTCCCTGTTCCCTTGCACCGGTCACCCATGGTCCCTCTTCCCTCCCCAGGCCAGGCTGTCTGGTCACAGCCCTCTGCAGAATCACTCACCGATTCCATAGTGAATCTCTCGAGGAAAAACTGGAGAGCCTGGAGGCCGAAGATCTCATGTCTCAGCCGTCACATCCGAAAATGACCTGCAGGAAGGCAGGAGAGAAGGTGATAGGTCATCCACTGGGCGGAAGAGCTGGCCTCAGGCCAACACTGTCCCTGCTTGGAGGTGGTGAACCCTGACAGGAACCTTCCTGTGCCCTGGAATGGCTATCCAGTATTTTGAGGGATAACCTGTGCAACCCCACTTAGGAGCCGTCACCTCCATTGGTATCTGTGTAAGGAAGCCTCAGGGATCCTTCTGGCGTTCTATTTCTGGCTCTACGTTGGAGAGCAATTTACAAGTCATTAACTTCTGTACACGAAGGCTCTTAAACATGAACTTAACAGTGTGCTGCTGGGTAAGAAAGACTGGCTGACAAACAGACCGGCAGACACAGCTATGTGCCCACAGGATGGCAGAGGTGTTCTCCTAGCCAAAGAATCAGACCCATAAAGGAGGCAGAGATAGAGATAGATGGACATACATACCCCAAGACAGGTCCTCTGAACCTGGGAGGTGATTTCAATTAACTCATGCATACCAAAACTTAATTAATTGCTGAGTGTACTAAGTGTACACTTCCTACTAAGTGTAGGAAGTCTGGGATGAAAGGTGTTGCATAAGGGAAGGATTGCAGAATAGAGGGGAAAGAGGTACACGGGGAATGCCTTGAGCCAGGGGTCTGCTTGGTTCTTCCCCAGGGATGAGCCTGACACCTCGATCCAGGCCAGAAACTGCTCTCTCATCTTTCTACCCAATCCATTCCCTACTTATGGCTATCTTCCTTGCTAAAGATCTCCCTCCTTCTCTACCTTGGACCAAGCCCCATCATTCTTACCCTAGGCCACAACCATTTCCTCTGGCAATGTGGTTTCCAGTGCTGAAATCAGAATAATCTCTCTCCTCTCCTCACCTCTTCTCTGTCTCTTCTCTCCTCTCCTTTCTCTCTCTCTCCTCTTCTCCTCCTCCCCTTACTCGTCTGCCACTCCCTCCACTTCCTTCTTATTCTTCCTCTCCTCTCTCTCCCCTTCCTTCTCTCCTTTTATTACACTAACAATAACAGACAACTGCATCACAAATGTAGCACCAATCACCATCAACCCATTTTCAGTCCCACCCACCCACACCCTCTCCCTCACTAACCCATTATATTCCAGACATTTTATCAATTCAGTAGTTATTACCGCATATCTCTAAGATAAGGTCTTTCATAAAAATATGACTGCAATACCATTGCCACACTTCCAAAAGATGATAATAGTCCCTTGATATCATCAAATTCCCATACAATGTTCAAATTCATACTAGTCTCATATAAATGCCAAACTTAATGCCTGTTTTGAAAGAAAAAAAAACCATACAAGTAAGGCTCGGGCCTTACAGCTGCTACAGCTGGTTGTTATGCACGGTGACTGTTGGAAAACATGATCCTGATTTTGTCACCTCCCACCTCTCTGCTTCCAGCTGAATATCATTAGTGCCTTCTCAGTGCTTTGGGACAAAAATTGAAATCATTTAACATGGCCTGGTGTGTGTCCACCTCTCTGACCTCATCTTGTCCCCTAGACTCACTGCTGAAATTCTGTGGCTTTTGGCATGCAGAAAAACTCACAAGTACACATGAGAATATTAATTTAGAAACAAAAGTGAATGTGAACGCTGGTTGTAAAAAATTAAGGGCACTGGTGGCTCACATCTGTAATCCTAGTTATTTCAGGAGGCTGAGATCTGAGCACAGGCAAGAAAGTCCATGAGATTCTTAGGTCCATTTAAACACCAAAAAGTCAGAAGTAAAGCTGTGGTTCAAGTGGTGGAGTGCTAGCCTGAGAAAAGAAAGAAAATGGAGGGAGGGAGGAAAGGAGAGAGGGAAGGAGGGAGGGAGGGAAGGAGGAGCTCAAGAATAGCACCCAGTTCAAGCCCCATGATTGGCAGAAAAAAAAGGAGAAAATAAAAAGAAAAGAAAAGCAAGCAAGCTAGGCACTCAGCAAAAGTACAAACAGTATAGACAGAAATACTCAGTGTCAATTTGATTCTCACGAAAGTCCTACAGGAGACCAAACAAAGTGGTGCATGCCTATAAATCCAGCTACTCTACAGGCAGAAATCAGGAGGATTACAGTTTAGGACCTGTCTGGGCAAAAAGCTGAGTACAGCGGAATGCCTGCAATCCTAGTTACTAGACAGGCTATTAGGATCATAGTCTTGTAAGAAGTTTTTAAAACTAAAAGGGCTGGAGGTGTAGCATAAAGTATGCAAGACCCTGAGTTCAAATCCCAGTACAGTAAAAAAAAAAATGGTGTATGTGTGCACATGCATGAATGAATGTGCAAGCAAAGAGAGGAGAAGAGAGGAAGAAAGAAAGAGAATGGAGAGAGAGAAAGAGGAAAGGAGAGATGGAGAAAAAGGGGGGAAGTGGGAGAGAGAGAAGGAAATAAAGAGGAAGAGAGAGTCTGAGTAGACTGGCTCCAAGACCACTGAGCTTTAAGTCAAAGAATCCGGGTTCTGGTCTCACCCTGCTCCATAGCAGAGCTTCCTCCTTCCAAGGTGAGCCTCTTATGTCCTTCTTTATGAAATGAGGTCATGAATCTCAGCGTTACCTGCATCCTGCACTGTCATGAACCTCCTGAGAGGAGGAGTGTGAAAGAGCTGTTCAAGGTAGGACAGCAAGGTGAGCTTGCACCCGCTGTCCCCACTCAGCCCAGTGGAACCAGGTCAGCCTCTACTCCCAGGCTGGTGACTGGCCCATAGAGCTCATGTGCACACATGAGTTGAGTCCCCTGTATGCGATCAAACTCATTTTTTTTCAGTTATGACATTAATAGAGAGGTATCAGAAAAAGCACTAAGACATTAAAAAAAAGTATTATCTTAATATTTGAAGATAAATATTGTTGTGAGTTCTAAGGCCATTCCCTTTCTGAGACTCTTTTATGCAAGGGTATGATAAAGGATGCAGTTTGCTTTACATGATATTCTAAGAACCAGAGAACACTAGTAAATAAAAGAAAATAATCCATCTGTATTTACTGTTCATTCAACATTGGTTTTGTAGTGCCAGGAATTGAATCCTGGGCTTTACACGTGCCAGGCAAATGTTCTACCACTGAGATACATCCCCAGCAAAAGTTTAAATCTGACTTCAATTCTTTATTTACTTTTTTAAAAAAAAATTTAGGCCTTTTAGACATGGTCTCACTATATAGCCTTGATTTGCTTCAAACTTTTACTCCTCTTGCCTCTGCCTCTCAAGTGCTGGGAATATAGGTAATTGAGGGTTTCACTCAACCAAGTTTTATATTGTACTTCTCATGGGCCTGAGACCACTCTCACTGTCTGAAGACAAAGCCAAGAAAACAAGAAAGATGTTGATCTCAAAGAATTAACCTTTATTTATTCTTTTTATTAAAAATAAATATATGGGCTGGAAGCTTGGCCTACTGGTAGAGTGCTTGCCTAGCATGCAATGAAGACCCGGTTCAATTCCTCGGTACCACATACACAGAAAAAAGCTGTGGTTCAAAGGTAGAGCTCTAGCCTTGAGAAAACCCAAGGACGGTGCTCAGGCCCTGAGCTCAGACCCAGGACTGGTAAAAAAATAAATAAATAAATAAAAATTTAAAAAATATATAAAGAACTGCTAGATGCTGGAGACTGGGTGATCATGATGGTAAAGGTGACACATTCTTTGTTACAGCTTGTGTCTTGACTTATTGTTAGATAACAAGTTGGCCTCCAGAACAAAAGCACTTGAGAGAGAACCCAGATGATGGCTCAGGTGACTAAATAGGTCAGGTGACTATTTGTTCTTATACACTTCAGTTCTCTCATCTTCAAAGCAGGGAGAATCACAGGACCTCAGTCACTGTGAGAATCAATAAGACAATGTACTCAAGGCATTGCAATGGAAATGCACGGCCTCCTGGTAACTGACTAGCACATGCTAACCAATCGTGTTGATGTAAGGTCACCTCATTTCATCCTCACAGCCAGGTTACAGGAGGGGAAAGGTAAGTAAAAATGGCTAGTGCTTGGGCCTTCTGAAGACTGTGCAGAAGATGATGGATTGTTCCCATGTAGACAAAGGAAGCTGGGGCACTCATCCACTGACTTGCAACCTTCAGCACCCATGCAGAACCAGGATGGCCTATGGCATGGATGCAGGAGAGGTATTTCTTATGAGCATAAACCTGAAGGTGCTCAAAGAAGCAACAGCATCAATAAACAGGTACTTGATTGAAGAGTGGGTGAGCATGTCCTTTCCACCACCTCTCATCTCTGCGGCCCCTGTGATGCAAGATTGGAAGCAACTACATGCTAAAGTGAACTAGAATCCAGCACCATGAAATATCCATGCATGCACTCCCATGTATCTGCCTTTCCACTCAAAGTCTCCCCCATGACATGCCAGCATCTGACTTGGGACAGTGACTCCATATGCCACCCAGGCATAAACAGCACAAATCACGTGACCCCTGAACTCTTCTTCACTCCAACATGCATTAAGTTTTATTCTTTAGGGGCCTCACAGAGACTAAGATTCACCAAGTTCAGGGAAGATGTTCTGACCCCTTCAGTCATCTGCAGCTGGCTACCTCACTGACTAGTTTTTCTGCCCAATAATTCATGTCAAGCACTCTTCCTACTTACCAGTGCAATCATTTCCTGTTCTGTTGGAGCTGTACTTAGAAAAGCAGGGGCTTAAGGAAAATGGACCAAATATATGTTATACTTCTGTTTCTAAAAATGAATCTGAACCCCAGCTTGTCTAGTACCAGTTGAAATTCCATCCCTTCCAATACAACTATTCCAGTCTAATAATCTAACTTTTCCTGAATTTTCAGGGAGCTTATAATAACAAAAGCTACCCCTTTTTGAGTACTGTAAGGGTTCATTTTATATGCCAACTTGACTTGATTGTAAGTTGCTTCTGAGTGTGTATGCTGAAAGTATATATGAAAGGCTGAATAAAGATTGTCCTCTCCAGTATGAATGAGTCCAGTATGAATGAGTTTAGGCTCTAAATATAACAAAAGAGCAGAGAAAGGGTCAATCTGTCCTATTGGACCATGCACCTTCTCCTGCCCTTGGCTACACGTGCTCCTTCTTCTAGGGCCTTCAGACACAGACCAGGATGGAGGCCATTGATTTTTCTGAATCTCTGAACTACATCACTGACTTTCCTAGTTCTCCGGCCTACAGAAGGCAGATCATGGGGGCTCTGAGCCTCCACAATAAATTTCAATCATTAAAAGAATGGAGACTGAGAGTATGGCTCAAGTAGAGTACTTGTCTAGCTAGCAAGAATGAAGGACCTCGTCCATCTCCTATAATTAATCTTCTTTGGAAATGAAGGCATGGCCCAGAGGGGAGATACCATACTTCAGACAAAAAGCTAAGGGAGAATGGGAGGTCCTGAGTTCAAGTCTCAATACCAACACAAGATACTTATTCATGAGCATGGTAGCTCAAACATATAATTCCAGCTATTTGGGAAGCAGAGATCTAAAGGATCAAGGTTCAAGGTGAGGCAGAAAGCTCATGAGATTTTCATCAGCCCCTAGCTAGATGGAGTGGTGCACATGTCATCTGAGATATAGGGAAGCACAAATGGGAGGACAGAAGCCCAGGCCAGCCTAGACAACGCGGAAAGGACCAGCAGAGTGGCCCAAATGGTACAGTACCTGCACAAAGACATAGGCAGGAAGAAGTATGGTGATATAACCTGGGTGGAATATGACATCATAGGACATGACTCACAAGTATTTCTAAGTATTGACCACATGGTATTTTCTGTTAGCTAGAGCATCCCATAATGAGCATTATGCTCTAGGGAAATGTATCTGCTCCTCCACTAATATACTGGAAACTATATTAAACCAAATGTCAAGAGCATACGGCCAGTAAAATAGATATACTCTCTGCTTAAGGCTCTGGTGCCAGAAGAACCCGTATAATACAGGCCATTATTCGTTTTTAAAAAAAGAAAAAAGAAAAGAAAAATAAAAATCCCTCAGCATTGTTTTTTTTTTTTTTTTTTTTTTTTTTGTCAGTCCTGGGCTTGAGCTCAGGCCTGAGCACTGTCCTTGAACTTTCTCAAGGCTAGAGCTCTACCACTTGAGCCTCAGCACCACTTCCGGCTTTTTTCTATGTATGTGGTACCGAAGAATCGAACCTGGGTCATCATGCATGCTAGGCAAGCACTCTACCACTAGGCCAAACTCCCGGCCCCTCCCTCAGCATTTTGAAAACAGCTGCATCTTGAAAACACTGGGCAACTTTAAATAAACTAGAGAAAAGCCTCAGGAAGTTGAGGATAGAAGGCAAGTGATCTGGAGAGCTACATGCTAGGAGGCAGGCTGATCACACCTGTCAGATACACAGTCTGCTCCTAGCACCAGCAAGAAGCAAGGTCCACTCACTGGGTGCCCCCAACAAGTACGCATTTCCTTCAGGCTCTCTTGGGAAGAACCGCAGGTATGTCAGGTGGGATCTGTGGAAGCTGGGGTTTGTTGTGCTGCTTTTTTAGCAGCATGATAAAGATCCTTTCTACCCCCCCGACGTGTGGGCACACTGGGGACAGAGCCATCCGTATGGCTGGCCCTCTATGCTCACTGAGCAGAAGGAAGCAGGGGGAAGCCCAGTGTTTGGGAGGGATCGCAGACATTAACACTGCCACACTGACTCTCCCACCCAGTTGCTGTGTCTCAGAGATGAAGGTCCCTACAGTGTGCCTTGTTTTCCTTTGGGAAATGGGGTTGTAGAAGACAAAGATGATGTCCACGCATCTGGCCTCAAAGCTCACAGGTCATTAAAAGTGGGCACATTCTGTTGCTAGCACTCCCCGTCACTTAGGAGCAAGCCAGAAGTGCCAGGCTCCTAAAGCCATCCAGCAGACCAGGACGGGTGGGAAGGAAGGAACAAACTCCAGCCTTTGTTCCTGTACTGGAACAATGCTGAGTGGCCCATAGAAGAATGAAGCCCAGCTGGATGAAAAACCCTTTCGTAACAACCCTGTTCCGTCTCACTTCCTCAGGCCTTCACCTATGGTTCCTTGGATTGCCTCCCAAACAATCCACGTACGTTCATGCATTTCCTCAGGTTGGCTTTGGGGAGAATATACCCTAAGATGAAAGGTGATGGCACTTGTGATGTAATGTGGTTGGTAGGAAGAGGAGATCATGTAAGTGTGAGAAGACGCGCACAGGGCATGTGCATAACTGAGACAGATAAGGAAGACCCAGTCCTTCCTAAGGGTATTTGTCTGGGGGTGTTAGTACTGCCGAACATATTCTGACAAAGAATGTTAATTTCATTTTAGATCTTTGGTGGAAGCACACCTTACTTTTTCATTTTTAAATGGCTAACACTGTGTGGTGTAGAAATTTCGTTGCTTGTTTGATAGCTGTCAGACCCTTCCTTAGCCTTGTTACAGTGGTAGCTGTGGCTGTCTCAGGGTCCTTACACCAGCTCAGGGAGACAGATCTAGCCACCAGCAGGTTCCAGGGGAGATTTTCAATCAGTCTTGAACAGCCTAAGAAGACTCTGCTTCAGTCACAGCCACTTTAGACATCCTTCAAGGCCTCCCAGAGACTTTGCTTTGGCTGCGACCACTTCAGATAACCCAACCTACTGTGATCCCAGATGACCCCGCCCACAGCCACCAGAACCTCAAAACACTCCCAATCTGGCTGTAGAGGAGTATGTCCCAGCTCAGAACAGCTTCACTGGCTGTATACACAGTGGTCGGTCCTTCTCATTCTCCTGGTAATTGTCTGCCTGGTGCTACAGTCCAGGCTCCAATAAGAGCCTCGTCCCAGTGTTTCACTGTCCACTTTTAGCCTTTATCACCTGTAGAGTGGGCTGAGCTGGGAACACAAATAGCAGGAAACTCCCAGGGCTGCGATTGAGGCGTTCCAGAGAGTGGCTAAGAGAAAAGATGATGAAGAGCTAAGACCCCAGGAGACAGAGAGCTGCGAAAAGCCAAGGCTATGGAAGGTAAAGATCTGTGAGGAGCTGAGATTGCAGAAGAGGTCCAAGCTCTCACCACCAGATGAGCTCCAGTAAGTAACTGAGCTAAGGGTTCCAACACTCTAAGCTCAGGACTGTAATATGAGCTACTGGATACTAGGCTTCAAGGCCCAGAACAAGAACACTGACAGCTGAGTCTCAATACCCACAAGCTTGGAGATAGGACATTTGCTACATTATGATTTCAATCTGAATAGAGCAAAGGAACCTTCAATTGATTAGCGACATGGTAAAACAACTGCCACTAGGTGGCTGACCCAAATAAGAAAGAACACTTGCAGCCCAGGGTTCTTACTCATCAGCTTGTCAACAAGGCCTGTGGCACAGACATGTGTCATGTGGCTGGCCACCCAGTTCCATTGTGGCCTGCCTAGGTGACAGTCAGAGAAGATATAACTACATGTAAGTCTCCTTCCAGGAGCAAGGCCTCGGTGTTTCAGCCTCTGTTTAGTCCAACGATAAGAGGAACAGAAAAGGTTTACTTGTTGTGCAGGAAGTATCACTGCTGTTTGCTCCCTAGCATCACTCAAGCCTGGATGGTGTCAGCTACTCCACCTCGAGTCCTCACTCAGCCCAGAGCAGAGGGTAACATGGTCTTAACCATTCTGAGGAGGAGACAGTAGCCCTCCCAGACTGAGTAATAACTGCAACAAAAATGTCAAAAAGCCGGTAGATGAGGTTTGGTTCTCTATGCCCCACATACTACACAAACAACAATGTTTTAATCTCATAATGACCTATTCCATTTCACAGAGAAGAAAATGGGCTAATAATACAGAATGAACCCTGTCCTGAGTTTTTATAGCTAATAAACAACAGCTAGATCCAACTCTTGCCTTTTCTTTAGTTCCATCAGGCTTCATACCAGGGGCAGCCTGAGGAGACTCAGTTACATGCATACCATCACCTCCAGTATAATTTTTTTTTTAAATCTTTAAGAGGCTAATCCTAGTAGCTTCACTTAAATTCATCCTCATTCCAATCAGCCCCAACCAACAAGCAACACAGCTCAACTACAGTCCTTGTAATTACCTTATTTCCTCTAATCTACAATGTCTGTATTTTCACAATGTAGCATGTCTGGAACAGAATGTGTATCCATGCAACTGAAGTTGTGTTTTCTATCCCAACACTGTAAGGCTATATCAATAATTCATCTTGTAATCAGAAGAATCTCAGAATCAAAAGAAATCAAATCTATCTAAGCAACATTCAAATCTCATTTGGTTAAAAACCAGCAAAATATGAGAAGCAAGGAGCCTAAATCTTCTCCTTCAGATCGCCCAAAGAATCCTTCAGAACACACCTGCCCCTGAGTGAGGTTTCACCCACACAGACTTCTGTCTGTGGCTCACAAATCTCATAGCTGAACTTCTCACAGAGAAAATACTTGTCAGTCTACAGATAAGAGCGTCTAATGAGTACCTGCTAACCTGCAAAAATGTGAACTAGATATCTTCTAGTTTGCCAGGTTCATTCATGTATTCATTCACCCATGCCTATAACAGCATGACAGCTGCTTATAAAATGCCAAGCCAAGTTGGGAACTTTCCCCTGGTGGAACGCAGACTGGAAAATCAATAATACCTGCAAAGACAGAAATTGCTACAAGCAGAAAAATGAAGAGGAGGACTGAAAAGATAAGAGTGGTTTCACAGGAGAGGCAGCACCTAGCTTTGAGGTTAACCAGGAGAATCCCAGGGAAAAAAGTGCCAAAGGTAGGAAATCTGAGTGCACACCACAAGAAAAGAAAGACCTTCAGGGGACAAATGTCTGTGTCATCAAAGGCACAGTGACAACACCTGCATAACTATAAGAGAATCAATACAAACCACTAAGTTTGTGTTCCTACCTACAATCTCGTCACACGCACATGCACAAATATGCAGCTTTGATTTAAGAGGATTCTAGATCTTAAAGTTCAGTGAAGCCAAAGGAAACAGAATCAGGGAAGGGCGGGGGGCCGGGGCGTGAGGGGGGGAGGGTCCACACTCCTGGCTCTTTCTTTACCAGCCTTGGGCAATCCACCTCACTTCTCTGAACCTTAGTTTTTATGCCTGGAAAACAAGCATAACATAGAAACTTTAGAGGGCTCCTATAAATGAGACTCAGATAACTACAGATTTTCTTGCCATCTCTTTGGTCCACTGATCTCAAAATACAAACCTGGCATCCCTGAGAAGCCACAGTGCATGATCTATCTAACACTGAGGCTTTTTTTTCCTTGTAGGATAATGTATCCAATGTTGTATTTATGAGGATGAGAATATTGCTTCCTTCATTTCCAAAGCTTTTTAGAATGTTTGCTGCTTAGTGGATGCTCAATAAACACCTGTTGCTAGAATGCATTATCTGAACCAGAAAACAAGGGGAAATAGCAAATTATTATTGTGTGAGGAAGAAGGGAGACCTACTATGCCATAGGGAACTGTTCTAGGGACCTCAAATTGGCCTTCCCACTTTGCCTCCACCAGCCAGACAAGAATATAAGACTACTGGCATGGGGTAACCATGTTGGACAAGAAACACACTCATTACCTCATATATAACTGGAACCCCCTCTGTAGGTCACCTTGACAATAAAATTAAATTTTTTTAAAAAAATTTATCAGTAGAAATCTTGTAACCAGGAAAACACTATCATTCCAGGGAACCCCCAAGTCTCAAACCCCTTCCACTAGGCAGGATCAGTCACGTCTATGGAACCCTTTAAAAAAAAATCAAACTATTGTTCTTGAGTCTAGATCCTTTCCTTTTAGTGAGGCTTTAAATGTCTTTCATATCAACAGCCTTTTGTCTCCATGTACAGCAAGTGGCAATACCTAGGCAGGACGGTGGGCTGGGATGCACTGACTCACTGTATTCAGAGCCACTCCCTGTATCATTTAGCATCGTTAGCCCTGGAGAACGAGCTGCCCATTTCAGGGTGCAATACAATTGGGAAAAGCATGCTAGCAGACACAACAGAATTATAGGAAAGAAAACCACGCCATATTGTGCCCTTCCTTGCTCTCAAAAAAAAAAAGGACTTTGGGGAATAAGACTCTACAGCAGCTAGCACCATGCCTGGCCCTGAGAATGTTTGGTGAATAAATAAGTAAATAAGTAAATATCTAAGTCAACACTTTCACACCAAGCCTTTCCAGGAACATTTCATCTCCCATTACAGTTCAGTTCCCTAATGCCAACCAGGTAACACCATGGGATCAGCACCGAGTCTGCCAGTACGATTGTTGCTGGTACCTATCTCCAAAATGGGTCTCCCTGCCTGGTAGCCGCCATCTTCTTCAGTTTGATGCAAACCCAAAGCAGTAACCCAAGTCTTTCATCTTCCCCAGCCTCCTCCCACTGAATGAAAAAGAACTATGAGCTGTGATGGATGCATTAGTGCCCCAATGGGCAAGAGATCCAGCCTTGACTCCTTTGACTACTATCACTGAATGAAAGAGGTTCACATACTCCCTGAGGCCCTTGGAGCTACCACAGAGAAATGAGAACTATAATGTCCACATCCTACAAGCACTGAGGGGTTCCCTGGGAACAGAAAGGGCATCTAAAACTTCCACTCTGGCACCATGGCCCTCAGCTGCTAGAACATGGCCTCTGAAAGAGGGTGGCAGAAGGCAGCAGGATCATTCCCTGTCGCTTATGGAAAGGAGGGAGAGGGCTTTCCAGATAAGCCTTCAGGGGCTGGGACAAAGGTCTTCCTGCTCTAGGTTAAATTCCCCAGTATCTGTCTGTTTTTTCCTTGGGAGCAGTTTTCTCTCTTCACTGAGATTTGCTGTGGGAAGGAATCTACCTGGGAGCTCAGGTTTTCACAAGCCTTGGAGAGGACAGAAAGAGGGGCTGTTTATGGGCTGGCAACACTGACAAGTAGGGCAGCATGGAACTTGCAGCACAGATAGATTCAGGGCACAAAAGGATGATGTGGGAGGGATTCTCTATCTGTGGGTTCTGCACTCTTGCAGAGTCAGAAGAGGGGTTTTCCTCAAAGATCCCTCACCCTGGGGCTGAAGTCTAGACATACATAATACAGCTACTAGGGGGAGGAGCTGGCAAGTCCAGGAAAAGCCTCAGGACAGGCATTTTCTTCCCCACCATGACACAATATGGGACAACCATGCAGAACGCCGGCCACTGGGGCCATCTCTAGTCTCTGTCCTTGAGGAAGGATAGACTAGAGAAAACGAGGCCTGGTAAAAAGGCTGCCAGGAATTCAAAAACCTTAAGCTTAAAACAAATGCAGGAGATATTCATCCATCTGCTTCCCTTAAGATGAAGAGACGATAGTCATTTTAGGGGAAAATGAGTCAGGATAAATTAAGGACAATGAGGCCTGGTGAAGGCATTTCAAGCAAAAGGGTATTTAAAAACACAGAAGCGCCATCATGTTTCAAAGAAACGCAAGTGGATGCATTCCTTCCTGAAAGATGTATTTCTCGCACCAACAACTAACATTTGCTTGGCAGGGTGTATGCCTTACTAAGAGAAATGCTCCCGCAAAATCTCCTATCCAATCTTCTACCCCAAATGCAGACAACACGACACCTTCCTTATCTCAAGGACATGCATCTGTTTAATGGCAGGGCACACTCTTACCTGGAAGAAATACCTCAAACATCCAGAAACTAACAAAGTATAACACCAGAAATGATCAGAGCAAAGATAAAACACCTATCTTTGCAAAATTTTAAAGTCAGCCCCTTGCCTTTACCCTAAATTCACTGACAGCCAAGGAATGCGGAGTGTGTGTGTGTGTGTGTGTGTGTGTGTGTGTGTGTGTGTTTCTCCATTTGAGAGCACCCATACTCTATTAGTGTTCCCGACCTTTCTGCTTGTCTGCTTTCTTACTTACTAAAACTCTGCCAAGTTTTCTTACCATTGTTACTTGCTCAGAAATTCTTACTCTGTGATTGAAGTCAAAGGCCTTCAGTGAAGAGTTCCTACTTTTAGAGGGAAACTTCGCAAATCTCCACCTGCGTCTGGTGACATCCTCTCTCAAGTTTGTCATTGTACTTTCCGTTCTCCTTCCACACTGTGGCCCACCTTGCTGGGGTTTGGGTGGGGGTGATCAGAAGCCCCTTTTATCACAGTGAACCCCCTGACTGTGAACCAGCTGCCACCTCCAACCCTAATCTCAGCTCTGGCCAGAGCTACAAAGCCTTCCTTGCCTCCAAATTCTGAGAGCCAGTTCCTCCCTGCACCTCAAAACTGGATGTATCCAATCCCACAAGGCTGTTGTCCCAGGTATTGTGTTAGCCCAGGGCTTCCCCACACCTGCCCACATCTCCCTGAAGATCCCTTTGTATAGCCAGAAAGCACAAAGGAAGACAGTCAAGGGCATGAGTCATGAGGAAAATGAAGCTCACCAGCAGGGAAACATCATTTCATACCTAGTAGGTTGGCCATAATCAAGAAAATGGGAAGAAACAAGTATTGGCAAGGACATGGAGAAACTGGGACACACTCACACTGCTGCTGAGAATGGAAAATAGCATAGCCACTTTGGAATCGTTTGGCAGTTTCTCAAATACAGCATTATAAGGATGACCCATCAATTCCACTCCCAGGTATATACCCCAGGGAATTGAAAACACATCTTCAAATAAATACCCATAAATGAATATTCATAACAGCATTCTCCATGACAGCCAGCAAGTGAAAAGAGCCCAAATGTCCATCAACTGATGAGCGCATAAGCCCTGTGGTCTATCCACACATTGAGCTTGTAGATTATAAAAAGGAATGAAGTACTAACCAGCTATACCATGGGTAAACCCCCAAAACACTGTGTTCAGACATTATGCCCAGAGAAAGTCAAATGTAAGATCCTGGGTATAGTAGGATTCCAGTGACAGCAAATATTCAGAATAGGAAATACAGAGAAGAGAGCAGATGAGTAGTCTCTATGTGCTGGGACAAGAGGTCATAAGGGGTGACTGCTGACCTGGTGCACGCTTTCCTCGTGGGATGAGGATGAAACTGTCCTGGGATGAGAAAGAAGCGATGGTTATGTGACACTGTGTCTGCACGCAATGTCTCTGTATGATATGCTTTTCCAAAACACTAATTTTACCTGGAATTATTTTCCTCAAGGGATAGTTAGCGCTCTACCACATTGAGCCACAGCCCTACTTCTGGTTTTTGAGTGGTTAATTGGAGACAAGAGTCTGATGGGGACTGTTCTGCCCCATCTAGCTTAGAATTACAATCCTCAGATCTCAGCCTCCTGAGTAGCTAGGATTATAGGTGTGAGCCACGAGCACCTGAGTTTTGGGAAATCCCCAATTAATTACCCAATTCTTCTTGAATTGTCTTACGACAGGTATGCTGTATATTTCCAACAAGGATGACTGGTGCCTCTCCTGACCTGTGGACCTGCGAATATGTGAGTCGATGTATTTCCTGTTGATTTTGTCTTGGTCAAGTCGCAAGCTCCCTTATTGGTATTGCTACCCAAAAGCTTCCCTGCTGGGTAATCTCAAACAAGTTTCTCAGCTTCTCTGGGTCTTTTTTCCTCATATGCAAACCAGGGCTCCTAATACCAAGGACTTAACTGATGTCATTAGATTTAGATTGAATGTGACAGCTACTTAGGAGAATGTATAAATTATAGTTACAACATGAGGCGGGACTCAATAGGTGACTTCATTCATTTGTTCCAGTACAAATTATGACTCAGTGACACTCATAATATCTAACTGGTAGAACTGGTGCCAGAATCACGTGGGGGAATGTGCAGAGTAGCAGTTACACAGGTAGCTCTGTCTGTCACCAGCTCTCTAGGGCCCAGCTGCACAACCTCTAGAAAATTATTCCTCTGACATTCAGTTTGCTCCTCTATGAAGCAGGGAGATAATTACAGGTGAGAATTGAATGCAGAGCCCTCAGCACCACTCCTGGCACACAGTCTCTGTGGCCAGCACTGTGAACATGTCATTATCACAGAATAGAAGCACAGGGCCCAGAAAGCGCAACAGAGTTCAAAGTTTGCTTTATCCTCCCTCCTCCTCTACCATCAGCAACAACACTTAAGAGAGTGTTCTGCATATCCTGAGTGCTTGATAAATAAGAGTCACAAGTGCCTCAGGTTGGGAGAAACCTCAGATCTCTCTAGAACACAGGGCCCAGACTATGGCCCAGATCACAAATATTACTTAATAGGAATCTTGCCTCTCCAAACCCAATGCATATCCATTAGTCAACCAAACCATATATAAGAGGCATACTCACCAACTGGGGCAGAGATTGCTATTCATCAAGACTGGCTCTTCTATCCTGGCATGTGGCCAAACTATACTTCCCAGACTCCCTTGAAGCTGGATCTATCAAAATTGTAACCAGGAAGGGGAGCAGGCTTTTAAGTAAGTGTGACTCCTTTAGCTCTTTCCTCTCCTCTGCTCTTTCCTCTCCTCTGCCCACAGAGGAAGAAATAACAAAGCCTTCAGGTAGGTAGGACCATAAAAAGTGAAAGAGGCCTGGGTTTGTGTGTGGCCACCATAGGAAAGTCACCCAGTATTATACCCAGTATTAGGAAAATTCATGTTGGACTTTTATATGAGTCAAAAAAAAAAAAAAAGACATCTCTGAGCCAGCCATGGTGGCTGATGCCTGTAATCCTAGCAATTCAGGAGGCTCAGATCTGAGGACTGTGGTTCAAAACCAGCCTGGGCACTAAAGTCCGTGAGATTCTTATCTCCAATTAAGTACCAGAAAACCAGTGGCACTGTGGGTCAAGAGGTGGGGCAGTAGCCTTGAGCTGAAGAGCTCAGGGACAACACCCAGGCCCAGAGTTCAAGCCCCATGACCAACAAGGAAAAAAAAAAAGACATCTCTGGTATTTCAGCCGCTGAATATTGTGGGAACCATTTGTTACTGTAGCTAATATCACTAGATCACTACAACCAGGCTCTGCAGTCAACAGTGCTATTGAACTAAATTACATAAGGTTTCATGGATTTATCCAAAGCACAGTCTATCAACGAATGTCAAGTATGTGCCAGAGACTGTGGATTCCAAACACAAATTATAATAGCATGTGCTCTTAGAAAGAGAAAGGCATATACAAAGCAAGCTAGATGAAACTGTCCGATACATTTTGGAAAGCATCCTCTGCAGACAAGACAGAAACGAAGTATGATATCTCAGGAAAGAGGCTTACTAAGTAAACCAATGTGACAGGTACTCAGGGCAGAGAAACAACTGCAGCTAGATGTGACCTGACACAAGGCAAGAGCAACAGAAGTGAGGTATGGAGCACTGGCTTCAGGGGACAGGAAGGAGAGAACAAGGAAAGGTGAAGCCAGGGAGGAGAAATGCAGAGCTAGGCCATCACAGGCACCTGTGATGTGGAAAAAACTGATATGATCCAAGCCAGAACCTCCTAGACAAGGCCTGGATTTCTAGTCCCTGACACAATAGTAAACTTTGACATTCTATCATCTAGTGTTTCCTGCCTCCTGATTTCTGGCTTCCAGCTTCTCTCTCACATAGGCTGCTTTCCTGTACTCTTGTTTATCTAGGTTTCCTTGCTACTCCTCCTAAATTCTCTGTCCAGACTTGGACTCCAATTGTCTGGAAACACACAAGACATTTCCTGGGAATCTGTCCTCCTTCCTTCCTTGTGTCCACAAAGCTCTTTCCCATGGGTCAGGCTCCTGAAGCCTTCACACTACCAGAAGTAGGCCTGGTGGCTGGCCACTGACATGGAAAATTCCATAAGGAGGCTTAAGATTGAGATAGAGCAGGAGGTTTGGAGGCCCATGTCCTTGGTTCAAATCCCGGTTGTTCCCTTTGATTCTAGGACCTTAAACATGTCAGTCCCTACTGAGAGCTCACTGATAGCTCAGTTTCTTAATGATAATAAGGAATAATATAGACAGAGCCTCTACTTCCCTCCCATACTTTACAGATGAGGAAACTTGAGGACCTTACAAGTTAAGCAGGCAAGCTGAACTTGCACAAAGACAGGTCTAGAACCAGAGTCTGTGCAAAAATAGTTGCAAGAGCCAGGTACGGTAGCTCATGCCTGTCATCCTAGCTCTCAAGAGGCTGAGCTCTGAGAGTCAAGGTTCAAAGCCAGCCTGGGCACAAAAAGGACCTGAGACTCTTATCTCCAATTAGCCTCTAGAAAACAGGAAGTGAGGTTTGACTCAAAGTAGGGCCATAGCCTTAAGCTGAAGAGGTCAGGGACAGCGCCCAGGTCGACCCACAACCCACAAAAAAAAAAAAAGTTGCAAGTAATAGAAACAGATAGCCTCAAATAGCTTTAGATCAATTTGTAACAATCAGCAAAATCCATACTTATACTAATTCCTAAGTAAAACATGTACTAAATGAAAAAAATGCAAATTAAAAACCATTTGTTTCAGTCTCCCAGCTATGCCAAAATAAACATAATTGACAATGCCCGAGGCTGGCATGGATTTGAAGAAATATACACCTTTAAAAACCAGATATGAAATAGGCTGAAACACTTCCATGGGAGGTAGGGTGTGTGTGTGTGTGTGTGTGTGTGTGTGTGTGTGTGTGTGTGTGTGTGTGTGTGTGTGTAAAAGAATGTCTAAATAAAATGCTGGTGTCTATGGCCATGAGAAAGGATTATGCAAAACCAGTCACATGGAGAAAGAGTCTCAACATACTAGGAAGGAGAGCAGATAAGATTACTAAAAAGAATGTGCAAGATGATGTCAGGGCAGAAGTCCATGCCTGGACACAGAACTGTGGCTCCACTCAGTGGCTAGGTCATTTCCGGAACCACTGTCTTCCTCTGTCTTTGCCTCTTCCTCCTGATTTTGTACTTTGAGTATGTGTGATGTTTAAATTGGGGGGAAAGAAAGCATGCAGAAAGAATAATGGTTAACTTCAAGGATAAGGAGGGGAGTAGGGGAAATGAGCCCAACTACTAATGAGTCTGGATGGAGTTTCTTTGGGGATAAAGAAAAAATTCTACTACAAACTACAATAATTATTTTGTGATATACGAAAAACATTGACCTCTGCAATTTCAATGGGTGAATTTCATCATATGTTAAATAAAGCAGTTACCAAAAATATAATTTAAAAATAAAAAAGGAGGGGCCAGGAGTTTGGCCTAGTGGTAGAGTGCTTGCCTGGCACGCACAGAGACTAGGGTTCGATTCCTCGGTACCACATACAGAGAAAAAAAACTGGAAGTGGTGCTGTGGCTCAAGTGGTAGAGCTCTAGCCTTGAGAAAGTCCAAGGATAGTGCTCAGGCCTTGAGTTCAAGATCCAAGACTGGCAATAAATTAATTAATTAAAAAAGGAAGTTGGGTGCCAATGGCTCATACCTGTAATCCTAGTTACTCAGGGATCTCAGCCTGGGCCAACCTGGGCAAGAAAGTCTGTGAGACTCTTATCTCTAATAAACTACTCAGAAAAGCCAGAAGTGGCTCTGTGGCTCAAGTTCACAGTTCAGGAACTGTGCCCAGGCCCAGAGTTGGCCAAGCCTCAGGACTGACAAAAAAAAAAAAAAAAAAAGAATGGAACAGAAAAGAAGAAATAGGGAAAAAAATTAAAAAGAAAAGAAAAGGGAAGGAAAAGGGGAAGGGGAAGGAAAGAAAAATGAGGGTGGGAAGGGGAAGATAAAAGTAGGGAAAGAAGGGGAGGATGGAAAGGGAAAGGAAAGGGAAGAGAAGTGTGAGCTGAGCTGTGAACCAGGGTGGGGAGGTCCCCACAGTGGTCTCCCATAGACTGTGACCAGCCAGTCTCTGGTCTATACAGTCAAACCTTACTGGCCAGTTTCTTGAGACCTGGTCTGGATCAGTCTAGATCTCTTAAGCCAAGAGGGCTGATTCACCAATTCCTGGCCTATGAGGCTGGCAGCCAAGTGTCCCTCTCTTATCAGTATAATCCATGTGCCTCTGCCATGTGGACAGCGAGGAGAACACTCCACCTCCACTCCACAAGTACCCTTCAGCACAGCCATCAGACTCTTCTCTGTATTTGCTCTTCCCTTAAAAGGCCCAGGGGCCACCTAGTAGCTCAGGGATTTTAACAATTCAATCTTCCTGGTTTCAAGGACAAGCTGTGAGCAGCTCTGACACTGGCTGGGACTGATGCCCTTCTCAGCAGGTGATAAAGGGACCAGGTGGAGTCATTCAATAACTAAAGCACTTCCAGAGAACTTAGCATGTACAGAGATAGCACTGTATTAACCAGAGTAGACTTGGGGACAAAACAATGTTATCCTGGAGCTGAAGGCCCAGCAGAGGGAAGAAGCAGCCAGTGACACATCAGCACAACAAATGTCTAGATAAGATTAAAAGTCCACTTTAGGGTCAGGCTAATCATCCAAACAGCAGTAAGAATGGCGGCCATTAAAGGCAGGCACTGGCTAAGTATATGTACAAAAAGTAGTGTGTGAGTGTGTGTGTGTGTGTGTGTGTGTGTGTATGGTGTTGTTTTTTCCTTCTCACACTACCTCTCTCTTTCTTGTTCTCTTTCTCTCCTCTTTTTGTATTGTCCATCCGAATTTCTTTTATAAAGGCATCAGTCACCCTGGATTAGGGCCCATCCAACCAATCTGATTTAACTCGATGCCCACAGAGAAAGTTTCTTTCTAAGTAAGTCATGATCTGAAGATCTGGGGATGAAGGACTTCAAAATATGTTTTGGAAAGGACATGGGTCAACCTTACCAATCACCAGTACAGCCAACGTTTCCACTTCCCCTGGTGCCCATGTGCCAGGCACTGTTCCCACTGCCCAAACAGCATTTGACAGAGACTCGGAGTCTTGCACTTGTCAGGGTCAGCAAACAGCCAGCAAAAGGCCAAGTTATGAGTCACATAGGAATCCAAGATTCAAATTCTTTCCCAGCCATCTACACATGGAAAAATCTCTTTCTGATGATCACTCTGTACAAGGTTTCAGGGCCCTAGATTATGAGATCCACCAATACTCGACAGCTAGACATGATTCCTTCATTCAAACTAAAAGTTTAAAGTCTCAATGCAAAATTCAGATTATACCAACCAACTTTCACCTTATTTGATAAGCACACCACACACATTCAAATTATTTCCAGTAAGGCTGAACAAAGTTAGTAAGATCCTGTCTCAAAAACAAAATGTAGGCTCAATGGTTTTCCTCATCTGTAATACTTAGTACAAACCTAGGACTCTCCTAGCAGAGGACTACAGTAGCTCAAACCCTAGATACATAAGGCCATATGGGATGAGACCAAATTAATGGACCTCCAGGACATGGAAACAAGAGCTTAATTATGAGTGACTGCTGTTCTTAATGTACTATGTTTTTTTTTTCTCTTCTCCTTTGTTGCCCTTTGGTTAATTTCATATTGTTACAGTGTCTGACTTTGTTACCTAGTATACTGCATATGTTTGTTTATTTGAAATAAGAAGGGGAAAAAGATGAGGGGAGGAAGTAGGGGAGGGAAATGGGGACAAAACCATGAGAAGGGTATCAATGTATGAGAAGTAATGTACCTCCTATCTGGTGAGTATAACTGCAATCCCTCTATACATTAAAATAAAATTTTTAAAAATGAAATGTATACAAACAAAAAGAATAGGGCATGTCCTGAGCGGCACAGTATTTACTTAGCATTCACAGGCTATGAGATCAACTTTAGCACTGCTCAAACAAAACAAACCTCTTCTGAAAACTGATTTTTTTTTTCTGTTGTGTGGCTTGAATTTAGAGCCTGGGCACAGTCCCTGAACTCTTTTGCTCAAGGCTAGTGGTCTACCACTTTGAGCCACAGCTCCACCTCTAAAACGTCCAGCTTTTCCTTTCCTTTTTATGGGTGAGAGGTGGGGGTGATTTATTGGAGGCAAGAGTCTTACGGACTTTTCTGCCTGGACTGACTTTGAACTGTCCTCAGATCTCAGCCTCTTGAGTAGTTAGGATTATATGTGTAAGTCACCAGTTTCTGGTTCTGAAAAAATGAATTTTTGAAGAACAAGTCTTGTCTGCCTCACTGATTAGTTCATGGGGCCTTACTTATACAAACCTGCATCTGTTGTGAAAGCTGCCTCTAGGGTTTACAGGGCCCCACTCTGATTCAGGATGATATAGTCCAGGACCCAGGCAACCTGTCACAGAAGCTATTTTCCCACTGTCACAAGGAAACCACAAGGAGAACACTGGGATTGGAGGCTGGAAGCCTAGGCATGTAAGTCTTGTCTTCTGTTTCCTTATCCACAGAACCCCCTTTAGCTCTAGACCCTGACTCCTTCTGGCTTACAAATTTAGCCAGACATGGACTGACAAACTCTAAGTTAGAGAGGAATGGAGGGAAAAATTCATTCATCAAAGGCAAATTAAGCATCTGGGAACATGCACTTTGCTAAGTGGATGTCAAGGAAGCATTGAGATGAATAAGACCATAGGGGAGAAAGATATTGTATGTGTGTGTAAGGGAGGAAGGGGAGAGAAGGAGGGAGGGAGGGAGGGAGGGAGAGAGGGGGGGAGAGAGGGAGGAGAGAGGAAAGGACAGAGGGAGAGGGAAAGGGAGAGGGAGGGGGGGAGAGAAACTCACAGAAGCCTGGTGTAGGACAAGGATTATGGTTCTTCCGAATTGTCTGGGAGAAGGGCCACAGACACACATTTAGAAACCCTTTCCCTTCTTTAGGCTCAGGCCTAGGGAAGCAAGGGTACCAGAAAAGCCACATTACAGTTCTTCCTGATCATAGGATCCAAAGAGCTGAAATTGTGGGAGAAGAGACCTGTTACTACTACCTTACTCCAGCTTCCAGAAAAGAGCACTTTAAGGGGTAGCAGGATCAGGAGGCCAAACTCTTTTGAGACATGGGCGTGGCTCAGCCTCACCAACAAACCAGAAGGCTGTGTTGTGGCCATCTTCCCTCGTCACACCCCTCCCTATGCAGCCAAATTTGCAGCCCACACATCTTCCCCTCTATCCTCCCACACCCCACCAGGGCACCCTGACTGGTTTTCTCACTGCCTGTCATTTTCCTCCCCCTCCTGATCCATTCAGCACCCAGGGCCATCTTTCTAAAGAGCAAAGACCACACCACTCCCACTTTAATCCCTCAGAGGTTCCTCATTAGCCTCAAGATAAAACTCAAGCTTCCAGATGTGGCTCCTGCCTTCTCCCTGCAAGGCAGTCTATCCAAACATCAGGTTCCAGCCACACAAGTCCCTCATGGTTCCCAGCATGTACCATGCTGTTTCTACCACCACATCCTCATTGGCATAGCTCTCTCACCTCCTCATCTCCTTGCCTTCTTCCTCATCAAACTCTGTGTGCCGATATGACAGACCACCTGGTGCACCCGTGTTCAGCAGTGTTTGCATTCACACACAGGCCACAGCATAACAGGTTGATGCCAGTTGGTGACACAACCGCTGCACACAGTAGGCATCTGATGAGGAGAGAATGGGGTGAGGGGAGTCAACAAATGCTAACATGAGTTCTCAAAGAACAAACACCACCAGAAAAGGCATAGCAGGGAAAGCGCACCTGAGCTTTGCTCTAAGGCTCAGGCTGGATTTGGGGAGGGTGGGCATAGGGAAAGGTGGTGAGCGGTTTAGTGGAGAGGTTTTTAAGAAACCTAGAATCACCTAATCATTTAATGTCATATGTCAATGACCATTTCATTGAGTATTCATTAAGGTGTTTTATGGCTACATATTACAGAAAAAATAACTCAGAAACATGTTTCCTTTTGACACCCTTAGCATGCTTCCCCTAACTGTGCCACAAGAGTTGCCACAGTTTTAGGGTATCTCATGCCCATCCCATTATGTTCCACAGCAGAAGAATAGACTTCTTTTCTGGGGGGTGGGGTAAGGTTTCTGGGGCTTAAACTCAGGGCCTGGGCACTGTCCCTGAGCTAGCACAGTTCACAGCTAGCACTCTACCACTTGAGCCACAGCTCTACTTCCAGCTTTATTGGTGTTGATTGACCTTAAACTGGAATCCTCAGATCTCAGTCTCCTGAGTAACCAGGATTACAGACCTGAGCCACCATGCCCAGCCTTAGATGCTTGAAGAAAAATGTTACACATTCTCAAATCCCACCAACTCCTCTTCAAATTTCATTAGCCAAAGCTGTGCCATGGGCCTATGGATGAACTGTCCTAACTTACCCCAGGACCTGGCTTCACCCCCGAATAGTCTATGGAAGGGGGATTTCTGAAGATCCACGTCTGATCAACAAGAAGAAAGGGTATGGGGTAAACAACCACCATGTCTTCCTCTACATCTTGTCTCTCACTCAAATCAACAGCTTCCCTCTGCACAGTGTCTTAGTGGCCTCCTCATCACTACAGCAGGATACCTAATCCAAGCTACTAAGAAAAAACAAGTGGTTTATTTATCTCACAGTTTGGGAGGCCCAAGGGTTGGGTTCCTGTATGGGCTCAGTTCTGGGCAGAGTCTGGCAATGGCAAGAGCATGCATGAACTAACTCCGAAGTCAGAGGGCAGAAAGAAGTGGATGGGGCCAGGCTGGCCCTTTTTATAACAACCCTCTCAAAATTCAAGTGGCAGCATCATTACCTTCTAAGGGTACACCCTCAGTAACCTAAAGGCCTCTCACCAAGTTTCACCTCTTGAAGGTCTCAGCACTTCCCAATAGCATTACCCTGAGGCCCAAACTTCCAATACATTATCTTGAGGGGACACAATCAAAGAAAATGCAAACCATAGCGGAGTGGAAGTGCAATCTGCAAACAGCCCACACCTCCATCGTCCTGCCGATCTATTTTGGGGCTGAGGAAATAGCTATCCTAGGAGAGGAAATTTGCTAAGGACTATTACGGGAAGGGCAATAAATGAAGCTGATACTTGCTTTTCTACATCACTTCTGTGAGGGAGGGGGACAGGAAATAGCAGGGACAACTGAATTCTTAAGAGAAATCCCGAATGGTAGTATATTTCACTTAAGAGTTCTTCTTTCTGGGGCCGGGAGTTTGGCCTAGTGGTTAAAGTGCTTGCCTAGCATGCATGAAGACCCGGGTTCGATTCCTCGGTACCACATACATAGAAAAAAGCCAGAAGTGGTGCTGAGGCTCAAGTGGTAGAGCTCTAGCCTTGAGAAAGTCCAAGGACAGTGCTTAGGCCCTGAGCTCAAGCCCAGGACTGGCAAAAAAAAAAAGAGTTCTTCTTTCTCCTTGAGCCAATGGTTTAATCCTTAGCCCTCTCCCCAAATAACCAGCACATTTCCACCCTGAGGACTTAGGTTAGCTCTTTTCAACATGTCTGAGTTTACAGATATCCTGCCCCCAGCTAAAACTGAGCTCTCCACTAGGCTTTCTCTGGTGCCCTGAGATGACTTCTGGTCCACAACCCTGAATCTCCCAACTCACACCAGCATGGTGTCTTTTTCCTGCTCTCCAATGGAGAGGGCTGACAGCTATCCAAAATTATCAACAGGTACACACCTTTCTCTTCCACTCAACTACACCCAAGCATGTATATTCTGCTTTTCCTCTTGGATTATAAGTGCCTAGCTCAGAGCAGGGCACACAGGAAAATTTTATGTAGTTAAAAACTCTATACCCTGTTGGCTCTTTCATGCTTCCTCTCAGATCATGCAAATGAGAACTCTCATGGCATTTCGGAACCCACTCACTTTTGTTATATACCAATTTTGTACCAGCCACTCACTTAGCTACTTTCCTTATATAATTGTTTTATTTGACACCTTAAAAAAAAAACTGTGAAGTTTTTCACTATTTATAGAAGAGGAAACGGAAGCTCAGGAAGGCTACGCGAAAGACTCAGGAGGCTAAAGCCACGGGAGGAATTAGAACATGAGATTCAAATTTAGGTCATTACTTTCAACGGTGTGGGCAGGGGGCTCCATCACCTTGCTCAAAACTGAGGGGAGACAGGCTATACATAAATGTGGTACCACCTTATGGGGAGTGAGTGAGCTCTTAAACAGGAAAGGCTTAGCTGGTATGTAATAAATACTGGCCATCATTGTTGCCTCTGAGTCCAGTGGCTTCCCAGGACGTCCTTGTGAATGTTGTTCCTCTCCACTCACCAAATCACATTAGACAAGAAAGAATGACATGGCCGGAAGGACAGCTATCCAGAGGATTAGCCTCATAGAACAGCAGGTCAAAGATCAAGAAGACTATGAAGTGCCGACACCCCACGGCCCAACAGCTCTCAGAGACAGCTCCACACTCTGTTGTGGGCCTTGGAGAAATTGCTAGAGAAAGACTGTCACAAGATCCAGGAGCCAGTTAAACACTCCAATGCCCAACTGCTAACCACACACCACAACATAGCCCCTTGCTTGAGAGAATAAGCTCTGGGGAAACCAAAAGCTTGAAATCCCTCCCCAGAAAACCCAGGCCCATGGTTGCTGAGGTAGAGGAAAGGGATGGCCCCAAAGCCAAATGCTCGCTGGGAGCCCCTGTTCCTTTCCCCTCAGAGGATTCCCTTCCCCCACACCAACTGCCTCCTTATAGCCTGGCAGGGAGCATGGATGGGGCGAAGGCCACATGATTGGTCAGTCTTAGTATCAATTCCTGGACTAGAACTCAGGACTTCTGAATCTCCTTTCAGTGCTTATTATGCCTCTGGGATCACTATTTGTCTTCTTCAACTAAAAGAATGTCCTTCTTCCTTCTGTCCCCCAATTTGTTCCAAAAGTTACTATCCTCTCTGCTAGGCACGATGATAAACAATAAGAAATACAAGTCAAACAAAGCCCTTACCTGCCCACGCCCTCTCTGGCGTGGGGTGCCTGGCGTGCGAGCAGACAGCCTCAGAATGTGCTTGCGACTGACTCCAATCTTTCAAATGCTGAGGTGTGCACAGAGATTCTAGTTCTTTCCCCCAAATGGCAATTTTTACATGTTTATGAGCATGCTTTAGTCTTTTCTAAAAGAAGATTAAATAGATTAAGCTGTTTGGTTCCAATTCACTTTGTCCCTCAAGTAAAGAAGAGCTGGGAGGCCTTTTTACAAAGCCAGGAGCCCAAAAGGGGTCAGTTTTAGCTAGAAAACTTGAGTCTGCCTTATTTAGAGTCATGAGTAGGAGTGGGGGAGCCTCTATGCAATATAAAATTAAAACACTTGTCAACATGAGTAGAGTCTGTCCTATACCAAAGGTATGGCCCAGAAGGTACTGGATCCAGCAGCTCCCTTCAAACTTTGTCCAGGACCCCTGGAGTTAGGGTCAGGGGCAGCAAGGCTCTATAGAGACACATGCTACCCAGTTCGGGTGGAACTCACCTGAAACATATACCCTTGTGTCCCCAAACCGCAAGACATCAGAAGTGGAAGGAATGTGCCCTTTAGAGCAAACAAGGCAGAGCTGTGTCAAAGTTTACCATTGATATGTTTAAACACAGTATCAAGTATGGGAGAGAAACCCTAAAGAAAGAATGAGGCTGGAGGATAAAAGACCAGGATAATATAAAAGAACCAAGAACGACTTCTAGAAGTAAAATCATTATTAAAATTACCAACTCCATGATGGACAACTTAAGCTAAGGCACCTGTCCCTGCTTCCCCACTCAGCACCTACCATTTGCCAACTCCCTTCAAGCCAATCAGTTTCACAGGTGGGAGAGGTTAACCGGCAAGTTCCTGCAAGATGGCTGGGACAATGGCCTGCATTAGTTAAATCAGTGAGGCTGCAGCAATGATGTTCAGGGCAGAATGGAGGGGAAGGCTGGTCAGCAGTGAAGCCCTCAATCTTCTGGTTCCCCATTCTGCCAAGGCGCTGTTTTCATGGAAATCACACAGCTGTTGAGACTAGAGAGGCCCCATGTGATCCTCGAAAGGAGAAATAAGACCACAATGAAACAGGCAGGCAGGCAGGGTGAGTTAGGATGAGTCTCAGAAGAAGCCTGGACCAAAAAAAAATCATGCTCAGCCTGAAAGAGGGAAGTGTGTACATTCTCCAAAAGGGAGTAGGTGTTGTCCTGCTTCTCCAGAACTCCAACCACATCTGGGGGCGGGACTGGCTGACCACTCTCTTCTATTCCAAACCACACTCCCAACCAGGACCCTTCCAGGCAAGGCCACACCAGACAACTCTTCTGTTTTTCTAACTCTGTGCACCTTCACACTTCCTGACTTAGGATGGCAGAGGAAGAGGAAGCGCCAGAAATATTACAAGACTCCTAAGAGGAGACTACTTTGTGGCATTTCCAAAGGACAAAACTGGAAGGAGCTGGCAGGGGAACCCCAAATGGCGCATGATTCTGTCTCTCTACAGTCACACATCCTGGTTGCTGAGAGGGTTCGTGTGGCTCTCCAAACTGTGTGTTTCCTGGCAGTATTTGGCACTAAGTCTGCTTTCTGTAAAGTAACTTTATTTTTTTTTCCCACAAAAGCTAAATAATTTACTCAACTCATAAAGCTGGTAAATAATGGATTTGAAAACCGAACCTAAAGTGACTTGTTGTATGTACTCTAATTGCTTTACATACTAAGTCTGTATCCTTTTGTACTTTATTATTATTATTTTTTTAAGAAGCTTTTTCCTCCTCTTCTGGTACAAGGGTTAGAATTCTTCCTCTTCAGCTTGGATTGCTTGACTAGTGTTCTTACCACCTGAGTCATGCCTCCAGCCTAGCATTTTGCTGGTTATTCTTGGAGATGTCATCTGGTGGCCTTCCGACCTGAATTCTCCACATCTCAGCCTCCTGAGTAGCTAACATTACAGGAAAGAGCCACTAGCACCTGACAGAAATCTGGTCTTAATTATCTCCTCCCAGCAACATGGGGTGGGTGCCCACTCATTGTGGCTGAGTCCCTCCTTTTCAAAGGATGGACTGACCATGTGCCACCAGAAGCTCAGGCACTCAGATTTTCCCTAAGGATTCAGATGTATTTATCCTGATCCAATCGCATGTTCTTCCCTAACCTCTCTTGTGGCCAGTGACCCTGGAACAGCCTGGCTTAGGGTAGGGGCACTAGCTGGGATTTGAAACTAATATTTAGCTTTACAAAAACACACCTGTTGAGCTTTATATTTGCTGGTAAATGAACCCTGAGCATCTTCCCATCCCCCTAGCCCCATACCCTGCCCATCTCTTTCTGGGAGAGGACGTGAGGGCAGGTGAGTTGGAGGAAGATTTTCATAGTCGGTAATTAATTATGAGTTTAGTATCCCCTGGTTGAAAGTGAACCCCAAGCCTGCTGCTAGAAGACTGTGCAGGGAATTAAACCTCAGTCCCAATTCCACACATAGACCTGCAATGGAGATTTCCATGGCATGACCAGACATTCACCTGAAAGCATGCTGTATCACTAATGCTGTAGAAATGTCCTAACTTCCCTGCCCTCCTGGGTCAGAAATCTCTCCCTAGCATCTCTTTTATCAATTCCCAAAGATGTCCACATAAGAATGCCCAGGATCTACAGATGCGTATTATGTGGCAAAGAGAAATGATGGCTGCCCATCAGTGGTCCTTACAATACAGACAGTAGCCTGGATTATACAGATTCCTTAAAGAGAGAAAAGGAAGCCAGAATGGAGAACCAAAAAATGGCAACCCAAGAGAAGACGAAGGCCAATTCTACCTTAGGATTACAAACCTAGGCACGCAGGCGGTCTCAGAAAGCCCGTGAAGACATGGGTATAGATTAGAACTTCTAGTAGGAATGCAGCCTTGCTCACTCCTTGATGTTAAACTAAGGGGATCCATTTCTGGTCTCCAGAAACAGACAATGGTTAAGTCAGTGCTGTGTAACTCATGCAATTTAGGGTGACTGACCAATGGCACAATTGAACACTCATCCTAATAGAATACCTTTTTTATTTCCATGCCCATGCTAACCTGTCATTGTTACTTATATGTCCATTGCTAAATAGATTACATAATAATAATAATAACAAAAGAATAGCTAACCTTTGTTAAGCTTACACTCATTTTCAGTACTATATGGAAGGGCTGCACCAAATTTTTCATGGATGTAAGATACAAAAACGAAAAAGGTATCTTTATTTGAACACTCTGAAAGAAGTCAGGCACTGGGGCATGGGGGGAAGGGAGGAAGAGATTGGGGGGGCGGGGAGAATGACAAGGGTCTGAGGTATCTTCTAGGAGATAAAGGCATAAGTTTTCTTTAAAAGAGGTGTGAGAGTCAGCTGTGGAAAAAGGAAGAGCATCTCAGGAAAGGAGGAACATAAACAGTTGCTCGAAAAATAACAGAGCAGGATACAGGCTGGTAAGCATTTCAGTGATAAAGCTTCAGGCTGAGAATGTCTCCATTCCCTAAATCTTGCCTCCTCAGAGTCTCTCGCACTGCCAAACTGCCTCAAATCTTTATGGAGATGCACCTAGACATCTCAGCCTTACCATGGCCAGTTCAAAGAGCTTCATTTTCTCCCCAAACATATTCCTCTTCTAGGCTTCTCTCTCCTAAGATGACAGGAATATACACAGAACTGCTCAGCTGGAACCCTTGAGGTAGGGTAGAGTAGGTCATGTTTGAATTCTTCCCCTGCATCACCACCATGCAAATTATCTCCAAATAGTTTCAGCTGTATCTCCAACCTCTAACTAGCATCCACCTGCTTTTGCCATCCTCACCACCTCTACCTGGCCTAAACCATCACCGGCTTTCCTGGATTAGCAAGAAGGCCTCCTAAGTGGCCTTCCAGCATCCTCTTTGCTCCTATGATTTACTCTTCATGCCACAGTCAAAGCAGTCTCAGAAATGTCAATCAGCCAGGCACCAGTGGCTGGAATCTTAGCTACTCTGGAGGCTGAGATCTGAGAATCACAGCCCAAAGCCAATCCTGAGCAGGAAAGTCCATGAATTTCTTGTCTCCAATTAACTGAAAAGCCAGAAGTGGCTCAAGTGGTAGAGCACCAGCTTTGAAAGCTCTAAGTTCAAGCCTTAGGAGTGGCACAAATAAAAAAATTAAAAAGTCAATCCGGAGCTAGGCAATGGTGGCTCATGCCAATAAGCCAGAAAGTTCTGAAGGCTGAGATCTGAGGATCACAGTTTGAAGTCAATCCAGGCAGACATATTTGGAAGTCATATCTCTGGTTAATCAGCAAAAAACTAGCAGTGAATCCAGGTACTGGAGGCTCACTCTGGTAAGCCTAGCTACTGAGGAGGCCAAGATCTGAGGATTGAAAGTCCGTGAGAGTCTATAATCTCCAATTAACCACCAGAAAACAGAAGTGGCACTGTAGCTCAAGGGGTAGGGCAGTAGCCTTAAACTGAAGAGCTCAGGGACAGTGCCCAGGTCCAGAGTTCAAGTCCCACAACCAACAACAACAAAAACTAGCAGTGACATGTACGTCAACTGGCAGAGCACCAGCCTTGAACAACAAAAGCCAAGAGTGCAGAACCCTGAGTTCAACCCTCAGTACCTGCACACATATTTGCGCGCGTGCACACACACACACACACACACTCAATCAGATCCCACAGGCCTTCCCCCGACCTTCTCTGACTGCCTCATTCTTCACTTCTTCCTCAGGTCAGCTTTCTTCAGGTCATCTTACAAACAAACATTGTCCCTGCATCCTACTTGGTCTCTGGCTGCTTTCCTTGATAGCACCAATCATCACAACCTTTTATTAGTTAAAAAAAAAAAAATCTGGGTGCAGTGCCTCACGTCTATAATCCTAGCTACTCAAGAGGCTGAGATCTGAGGATTGCAGTTCAAAGCCAGACCGGGCACTAAAGTCCATGAGACTCTTATCGCCACTTAACCACCAGAAAACCAGAAATGGCACTGTGGCTCAAGGGGTAGGGCGTTAGCCTTCAGCTGAAAAGCTCAGGGACAACACCCAAGCCCAGATTCAAGCCCCACGACCAACCAGCTTCTACCTCAGCTCCTTGTCTCCTCCAGTGGAAAGCAGTCTCCAGGAAGGTGGGGCTAGATCCCAGTCTGCTCAATATAGGCATCAGTAGGTGCCCAATATAGGGTTGCTATGTTGATTAATTAAATTGAAAAGTATGAAGGATGAGGCCTTGAAAACAGGGTCCTATTTATCTTATCTATATATGATTGGCACCACCAAAAGCAGAGCCACTTAGCAAATGTTTACTGAATGTAGGAAAGAGTGACTCAACTCTAAATGAATCTGAGAAGTGCTGTCCTTTCTGGGCAAATCTCCCAAAGGGGTTCCTTCTAAGGCATACAGTAAGAGATCAATAAATGCAAGCTGGCACTATCACCATTGCTTATATAGGAAATCACACACACACACACACACACACACACACACAAAAGTCCTCTCGTATCTGTAACACACAGCAGTGAGAAATGGAGGGGACAATGAGGAAGTACTAGACAGTAGGATCCAGTGAGATACCATGAGAAGGAAATGTGGGTTCCTTCCCTTTCTCCCTCTACTCTTCAATACCTGTGTACCACTAAGAGAGGCCATGGGGGAGGAAGGTCTTCACAGAGCAAGCTGTGTTGCAAAGCATACATTCGTCTCCGGGCCTGCAGGCCTCACATTGGTTTTGAAAATCTGGCTTGCTGTAGCTTGGAAGGACTGGGGAAGTGGAGAGAATTTCTTTCACCAAATGGCAAACTTGTAAAAAAAAAGAAAGGAAAAGACAATCCTTTCTCTCTAACATTATCACATACTACCGATGAAAAAGCATGAGAGCCCTCATGAAGAGAAAAATAGGTGGAGTGGAGAAGGACAAAGCAAGTCTGTGAAACAGTACAAGGTGCATGATGTGCTGAGATTTTGCCCTTTTCTCCCCCCAAAAGCGGGGAGAGTGTGGAGGAAAGTAATTCCCCATATGACAAGCCATCTATTTACTATTTCAAGCCTGTTTGGTAGCTGAATCCCAAATATCTGGTAAATAAAGAGGGAAGAGATAATTTTTTGCACTTCCCATCTGAAAATGGGACTGTAAGATACCTGCACATCTCAAACGTAAGAGTCATCACAGATAAGGTGGGAGATAAGGCCCTGAAGTAGGGAAGGTTACAATGGGAGACGACAAATTTCCAAATCGTGTCTCATGGCTGGCAGACCATTAGCTCTCACGGTCCAAGGAGCAATGGCCTTGCCACCCACTAGTCATCCCCTCGGATCTCATGTATGTAACAAATAGGGGGTGGGGACTGGAACAGTAGTTCTCTAGATCTTTTCCGTCCTAGACTTTCTTGGAGAATTCCAGGGGCCCTGAGTCTTCTTCCAATTGCCAGGCAGAAAAGATCTGAACAGGGAAGTTTGCCACTGAGATTAAAAACTGGCCCCAAAGCTGAACGGTATGTGTTTTTACCATCCCAACACTTGACTCAGCAAGACTGTCTGTGTGACCAGAATCAAGTCTGCCAAGGCAACCTGACTGAATGGCTGGAGAAAATAAGTGGGAGAGAGTTGTGGGTTGGTTCCATTCGTAGAGGTAAAGCAGAGGTCAAGTTAGCCGCGTCTGGAGACGGCTGTCCGTCTGCCCACACCAGTGGAACCATACATTATTAAAAGAGCGCCGCAGGGGAAGGGCTGCTGGGATCCATGGACGCAGTAAACCACAGAACACCGGGCACCGGAGACCTTCCTTTCTTTCTTTCTTCTTTTCTTTGAAAACTTCCTGTTGCTCACAGAAAACGCAGCGTCTCCGCGGATGGTAAAAGCGGAAAGCACAGACCATTTCCCTGGTCCCGGGTGGGAATCGCCCCTCCGGTTCCTTTCTAGCCAGTGGTCTGGGGCCTGCCGGGTGGCGCCACGTCCAGACCGGGGCGGCGGGGAACTTTCCGCGGCCCCGCCACGGAGACAATGCCGCGGCCGGCGCCCGCGCCTCCGCCACCCGGAGGGCGCCCGTCGGGCTGCCCCTGCCATGCCCAGGTTGGGGGGGGGGGGCGCCCATCGCCGGTCCTCGCGGTCCCCGCGC
Source organism: Megascapheus bottae (assembly GCF_031878675.1). Lineage (NCBI taxonomy): Eukaryota > Metazoa > Chordata > Mammalia > Rodentia > Geomyidae > Megascapheus > Megascapheus bottae. Next base: position 60,346,093 of record NC_143517.1, read on the forward strand.
GGGGAGGCGCCCGTCGCCTGTTCCGGCTGTCCCCCGGGTGGGGGACACCCGCACCATCCCGGGCCCCCAGCTCCCAGGCGCCTCCGCAGAGCCGGGGCCCGGACGAGCCTCCCCGCGGCTCTGCGGATCGGGTCCGGGCGTGCACACCTCCCCCGAGGAGGCCTCGCCAAACCCGGGAGCACGCCCCGCACGCTCCGAGACACCGAGCCGGCGGAGAACGACGCCCGCCCCGGTGCCCCGTCCATCACCTTTCCGCACGGAAAGGTGGAGGGGGCCGGGCAGGGGCGCCTACAATCAAGGATCTTCCCCCGCCGCGCCCGAACTGGCGCCCCTTGCAACTCACCGGGACCGGGCGGGCCGCTGGGGCATTATTCCATCGCGGGCCCGGCGGCGGCGATCCGGGGTCGGGAGCCGAAAGGCAGCAGCAGGAGAGGCGGGCTGGCGGGAGGAGGCGCGGGCCGGGTGCCCGAGCGCAGAGTGGCGGTGGCCCGCGGCACTGGGAGGCGAGGCCGGGCGCGGCCGAGCGCGGGAGCGGAGCGCGGCGCAGGAAGGGGCGGGCGACCATGTGCCGAGGGGAGGAGGCCGGCGACGCGGGCGGCTCGCACGATCCCGCTCGGCGGTGGTGGTGGAGGGCGAGGGCTTCAGGAAATCCAAACACTTCGACAGGAAATCGGGATCCTGACTAAGCACTCCCGGCCGGCGGCCACCCCGCGCCGGGGGCTCCCGATGCGCTTAACTCCAGTCCCGCCGGCGCGCAGGCGGAGAGGGGCGCGGGGGGGTCGGGCGGCGGGTCGGGCACCCGAGCTGGGGTTCCCCCCCCCCCCCGCTCCCGCCAGCCCCGCTCCTCCTCGCCCAGCGGTGGGAGAGTGGGATCAGATTCACAGAAGCCTTGGCCTTGAAGGGAGGGGGGGGGTCAGCTCGGCCCCTCTCCAGTCCCTTCAGAGGGTGAACTTGCGAATCGCCATCTCCTGGTGTTTCCTTTTTTATTATTTTTTTCAATTAAAAAAAGTGACATTTCCCGGTCCTGTGGCACGCTTCTTTTACGGGGATATCCTCATTTTTCTTTTCTTTTTTTTTTTTCAACAATGTAGAGGCAGGCTGGATCTTTAACAGACACAGTAAAGGTAAGTAATTATGGCACTGTGTGCATGCATCTGGATTGATCTGGGTTGAAATACAGCCTTTGCCTTTTCCTTCCCTAAGCCTTAGTTTCTCAAATAAGAAATGTTTTGACAGGGGCCACCAGCCCATTGGGAAGAATGATAGCTTAACTGTACCATGGCCATTGACAGACATCAACAAAGGAGGCAGTTCACTTGTGGCATGTGTGTGGTACCTTCTGTGCCTGCTTGCCTACCAAGCCAGGGGCCCGTGGTCTCCCCTTAGAATGTCATTTCCTTCTAACCTGTGGGTAGTTAATATTGTCTGCAGGGCTTCAGAACCACTCTGTGCAAGTTTTTGTGGCTGTGGCTGACTCCCTTCTGGTGGAATCTGAAACTCAACAAAGCCACACAAAAGTTGGGATTTTGTTCTCAACCTGGGGTGGGGATTGCAGGGAAGGGGTCGTTCATAAATCTTGAGATGCTTCACAAAAATTTAGGAGAACCAGCCAGTCTCCTGCCAGTGGGAGTCATTCATTGTGGTTTCCCATGGAAATGCCACATTTGGGAGTTTTCTACCTGAAGAATGCAGTTTTGTGGTTTTGCTGTGTTTCAGAGTCTTTTGAAACTCAGACTATGAAGAAGGAACAAGATTAAGGATGAGTAAAATCTGAACTGTATGTTCTGAGAACTGAAACTTGGGTACCAGCTCTACTTCTCCAAGGAAAGACCACCCATTAGCTTTGGACTAGACTTGTTACTTTCAGTGAGGAAGACCACCAGTTCATAGGACCATGTCTGTAGTGGCCAGGAGAAGTCCAGAGTCCTGCCCCAGGCCCTGTGCAAGCTACTGTCTCTTTTGGACACATGACAGTTGATGGCAAGCAATTCATAGCCCAGAAGAGATTCCTCAAAGGAGCTTCCTTCATCCATTTGATCTACTTATCTTAGGATCCATAATCCCACCACCACGCCTTCCACCATCACTTACTCAGTTTATTGCTTCTTAGCCTACTAGTTTTTTTAGCTAGCTGCTTAGTTAATCATTTCCCCTTGGGGAAGCTGCATTGAAGTTCAATTATTGCCTGTCTTCTTTTCTTCTGTATCTCAGTGCCAAGAACAGTACTGGCCCACCAGAAACTCTCCACAAAGATGTTGAATCAACGAATGAATGAGTGAATAAGGTAGTGGCCAGATTTGTAGATTCAATTCCCAGTGAAGCACGGCAGGCAATTCGCTGTGCTCCTACATCTTTTCATAATATAATGGAGGAATTGTCAGCCAGCTCTGCTAATGGTTCTGGGAAGTTAAAACTCGTAAGTAATTAAGACTGTCAGACAAGCTAACCAGTCTCATTGGCACAACCCCAGTTAATTATTCCCTCCTAATACCTCCCCAGAATTTCTTCCTGTTCATGAAAGACCTTACCTGTCACATTTTGCACTTATGAGGAATACACTTTCTTACATCAGATGACAGAGTCACGGTGGTAGAAGGAAGGAAAGTAGACACATTCACTGACCTATTCTCTGAGCCAGATCCTGAAAGCAAGGTGAATCCGGATCTCTTTAACATTAATCATGTACATATAGGATGCTCACAATTCTGAGCATTACACCTGCAAAGCATAAAAAGAAATATTTTCAGCCAGGTACTGGTAGCTTACATCTGTAATCCCAGCTACTGAAAAGGCCAAGATCTGAGGATTGAGGTTTGAAGTCAGCAAAGTTTGTGATACTCTTATTTCAAATGAACTACCAAAATCCAGAAGTAGTGCTATCCTCTCCATCAGGGCTTCCTCTAGGATTGTGGGATCTTTCCCAGTCTGGAAGCACCCAGAAGCCCTTAAGCCTCAGCCATTGTATGGATAAACTCCTCAGCTTCCTCCGGGTCCCTAATAGGGAGCACTCCTAAGGTGCTTTGACCAAAGGTCCCTAAAGGATACCCAATGAGATTAAATCCAATTGCTCCACTCCCCCAAATTGCCTTATCATTAACTCATTCCTTCCTTTCCACCCTCCCCTGCATTGTTTTCTCACTCCTTCCTTTGTTATTTCTGGGACAGCCTCGGAGATAGAGCAACCCCACCCCATCCGTGGTCCCCGGAGTGGCTTCTAGAGAAACTCAGCCCGGGGTATTGGTCCATCGATCGACAAATACTGGCTGGACACTCCCTCTTCAGCTTGTGCCATGGCTGGGTAAATGTGCATACTTGCTATAAGGTTTCAGCATGATCTGAAGAACGGAGACATGCCCAGAGTGGAAAGCAACAAGACTAACAATCTTTTGCACTGTTTTTCCATCTGGGGAAACTGAGACACAGGAGTGTTGAGTAACATGCCCAAGCTAAATGCTTAGGGAATACAACTGTAGAATCTGGGCTGTGTAAAACTTCTCATGTCTTTCCTGGTGGTTGAAGATGAGGTTTCAGGTTGCAGCTGAATTGACCTTGGGGGATGGGAATCGAGAAGTAGGAGGACTACAGGTCAAGGAAAGAAATTGCTGGGAAGACCAGTTCTCACAAATGTCACCGAAAAATGCGATCCAGTAAGAGCTGGGGAGCAAGCGTTCCTTGCCTTTGGCAGCTACAAAGGCTTGGAACTTTTACCAAAGCTGTGTGGATGGGATGTGGAGCGATGGGAGCGGAAGCCAGATTGTGGTGGGTTGAGGAGTGAGTGGGAGACTGCAAGTGTAGACAACGCTTTTTAGAAATATGGCTGTCTAGCAAGTAGGAGGTAAGGGTGGAGGGCGTTCTAAAGATGGCAGGTGTGCCAGGGTCTGTGGGTGGTGGGAGGGTTCCAGGAGAGTGGGAGGCATTTCTGAGGCAGGCTTAGGCTCAGAGATGGAGCAAGGTGAGAAGGGCATGCAATCGAGGGGAGAGGCAAAAAGAGAAGTTAAAGCACTAAGTTTCACCATGAGTTTGTCTTGGATTCATAGACCAGGAGGTAGGAGGGTTCTTAAAGTCCCTCTAGCTTAATTCCTCATGAAATTCATGCTTCAGACAACCAAATATGGATCACTGTAAAGTGACTTTAGCTCGATGACTGCCAAACAGATGGTGTGAGAAGTTACATTGACCCATGTAGGTTAATAAAGTAACCAGCCTAGGTGATACTGAGCAGATTTGGGAGAGTGGCAGCGAAGTAGTTGATGGAAGGACATTGGTACTCCTGGGAGGAGGAGGAGAGGGAGGAGGAGGGTGGTATTTTTAACCACGATGAAGAGCCAGGAGAGGAAGGTTCTGTGGAGAACATAATGAGTTCCTATGTGTGCTTGATGCAGCAAAGGCAGTGTGGAGGGAGAGAGGAGTGTGAGGCTCGGTGGGGCTGAGGTAGGAAGCAGTCTTGAGGGTGGAGAGGTGGGGAGTCCACCCCTTAAAAAAAACAACAACACTTTCAAGTTTCTGTCTTCACACTGACTTCTTCACTGCTGGGTTTCTCATCCTTGACACTGCTGGCACATCCCTGTTCTAGGGGTTTCTTGGGCCTTTGTGCAAAGTTTGAGAGCATCCTGGCCTCTACTCACTGAATGCCATAGAAGTTTCACACTTTGGGACAGCCAAAAATGTGGACATGGCACAATGTCCCTGGCAGCAAAATTGCCTCCAGTTGAGAACCACAGTTCTATCATCATCTTTTCTTTAGAACACTTCAGAGTTGTGAGCAGAAGGCTGAGACATAAGGATTGTGAGTTCAAGGCCAGTCTGCATAAAAGATCCTGTCTTTTTGTATCAGTACTGGAGCTTGAACTCAGGGCTTTGTGTTGTGCTCCCATTTAGCTTTTTTCACTTGAGGCTAGCATTATACCACTTGAGCCACACGTCCACTTTCAGCTTTTTGCTACTTAGAGATAAGAGTCTCCAATTTTCTGCCTGAGCTGGATTTGAACATCAATCTTCAGATGTCAGCTATATATATTAAGATATAGCCACATAAGTCTTTGGGTTACTTTTTTTTAAAATAGCAAAAGCATCTGCTCCCAGTTTCAGATCTTGGTTCCTCCTCTTCCCCTGCTTCATGCCCTTACATGACTTTCTTCCCTTCTCTGGGTTTCAACTTTGTTGTTTTATTTCATCTGTAAAATGGAGCTTTTGAGAGCATGACTAGAAGGACTTCATGTCAAGTACTGGGCTTAGAGCATGCCATTAACATTTAGTGGTTGCTTACTACAATTAGTAATATTTACAGTGATGTTTAAAAACTGTTGTGACATCCAGCAAATATTTGGAGATTTGGGCTTGCAGATGTGGGCCTTGCAGACATCTCATAGACAAGAAGGCCCCCCTGAACTTTGGACATCTATACATGACCTGCAGAGACAGCAGACAGAAAGAAGAGAGTTTGGGGAGGGGGGAATCCCAGGCCCAGGGATCATCTACAATTTACCAAGCAGATGGAGGGAAAGGAGTATGCCATTGAAATATGGATGGTTTAAACATAGATTAGGAATCCAAGTGAGTTTCATGTAGACAATGTTAAGGGGCATTCCTGACATTTAGCAGTGAGTGGGAAGACATCTTGTGCAATGATGGCATGTTGATGCTGGAGGTAAGTGGTCGTCACTAAGTGTTACCTTGGTTGCAGAAGGCTGTGTATGTTAAAGGACTATGTTGATCATCTCCACTGCAAAGATGGAAGGAGAAATGGTGAAAAGAGACAGAGACCCCCAAACAATTTCAGACAACCAAGGTGATGTAGAGCCAGGAGTGGTAGTTCTCACCTATAATCTCAGTGCACAGTCAGAGGCGGGCAGATCATGAATTCAAAGACAGCCTAGCCTCTATAGAGAGACTATCTTTCCCATCCCCCCCCAAAAAAAACAATCAAAACAACAACAAAACCCAGATCAGGTGGGTGAGGTAGGTACAAAGCACTGGGCTCACACAGAAGCTGTGCCCCACAGTGCCACATCTAGCCACGCTGGAGCCCAAGGCAACGTCATACTGTGTCTTTGTTAAAATTGTAGTATTTTGTTTATGTTGGCATTTCCTAAGAGCTTCTCCTTCTAAACGTTTCATTGAGCCAGGTACCAGTGACTCACACCTGTCATACTAGTTACTTACAAGACAGAGATTGAGATCATGGTTTAAGGTCAGCTTAGGACAGCTTAGACCACTTACATCCAGGTTTAGAAGCCACATCTCAATCAATAGGTGGGCAGAGTGATAAGACCAGCTGTTGAATGATATACCTGCCATCTCAGGAATGTGGAAGGATGAAATAAGAAGATCTCAGTTCCAGCTCAAGTAATAGAGTGCTTTCCTAGCAAGTATGAAGAAGCCCTGAGTTCAAATCCCAGAACCTTCTTTTTTTCCTTATTGGAGTTTTAGAAGTCTTTATTACTGAACTTGCTTGCCCTCAGTGGGTAGAACAAACAATGCCAATTTCCTTCTGCCTCCTTGATCCTATGTTTATGACTTAGATTCCAGCCTGGGTTGTCCCCTTCCTTGACCAGGAGAAGGTCAGTATTGTGACTTTGGCCCCTTGGGACAGAGTCAGTGGAAAACTTTAATTCTATGGGGCTCCATAGAATTCTCTACCAGAGGCTCCCAAGAACAGAAAACTCTAAACTAATGAACCCAAAGTTAACAGACATCTACTGTAAGAGATTCTGTTTGGGCCATCCAGAGAGCTCACAGTGCAGAGACATCATTGTGGGGAGCTGTGAGGAGGAGAAAGAGTGGAAAGATGGGGTCATCTCTGGGGTGCATACAGACCCCAGGGATTGAAAACTTGCACTGCAGTGGAGCATCTAGGGTTTAAATTCTGTACCAACCACCTACAGCAAATCCGCAGTGTGGATTTACCTAGTAACTAATGTGTTGGGCCTCACTTTCCTGGCTATAAAATTGAGATCATGAAAATATTCTCCTAAGACTTTATAAGAATCTAATAACCCAAATCATATAGATATAATTCAAACTTTAGATATATAGTCACTTCTTTTTGCTTTTTTAAAAGTGGGGTTTGAATGTGTGCCCCAGAGCTCATCATGCTGGAAAATTAATATCCAATGCAACACTATTGAGATGTAGGCCCTTTAAGAGGATTTGGGCCAGGCATGGTGGCTTAAGCCCTTAATCTTAGCTACTTTGAAGGCAGAGAGGGAGATGAAGTTCACAAATTCATTCCAAGTCAGCCTAGACATAAATATTCAAGAAATTCCATCTCAACGAATGCCTGTCATACCCTGAAAACACAAGTAAAGGAGCCACAGGGCCCATGGGGTTCATGCTTATAGTCCTAAATACTCAGGAGGCTGAGATCTGAGGATCACAGTATGGAGCTAGCTCTGGTAGGAAACTCTGTGAGATTCATATCTCCAAGTAACTGCCAGAAAGCCAGAAATGGCACTATGTTTCAAATTGGTAGAGTGCTAGCCTTGAGTACATAGTGGCTCAGGGACAGCACCCTCAGTTGTGGCAAAACACAACTGATATCTTACCTCAAAAATAAGCATTGCAAAAGTGGACTGGAGGTGTGGCTCTAGGAAGTGTGAGGCCCTGAGTTCAATTCCCAGCACTACCACCAAGGCTTTGGCCTCAAGTTTGGATAAATAGTACAATTGAAGGACTGTCTCTACCTTTTTTGACTCTCCCTACCCCTTTCCATGTGATATGTATTGCCTTTAACCATGTTATGGCACAGCAAGAAGGCTCTCATTGAATGAGATCCTTTTGACTTTGGACTTCCTGGCTTCCAGAACCATAGAAAAATATATTCTTCATAAATTGCCCAGTCTTGAGTATTTTGATATAGCCATATCAGACTATGGCAATAGTTATTAGCATTTTCTAAACTATTCTTATTTTCAAGCATTGCATCATACAAATAGGAGAGATCGAATAACATGGGGGAACTTGGGTTGGGGGGGGTTATTTCTTCCTATTTGAAGAGCAAAAGAAGGGTCCAGCTGGGAGGGTCTGAGAAAAGGGTGCTATGGGCTCCAACTAAGCTGAGGAAACCTGTCTTGAGCTGAGTTGGTTAGGTTGCTGACATAGGGATGAATGGAGCAGGATCACTCATGTCTAGCCAGCATGGCCAGAACAGAACCCAGGCCTGTGAACCATGGTGAGGTTTTGCCCCTGACTCCATGATCACTAACCTCACTGCTAATGCTTTCCTGAAGGGCCTGGGAGGTAAATTCCCCATGACCTTTCTCCAGGGACTGCCAGAGTCAGGAAAGATTATTCGTTCTGCCCTTGGGTTATTAACGTTAAAAGCTTCATACAGCTATAATGGACCTGTGTGATAAAAGGGCCTTACAACTATCACTTAAGAAAAAAAAGAGTTCTCTTCTGTTTTGTGCGAAATTGATAAGGGCTTTGCCCCCATCTTCACATGAGAACCACAGGTGTCCCGGTGAGATTTCTCTAATCTGCAGGATGGAGCCTGCCCTCCCCTGTTTCCCCAAAGCTTTCCTGGATCCATACCCAGAGAGGCTTTAGTACAGTGCTTGGTTGGTGTCTCCCCCTGGAGCCTGAGAGGACAGAGACTCCCTCCGTCGGCTGTGACCCTTGCATCAACTGGAGTGCCAGTGTACACTCAGACACCCAAAATATAGCCTTTATCAGCTATTTTAGAAAACCTACTGAGTTCCTGAGACTGCAAAAAACCAAGTAAGGAGGACTTCAGAGCATCCTCTCCAACTGGCATGTAGTCAAGATCCAGGCTCTGTGAGTTGATAACATGGATGATGGCAAAGGTGACAATGACCGTGACAATGACAATGGTGTTGAGACACTCATGAAGATGATGAGTATGACCATGATGTTAGTATAAGACAATGACAACAATGATGTTGATGGCAAAGATGATGACAACCAGGATTGTACTAAAGGTGTGAAGACAGCCATAGGGTGATGATGAAGACAGCAACAATCATGATAATAATGATGTAATCGTGCCAATCACGATGATGATGATGACAATGACAACTATGATATGTCAGTGGGACCGAATGCACCCATGATAATGGTGATGAAGACGGTTTATGATAATGTTGCTGGTGTTAAAGATGATCATGATCACGATCATAAGATGATGGTGACCATGATCTAATGTGATGGTTTGAAGAAAATCGTGACTATGATAAGATAATGAAGACGATAACCATGATGATGATGGTGTGAAGACAATGATGATGATGATGGTGTGAAGACAATGATGATGATGATGATGATGATGATGATGATGATGATGACGACGACGACGACAGTGGTAAGGGTGTGAAGATAATCACGATGAGGATAAAGACTTGACCATCGTGATAATGACAGTGATGATGCATATGAAGAATTACTAGAACTGTCAAATGTTTACCCTATTCTTGGCACTTTTCTAATGATTCCAAAGGCTTTTTTGAATGATTGTCTCATTTAGTCTCAAACCTATGCTGCAAAACTATGAATATATTATGAGATGAAGAAACTGAGTCTCAGAAAAGGAGCCCACAGATTTATCTATTCATAATTTCCCTCAGGTTTTCTTGTTTGCCAACTAGCTCCAGGGACCAAATTTGGGCATGGTATTTGCAGATTCCAAATCTTAGGGAGATTTTGATACGTTGAAATCAGATATATAATATAAAACAACAGTCCCTCTGGTCTTGACCTACTGTTTAAAAAAAAAAAGCAGAAAAATAATTCCCCGGTAAACAATCCTTAATTGAACTCAGCACTGGTATCCTTACCACCAAGTTCTGCAGTTAACCAGCCTGGAGATTGCTGGAGATTGCTTGTAGCTAAGAAGATACTTACATATCCATGTTTTAACTGTAGGCAAGATATTCAGCCTGTAAATTGCTTACCCAGTTGTAATCATAGCTGCTAGGAAACTGCCTGGGGCCCTATCAGGAGAATAAGAAATGGAAAGAATTCCCCCCTCCCAAAGCCAGCTGTTTCCCCCCCTCCTCACCACACACACCAGAATAACAACACTAACAATTAAGAACTAACATTGGTATAGTCCTTCAAAAACTACAAAACATATAGGTGGCTTGCCTTGCTTTTAGTTCTCATGCTAGCTGGGAGGAGAGGATGATGATGAAGAACCCCACCTAGGGGGCGTGGCTCAAGTGTTAAAGCACCTGCCTAGCAAGTGAAAGGGCCTAAATTCAAACCCCAGTACTACCCAAACAAACAAAAGACCCCCAAAGGCCTGTTTCCTCCAAGACTAAAGCACAAATACAGGCTTTCATTTAACATACACTCAGTAAGCACCAACTATGTGCTGGGAGCTTTCCTAGAAGCTGGAATGTAATGGTAACCAAAATAGACTCAGTCCTTGGACCATGAAGCTTACATCAGTACGGAAGAAAAAGACTACCATCTAGTAATATGTACACACCAATGTAAGGTTACATCTGCTACGAGATAGGGGTCTCTGTGAAGTATCATTCCAGGTTCTTGGTGTCTCAATCAAAGAATTGAATGAAACACACACACACACACACACACACACACACACACACACACACACACGCGCGCGCGCGCGCGCGTAATGAGACAAACAGGTTAATTGAGCAAAAGAAAAATAAGATTGAAGTTGTAATATACTCAATGACATGGAAGCAGATCTGAGCGAGAGAGCTCCAAAGTCTAAGGAATGATGGCTGGGCCAATTTGAGGCTGAAGAAAGTAACAAAGAACCTTCACACAGGAGAGGACCTTTGTGATGGACAGTATTACATGCATAGTGGTGGTTATGTACTTTTTAAAAATGTTCATGACCAATCTCACAATGCATTATGTCATAATGACATAAATGATACTCGTTGTTTAAGCATGAAGCCTTAATTAGGGTGGGGGGGTCTCTTCTAAAAGTTCACCTGAGGACATTCAAGCACAATAGCATGCATATGTCATTTAGGAGAATTTTATTTTACTGAGAAAGAGTCCTTATGATTGGGATATGGCACTCATTTGACTGTATAAGACATTTATCAGTACTTTTTATTTTGTATTTTTGTACTAGCTCTAGAGCTGGGACTGAGCACTGTCCCTGAGTGTTTGTACTCTGGTACTCTTCTTCTTGAGCCACAGCTCTACTTCCAGCTTTTTGTAGTGAATTGGGGGCACTGATTTTCCTTCTTGTTCTGGCTTTGAACCACAATTCTCATAAACTCAGCTTCCTGACAAACTAGGATTACAGGTCTGAACATTTATTTTCTGCCATTTTTGATGTCTAACATCAAAAACAAGCACCAGGTATCTAGCATGTGCAAAGGGCTCTGAATTCCCAGAGGCCAGGTGACTCGTTTCCTAGGGCCTTCCCCAATCCATTGTCTGCATATCATCCTATGACAAAGCTGAGACCCAACAGGGAAGCTATGTAGCAGAAAAGACAGTCAGAAATATTAAAAACCACTGCCCCTTCAGCCGGGCCAAAGGGGACTTGGTTGTCTGTCCCAGGTTTTCTTCCTGAATCAAAGCTGTTGGACTGTAAGGTTCTTCTTTCTGCTCTTTTCCCCTTCCTTCCTCCCTTTCTTTCTCTCTGTCTCTGTCTCTGTCTCTGTCTCTGTCTCTGTCTCTCTCTCTCTCTCTCTCTCTCTCTCTCTCTTTCTCTCTCTCTCTCTCTTTCTCTTTTATTGGTTGTGGGGCTTGAACTCAAGAGTCTGGACACTGTCCTTGAGCTTCTTTTGCTCAAGCCTAGCAACCTACCATTTTGAGCCACAGTTCCACTTTTGGTTTTCTGATGGTTAACTGGAAGTAAGAGTCTCATGCCGTGCTTTCATGGGCTGGCTTCAAACGGCAATCCTCAGATCTTAGTGATAGGAATCTGCTTTGTTCTCATACTTTGTGTGTTGCTCCTATGGTCCACGAGCCACTATCCCCCAGGGGCCCCTTCTGGTTCTCAGGAAAACTTCACCCTGATCTTATCTGAAAGTTCAGGAGTGCCATCGTTAGGATAAAACCCTAACATAAGACCCCAAATGGACTGTGCACCATAAATTCCCAACAGGACAGGACAAAGAAATTCCAAAGAAAAGTCCAAGCTCTTTCCCAGTCTCTTCTTCCAGTCCAGTCTTTTCATCTCTCCAAAACCATGTACAAAACAACTACCTCTCTCCTCTTGGCCCAATCTTCATATATATCTAAAGGTAAAAATATGAAGGACTGACTGCCACCCTATTATCCCAGGTGCATATGGAAGTCGGGCAAAACCTGGGGATGCTCTGACATGCTTGATGTGCAGGCGGGACAATCCAACCTAAGCCTAGCCGTCAACGTTCCATTGTGGGCCTAACTGAAAGTTCTCCTCTCCTCAGTCCTTGCAGCCCTTTCCATAACTTCCTCGGACTCCATAAAAGCTTAACTCCAACCCTACCTCCTTGAACAACCTCCATTCCCAAGGGGTGGTTGTGGGTCTCACTTTGGTAACTCAATAAACAGTAGTAGCTTGTTGAGACTGAGCATGAGTCACCAGCACCTAGCTTCTTTTCTTTTCTTATACTCCCTTTCCCCCAGTCTTTCAAACTGTTCCTTCCCATTAGGTAACAATTTTGTTCCAGGTAGGAAAAGATTGACAAAATCTAGCAGAGATATTGCTAGAAAACATGATTTTTAAAAAAATCTATAACTTGAACAAGTTTGTCCTTAAGGGCAAATGCTAAAAAAAGACGAGCAAGTGAATCTCCTCTCTTTTTCCCCCTTGAGGCTATGAGCTGATGCTTCTTTTTTTATTATTATTATTATTAAGATTTGCTGTTTCCTCTGTATGTTTCTGACTCAGACTTCTTGAATGTGGAACATAATTTCTCCTATCTGTGCCTCAATTCACTCATGTGTGAAATGGACATCCGCAGTCGTTTTATGGCCCTTTAAGTGGAAAATGGCGCCCTGTAAAGCACATGATACAATCATCCTATCCATTCCTGCACTCTTTAAGGAAGTACTGAGCATCTTCTAAATTAATTCATCCAATTGATTTAGTGATCACCAACTAGGAAAGAGTCATTGTTCTTGGTGCTTAGAAATTGCAGTGAACAATCAAGAGTTATGCCACTGCCTTGGTGATTTGAATCAAGTCAGGTGAGCAATGTGTGTGTGTGTGTGTGTGTGTGTGTGTGTGTGTGTGGTGGGGGGTGGACTTTGGCAAGTCAGCTCATCTCTAGCTACACGATCAGGAAAGATAGTAAGAGTCTTAGTTCCAGTTAATCTAATGGGAAGGAACAGTGAAAGACAAAGGAGAAGGGATAATAAGAAAAGAAAAGAAGCTAGGTGTTGGTGGCTCATGCTTGCTCAGTCTCAAAAAGCTAAAATTGTTCACTGAGGCACAGGCAGGGAGACCAGCAACTTTGTCATGGGAATGGAGGTCATGCCAGGAAGTAGGGAGGAGGTGTGGTTCAGGTGATAGAGCACCAGCCTTGAGTGAAATATTCTGGGGAAGAACACCCAGGCCCTGAGTTCAAGCCCCATCACTGTCTCCCTCTTCCCAACATGCATGCACAACATGAACATACAACACATACACACACACACACACACACACACACACACACACACACACACCCCAAAAGGAGAGTGGGCAATGGAGGGTGTAAGCAGCAAAACAGCCCTTCCCATTTCCATTTATCACCAACTGCAGGTCTTAGAATGGCAATAAGCAAACCCCCTTCTTCTTCTTCCGAGCTTGGAACCAGTTAAGTGATGCAGAGTGTGAGGAACTCGCCATGTCATCTTTATCACTGCTAGAAACACTGGACGATCGTGGCTTTACACGTCTTTACACATGTACTGGCACTCTTGGTCGCCTCCAGTCTCTTCCCAGGGATAGACCAGCCTCAGGAGAGCTTGGGCTGAGCATGGGCCTGCCTGCCTGCTTGCCTGGGCTTGTTGCCTCTCATCACTCCCCAGTGTTCAGAGCCTTTTATCTGATTGATTCCACCCAGTGATTGCCACCTACCAGGGTCAGGACGCAGCATTTTGCTCAAAATGAGGTTCTTCTGTGGAGATGTAGATGAAGAGAAAGGCAATTTGCCATCTTTGCCAGCATGAGACTGTTCAACTTAAACAAGTGCCCTATCTTACTGTGTTCAGTTAAGATTAACCTGTAGCTCATGCCTGCAACCCTAACTACTTAGGAGACTGAGATCTGAGGATCAAGGTTTGAAGCCAGTCCAGTCCGGAAAGTCGTCAGCTTCTTATCTCCACTTAACCAGCAAAAAGGTCAGAAGTGGAGTTCTGACTCAAATGGGAGAGCACCAGCCTTGAGCCAAAAAGCTAGGGGACAGCTCCCTATCTCTGAGTTCAAGTCACACACACACACACACACACACTCACATACTCACATACCACATATGACTTTATGACTCTGATCAAGGTATCATGTACTCATAAATTGACATGTTGAGTTGAAACCTCTTTGTACAACTATATAATGAAAATAAATTTAATTAAAATATATAATCCTACAGGCTCATTTGATTTTTTTTTGATCGCCCACTATCATCTATTCCTACAATCAGTCCTGAAAGTGGTCCCAGAAATCTGCATTTTAACCCACCTTAGAGTATAATTGTAAGTTATTTCCAAGTGATAGCATGTATGTTTATTCCTCTCCCTTTTCCCCCTCCTCCATTTTTCTTCCTCCTTCTTCTTTCATTGGGATTTGCTAAGTACTAAGATGAATTAAATACCTGATATAATAAATATGTGTTGTACAAATAAACCAGGAGATTCTAATAAATCATTGGTGAGAACAAGAATGGATGGAATGATTCTGTTACCTGGTTTGTTGGATTCTATTCCCATCATATCTCATCTCAAAAAATACACGGTAACGTGTGTTAATCATTAGGTTGTGGCAAATTTTAATTTGCATTCTTTTTTGCTTAAATTTTGAAAATGTTATGTGGTAAGTTCTAGTTTTCCTTTAACATTTTAAGATCACCTTTCGAAGTAAAAACAATATTAATAATATTTGAAAATTAATAAGGATAGCATAACAAGGACAGATATGGTGTCTATCTATGTATTAAAGTCTTCCACTGCCTAGTAAGGGCAAGGCCCTGAGTTTAAATGTGAATACCATCAAAATAAAGAAATGAAAAGAAATCTTCCACAGTGATTATGGATTTGTCTTTTCCTTTGTAAGATCCATCAAACTTTGCATGTATAACATTTATGAAGCTGCATAATTAGAGGCTTGTAAATTTATAATTATTACATTTTTTGCCAGTCTTGGGGCTTGAATTCAGGGCCTGAGCACTGCCCTTGGGTTTTCTCAAGGCTGGTGATTTACCACTTGGGCTATAGCACCACTTCAGACTTTCTGTGTATGTTGTACTGAGAAATTGAATCCAGGGCCTTGTGCGTGCCAGGCAAGCACTCTACCACTAAGTCATACTCCTGGCCCTATAATTATTACATCTTTCAAATGGACTTTACTTTTCCATTATGAAATACCTTCCAAACTCAATCCCTATATTGCTATCTGACCTTGAGCACATCAGTTTCCTTTTGGGGCCTTAGTTTATTTTGGACTATTTATCTCACATTTGTATAATGTATTTTCATTTTCCACATACAAAAAGAAGACATCAAAACAGACCAGTCACATGGTTAGAGAGCCCATTCCCTTTCCAGTTCTCCCAGTAATTCTATTTATCTCAAAGAGAAAGTCTCCATTTTCTGATGTGAAGTAGTAAATGAGATTCTTAAACTCTTGCAAACATAGCCCTTTGAGTGGTCCATTTTTAACAACTAATAAGTCTGAAGCTTCGAGCCTTGTGTCAAATACACAGAAGTCAATAGCACAGTTGGTTTTGTTTCGCCTGTCCTGGGGCTGGAACTTTGGGCCTGGGTGCTGTCCCTGAGTTCCTTTTTTGCCCAAGACTAGCACTCTACCACGAGAGCCAGAGCTCTACTTCTGGATTTTTGTTGGTTAAGTGGAGGTAAGAATCTCATGGACTTTCCTGCCTGGGGTGGCTTCAAACCATGATCCTCAGATCTCAGCCTCCTGACAAGTTTTTGTCCTCTCAGTATCTGAACTCCACTTTACTTGAGAAAAATCCTTTAAAATTATAGGTACATCTTGTGGAAGTCAGTATCCCACTCATTCTACAGAGGCTGACAAGGACCACTCTTCCTCTGTCCCATACCTATAAATCTGTGGCAGGAGATCTGGACAACCTGAGTATTCCTAGGATTCTCCATGTGCACTAGATAATTAAGAGAAACATGCTCCTACTTATGACCTAGTGGTTCCACTGGGATTAGTATGCTTAAGAAAAAAGAGTGCAGGACCAGGAGTTTGACCTAGTGGTAGAGTGCTTGCTTAGCATGCATGAATACCCGGGTTCAATTCCTCGGTACCACATACATAGAAAAAAGCCAGAAGTGGTGCTGAGGCTCAAGTGGTAGAGCTCTGGCCTTGAGAAAGTCCAAAGACAGTGCTCAGGCCCTGAGCTTAAGCCCAGGACTGGCAAAAAAAAAAAAAAAGAGTGCAAATGCCTTCCAAGCACTTTCATAGGCAAGTACTCATCATAGTCCTGAATGAAAAATAATCCAATGTTCACCAAAAGTACAATGGAAAAGACGTTGCACTATAAGCATACAACATAGTACCTACTATAAAAACAAAAAACAAAAAAAATCTACTACAACCACCTGGGTAGATTAAAAAAGCTTTAGACACAAAAGCACAGATAGATATTGTACAGTCTCATTTATATAAAGTTTACGAACAGTCAAATTTTATCTATAGTCATAGATTTCATGAAAAATATTACCTTTGGGAGTGGATATAT
The DNA here is from genome assembly GCF_031878675.1 of Megascapheus bottae. Lineage (NCBI taxonomy): Eukaryota > Metazoa > Chordata > Mammalia > Rodentia > Geomyidae > Megascapheus > Megascapheus bottae. Next base: position 60,362,943 of record NC_143517.1, read on the forward strand.
AAACTGTGAAGATGTATGAAAAAGCCTCTGTCGTGTTAGAAATATTATATGTTTTCATCAAGGTGGTGGCTTCATGGATATAGAAGTATTTGAAATGTACAATAAGGTTTATAGGCCTAACTCTATATAAGTTGCATCTCAATTAAAAAGGAAACAAGCCCAGTAGCCTGAGTAATTCCCAGGCTGGCAGCCTTGGTGTCTGCACTCTAATTAGAACATTGCTGTGACATGCTTTTGGCGGGGTTCTCAGCGGGCCCCTCCTCCCTTTGTATGTGCCTCAGTAGGAGAAGGGTTCTCTAGTCTGGCTGGTGAGTCTCCAGCAGCCAGCTTGCTTTCCTGCCAATAAATTCCTTTTACCCTCACATTGGGGCAAGTCAGTCTCTGCCATTTGCAGTGCTTCATGAAGAAGCAGGCAGGCCTGGGAACTCCAGCTCTGATCTGTGGCTGTGCTGATCATGCAGGATTCTGTTCAGCCCTTCGGGAGCTTGGTCAAAAGATGGTGGACTTAAAGCTGCCTTCAAATCAGAAGATGTCACTATCTTCAGGACTGTCATCGTAGCTATGGGATAACTGTGAGAAAGTTCTACAGGGGTCTGAGACTAACCAAGAAGCCCACTTCAGCCTGGGCATGGTAATCCTACATGCCGGTAATCCGAGCCACGTAGAAAGCTGAGATCCAAGGATAGATATTCTGAGCCAGTCTAGGCAGGAAAGTCCATGAGACACTTTCTTCAGTGAAGCAACTAGAAGCTGGAAGTGTTCCTCAAGTGGTAGAAACCAAGACTTGAGCAAACAAGCCAACTGAGAACTCAAGCCCCTGAGTTCAATCCCCAGTACTGGCACAAGCATGCACGCGCGAACACACACACACATACACATATACACACACACAAAAGAATAAAGAATCCCACTTTAATGTTTTAGAAATTATTTGATAGATGTTAAATATTGAATTGCTACAAAACCACTGAGTTCAAATTATATAATTCCTTTATTTTTCCTTCTTTGTCCTCCCATTCCATCCCTGCCTCTCTTTTCAATAACCTTCTTTGTTGGTGACCTTAACTCTTATATGTAAACATGAAAGCTCTGGAAAAGAAGATCAAATAAAGCAACAAATGTAATTGTATTTTGTAAATGTTAAACAACCGAAATACAGAAAACCACATTGTTATTATTAATTTTAAAAAGGTGAAGTAGGCCAGGTCTGGTGGTTCAAACCCATAAAGTCCAGCTGCTTGGGAGGTCGAGAACGGGAGGATCAGAGTTTGAGGTCAGCCTGGGTATAAAGCGCAAGACCCTATCTGAAAAAAGTAAGCAAGCAAGTACTGTAAATGTGGTTCAAGGATTAGAGCTCCTGAAAAAAAAAAAAAAGAAAAGAAAAGAAAAGGAAACTGGTGCATGAAATGCTCAACTGATTTGAAACATTAAAATCATTTAAAGCTATGCTTTACAAGGCTGCTTAATTGCAAAAGCCATAACATGTCTTGGGAAAACAACCATAAAAGAAAGCATGACATTTTCCAAATGTAATACAAGTCAGGACTGACTGACTATCTTATGTTAGTTTTCATTGCAGAATTGTTATTTCAGCTTAATGAGAAACTTTAAAAATGCAATTAGGTCTTTAGACTGTTCAAATATGAACACATAATAAAATGAAGATCACAGGTATACTGGAAGATAATGTTACATAAGGAGATTATTTTGGTGAACCTTATTTGAATCAGGATGATTCACAATTGTATAATTAGATACCTCAGTTTAAACATGAAATGCAGTAAATGGTACAAGTAGAAAACAAAGCATCTCTCTGCTATTTTTCAATGAAATCTATTAAATGAGACATTGACATTGAATTTTTCCCGAGACCACCAGTTGTGATGAATTGCTTGATGGTCTGATGTCTGTGAACGTTTCCTGTTAGGTTATAACATGAGCATGTAAGGTAGCAATTTTCTTGTATCTGCTCTGCTCACCAGTCTTTAATTCTGGGTCTCCTGAGGCTCCCAGCTCACTGGAGGTGGGAGGGTGGAAATAATGGGTGGCCACAGCAGCAATGTGTGATGGGGATCACCCAACAATGGCTGTGATATCCCAGGGAGCCTTGGTCTGCAGGTCAGACTCCAAGCCTGCACACCTCAGGTGACTCTGAAGTCACACTGGTTGCTCCATCCTCTCCTCCTACCATCTTAAGTCACATCTTGGAGGTTAATTGATATGCTGTGAATTAGACAACTGAGTATAGCTTTTCAAACATCACCACTCATCTACTTCATAATGCTTCTTTAGGTAATGATGCTGGATCTTTGAATATAGCTTACAGTCCTTTATTTTTTTGTGGGTCTTGGGGCTTGAACTAGACCTGGGTGCTGTCCCTGAGCTCTTCAGCTCAAGGCTACCATCCTATCCCTGGGCCTGGGTGTTGTCCCTGAGCTCTTCAGCTCAAGGTTACCACCCTACCCTTGTTTACCCCACTTCCTGTTTTCTAGAGGTTAATTGGAGATAAGAGTCTTTGGTCCTTTTGTACCCAGGCTGGCTTTGAACCTTGATCCTCATATCTCAGCCTCCTGAGTAGCTAGGATTACAGGTGTTAGCCACCGTGCCGGCTCAGTCCTTTATTTTGTAGATGAGAAAACTAAGGAAGTGGTATTGTCAGGCAAATGATGATAAAATGTCGATCTAATTTTGGTGAAAGTTGGGGCTGGAGATTATAGTATGAGTGTGGTCACATTGTGCTCTTTACCTAAGCATGGAATAAAAGCCTTGCCACTGGTGGGTCTAAATACGAGAACATTGCCCTAATAAGAGATACACGCTTCCTGCTGAGCCTCTGCTATGGCCTGAAGCAAAGCAGAACTGGTTCTCTGTGGACTGATGTGGAACAGGAGGAAGAGAAGGGAAGGACTGTCTTCACATTCAGGTCCTGTTCCCAAAACTCAACTGTGGTTGATGTCTTTTCTTCCTTGGGAGGAGTGACCAAAGGGCACAGGCACCTAGGTGTGCCCAGCGGAGAGAGGGCCACTCCTGCAAGTAACAGACTGATTGATGCTTACAGTGGCTCTCAAAGATCCATCACCCTGTAGCCATGCCCTGGTGGAATTTTCCACTTGGGATTCAAGCTGAACCTAGTGTGGTATATCTTCATGATTAGACTAGGCTACCAAGAATTGTAATCCTTCCTCCCTCTCTCTCTCTCTCTCTCTCTCTCTCTCTCTCTCTCTCTCTCTCTCTCTCTCTCTCTCTCTCTCTCTCTCTCTCTCTCTCTCTCTCTCTCTCCTGCTCTGAGAAAGCTCAGTTGCTACACTATTTAGTGGAGAGGCTTAGGTAGAGCAAGGGATTGAGGGGGCCTCAACCAGTGGGCACAAGGACTGAAGTATTCAGGGAACTGAATCCTGTCAGCCACTACTTGAAGAAGCTCGGAAGCAGATCCATACTGGGCACCTTAAAATGGCTGCAGCTTCTAAGGATAAGCTGCTCCTTGTTTCCTTGTGACACCCCCACACCCATCCTTCTCCTCTTCTTCCTCTTCCCCTTCTCTTATGATTTATCACATTTTACTATGATGTGAGTAGATTAATGATTTGCATTGCGTGTGTATGTTTGTGTGTGTGTGTGTGCGTGTGTGTGTGCACGTGTGTGTGCACGCATGCGCTCCTGTGCAAGTTCTGGGGTTTGAACTTAGGGCTTGAGCTCTGTCCTGGTGCTTCTTTTGCTCAAGGCTAACACCCTGCCACTTAAGCCATAGCACCATTTCTGGGCTTTTCTGAGTACTTTTCATGGTGATAAGAGTCTGACTTTCTTTCCCTGGCAGGCTTTGAAGTGCGAGCCTCAGATCTCAGCCTCTTGAGTAGATAGAATTACATGTGTGAGTCACCAGTGCTTAGGCATAATGTTTTAAAACGAAGGCATACCATTTCAAATCTAGCAACCCGTAGGGTCAGTGCTTTTTGTCTCTTGGGTCTTTTTTCTCTTCTATGTGCTATTCTCTTCTCTTTGTCCTTGGGTGACCCTGGGCAAGTTCATGGAGCATTTCAGCCCCACAGAACACATTTCAGAAAAAGTGACTAGGACTAGGTTAATGATCTCATTATTGGCATTTTTCAAAAAAACGTTTGTCTACCCTGCCTCCATCTTCTTTTCTCCCTGCTTGTTTTCTTCCTGAAAAATCCCTTAGCCCTTTCAGAATCATCAAGGATACAGCTGTGGTGGCTTAGACCAAAACCCTAGCTTCTAAGGGATGCTACCTGGGTCAGGAGGACTGTGATTTTGTGGTTGGAGGCCAGTCCAGGCCTACACACCCAACAAAGAATCATGAGACTTCTCAACCAATAAAAAAAACGACGTGCACTGAGCACGGCTGTCATCCCAGCTCCATGGGAAGCATAAGTAGGAAGTTCACCATTGACTGACTGAGGCTGGCTGAGACACTGTGAGACTCTACATGAAGAATAAAGGCTGAGGTTATGGCTTAAGAGGCAGAGCTCTTGCAAAGCAAGAGCAAGTCCCTGAGTTCAACCCCCAGGACCACCAAACACACAAACAAAAATTAAAAAAACAAAACCAGAATAGATAAACCATCAAGGCATCCTTGTTGCATAAGCTAAAGCCAAACTCTTCAGTCTCCACATTCACATCTAAAGTGTTTCACCATCTAGTCCAAACCATTGCAGCCACTTAGACCAGAGGTACGGGGGAGGAAAACATAACCCTGCACCTACGGGGTCTTTACCTTCGTAATGGTCCAAGGCTTGGGGCTTGGTTTGAGGATTTCTTCACTCATGGACATTCACCAGGCAGGCATTTATTGTATGCGGAGGAACATGTCAGGGATCAGGAAGAATCATTCTTGCCCTAGGAGCTTTGCACTCTTCTAGGAGAAACAAAGTATTACCAAAGAAAAAGAGTAAAATGTACGTTATCCTGGGTTTTGAGTAAAGGTTGTAAAGGAAAAAAGCAACAACACCAACAACCTGGGATACTTTGAGGGCACTGTGACAGAATAATGGGACCCATTAAAATTGTTTAAAAGAAAAGATGGGATGGAGAGGAGAGGGCTGAAAGGAAGCATAAAGGTGGTGAATTTGGTCTAAGTGCATCATAGACATGTATGGAAATCCCTTGATACTAACGCGAATTATGATGGCCTAAAGAGGCTTAAGTTAAAAGTGGTATCTGGGGCTAATGGCATGTCAGGTAAAACCTTCTAGGCTGCAGTAAAGGACTGACTTGCTGAGTCCTTTACTGACTCAGTAAAGGAGTCATATGGCTTCTTCCTGCTGAATAAGCCATGGCAAGTCCCTCATCCCTGTACCTTAGTTTTCTCATCTGAATTATAATGCTGCCACCTCACAGAGTTATTGTGCGCTTTATAAGAGACCATACATGTAGGTAGAAGACTCATCATTTATCCTGTCTATAAAAATATATCAAGCCAGGCACCAGTGAATCTTACCTGCAATCCTTAGCTACTTAGGAGGCCGAGATTTGAGTATCCTGGTTTGAAGCCAGCCCCAGCAGGAAAGTATATGGGACTTTTCTCTCCAATTAACCACCAGAAAAATCAGAAGTGGAGCAGTGGTTCCAAGTGGTAGAGCTTTAGCCTTGAGTGTAAAAGCTCAGGGATAGGACCTAGGCCCTGAGTTCTAGCCCCATGACTGATTAAAAAAGTTTTATTAATGTAACTAGAAGCCACTGAGTGTCCCTGGCACATACAAGTTCACCCGTGATGGGTGAGATTACAATGATTAAAATAGAATAAGTCAGGTGGTACATACTTATGTAAACCTGGTGCTCAGGAGGCTAAGGCAGGAATATTGCTAGATAACAGTCAGCTTGGGTTATAAAGCAAGGCCTTGTCTTCTCCTACCCTATCTCCTCCAACAGAAAGGTAAAGGAAAGAAAGAGAGAGACAGTAAGTTGGCAGGTGATTTATCATATATTTTGTTTTTCTCCCATAAATTGTAGGTTGGCCTGTGTTACCTCACAGTCTTCTCATTCAAGAGGCCATAAAGTGCATTCAACATGTGGTCATTTGGCTGGAATGAAATCCTTAAGGGTCTTAAAGAAAACCTAGCGGCCCAATAATCAATGGCATAAGTACTGATACAGGGTCCATGATATATGATCTTGGTTCTTCCAATTTCCAGTGTGAATCCCCTACTGGATTTCTTTACGCTGAGCTCCATACCACACAGAGAACTTAAGGGCCTTGGTGAGGAGGTTTCCCTGGACTGTTCAACAAATGTATCTGTCAGCACTGTTTCATTCCAAGACAGGCAGTTTGAGCTCCTTGAAAAGACACAGATTAGGGGAAAACAAAAAGGAAACAACCAAACCAAATCAGCAAAGCCTTTTAGGTCCTGGGATGGGTGTGTCTCTTCTACCTAAATGTCTGAACTCAGTTCCTTCTATGTCAAACTGGAGGTAGGGACTACTAGATGCTGGCTCCAGTACCAGCCATTACAGTATGAAACTGAACTTGACAGAGCTTTTGCCCTTGAGGACTTCCCTGTCTAGTGGGTGAGACACACATACAAACGATGATGATGCTCATGACAAGGGTTATGAAAGAGGCAGACGTGAAGGGATGTGGGAAAGCAGCTAAGACTAGATAATTCTGCCTGTGTGTGTGATGGAGTGCTAGCTGAGAGTTAATAAAGGCTACTAAGGTTTCCAAGGTACGTTTGATTGAAAGATACTTTTTGATCTAATAATAAAAAGTACCACCACATTTTTAAAGGGTCACAAAAGTTGCAACATCCTGTTAGAACATCTTTCCCCTTAAAGTGGTTACTCAGGGATAGGGAATCTGGGAAAGTGCATTCTCCAGACTCAGGTGAGCAGGACAGGCTTAGGAGCCCAATTCAGAGTTTAGAAAGCTCTGAAAACAAGTAGGGTGCCTTAGTCAGGCAGCAAAACCTAACTGGCTGGTGTTGGAGATATCACTGAATGGAGGAAATAACTACACATAATAATAAGGCTTGTTGGCCAGGAGTTTGGCCTAGTGGTAGAGTGCTTGCGTAGCATGCATAAAGCATCAGGTTCGATTTCTTGGTATCACATACATAGAAAAAAAAACAGAAGTGGTGCTGAGGCTCAAGTGGTAAAGCTCTGGTCTTGAGAAAGTCTAAGGACAGTGCTCAGGCCCTGAGCTTAAGCCCAGGACTGGCAAAAAAAAAAAAAAAAAAAGATTACCTTAAAAAATAATAAGACTTCGGCCGGGAGTTTGGCCTAGTGGTTAAAGTGCTTGCCTGGCATGCACGAAGATCTGGGTTTGATTCCTTGGTATCACATACATAGCAAAAAGCCAGAAGTGGTGCTGAGGCTCAAGTGGTAGAGCTCTAGCCTTGAGAAAGTCCAAGGACAGTGCTCAGGCCCTGAGCTCAAGCCCAGGACTGGCAAAAAAAAAATAATAAGACTTGTTATTATTCATTATAAGGTTTAGTTCTGGGATAAATTCTGCTACTTGTTCATTTTCGTACAGGTTTTGTCTAGCAGACCCAGAGTTCAAACTTCCATATTGTTAAAAATAACAACAACAAAACAAAAAATACAAACTAAGAAAGGAGCTGAGGGCTGGTGGCTCACTCCTATAACCCTAACTACTCAGGAGTCTGAGATCTGAGGATGGTAGTTCAGAGTTAGTTTGGGCAGGGAGATCCACATGGGAGACTTTTATCTCCAACTAATACTACCAAAAAGCTGGAAATGGAGCTGTGGCTCAAGTGTGAGAGCACTAGCTTTTAGCAAAAATAATAAACTCAGGGAAAACATCCAGGCCTGAGTTCAGGACCAACACACACACACACACACACACACACACACACACACACACACACACACACACACACACACACACAGATATGGCACTACATTAACGATTGCTAAGTGAAGTCATTTGCCCAGTTCAGAGAATCGATTGCTAAGTGAAGTCATTTGCCCAGTTCAGAGAATCATGGCTCCAGGAAGCCAAGGAGGCTGTGTCTAAGAACTGTTTGCAGACAATAGTTGGACAATGGCTAAGCCACTGCCAAGCTCTCTCATTCCAGGTCTCACTGGTGAGCTTTCATCTCCTGGCCCTCTGGGATTCAGCTGCCTGAGGAGAGTTGGTGGAAAATTCCTCCTAGATTTAAGGACAAGCAGGCACATGAGGAGGCAGAAGCTGTACAGGCAGCAGACAGACGTGGCAAGGGGAGGGTAGAGGCAGATTCAGGTAGGACTGGCTTTCCTTGGTGTCACCTGACTTCAAGGCAGCCTGGGAAGGAAATCCCTGTGGTTTCAGTGGATCTAGGAAGCATGTCACTGCAGCTTGAGTTCCCTGGGAGGAGCCTTTCCGGAAGGAAGGACTTTTGGTCCCCTTCTGCTCTATCCCTTGTCTCCATGGAAATGCCTGAGCGGCCCAAACAAGAAAGTAGGCTTTCTTAAGGAAGGGTGGGCTGGCCATCTGCAGAGGACTTCCTGCCAGTAAAGTCTTGGCTCTGAGCTGAGTCCTCCTCACCAAGCCCATTGCTACCAGGTACCATGAACTAAGTAAGGACTGGGGGCATTAGGTTTCCGGCCAAGAAAGCCCAGGAAAAGACCCAGAATGTCCTAACTGAAAGACATTTCAGAGACTGTCTGGAACAGAGCAATGACAGAACTTGCCCAAGGTCCTTATGTCCTATAGCCTAGGACCTAGGTCCAGTCTGGTACCATACCACCCACGACCCCACGATGAATCTGCTGTACTGGCAGCAATTCTGCTTACTGGAATCCTAAAGTTACTGGATGCTTACCTTGGGCTAAGCACAGTGAGAATCCTTTCTCACATACCAGGTTAGTTATTTCTTACTGCAGTCCTGAAAGACACATAGTGCTATCTCTGTTTTGCAGACATGGTAATGTGTTGGGTCAATGTCTCAGAATGGTGAATCTTCTGAGCCACTCCACAGACCTGGGTACTTGGCAGTGAGTCCCAAAGCCTCAGGCTCCACCCTTTTCCTTCTCTCCTGGCTGTTTTGTTTCTCTTATATCCTCACTTGCTGGCCCTTCCTCTCTGTGCTCATGGTGGCTTGTAATCTATGTTCCAATAGCAGTTGGCCTCTGATTTTTAAAGCCTGCATTTTGTTGTAAAGCAAGACAGCAAGAAAGAAGCCTTAGGCCTTTTAGAAACAAGTCTAGACTAATAGAAACATTCTTTTTGATTGCCAGTGCAATACCAAGGCTACATGTAGAACATTTGGATACTATGAATAAGAAGGCAGAATAAAACCTCCTATCTTTCTTGACTATTTCTTTTAGGAATATTCCTGACCTTATCATTTATCCATTGATAATCTTGATGGTTTCCATCTCACTTTGCTTAAGAAGGTTGTCACTTAATGCTCTAAATGGCTGTAGATACCTTTTCTTCTCTTCCAATTTGTTACTTGTTATTTTTCGTTTTAAAAGTGATTCTAGAGGTTGGCAATGGCTGTTTAAGCTTTCCTGGTCTGGTTCTCTGCCTGGCAGATATCCTGATGCAGTGTCGGGCTTTTTGATTAGCAGTGGCAGGTTGACAGGACTTGATGCTGGCTGAAGTAAGCAAACGCTGGCTGACTGGATGCTGGCTCTCAAGATTCTTGTCTAACTTGACATGTAAAGCAACCACCCTATCTTCAATGGCCCCAGTATATCAGTCAGTCAGAAATGTCATTACTATCTACTTTTCTTTCCCAGGATGTGCAGGGTACCACTTTCAGGGCTAAATGACAGATGTACAGCACAGGAGACCCGGGGGCCTGCCGAATCATCCCTGAATATCATTGAAAGGAGAAGAATCCTGTAGCATCTCTCACCAGGTTCATCACTCAGTTCAGTTCTTACTTGGTCAGTAAGCTGTAGTCTTCATTGCAACAATGATTTGAGTGACTGGAGGACCCTCGCTGCTTAACTGCTCTTAATAATGGTGGCTCCTCATGGTGGCACTGGTGTTTACACGGAGTGATTCCCACAGCTACCCCAGGTGGTAGCACGAGGTAGCCATCAGTACTAATGGTTTAAGATGCTGATGTTGAGGCTCCGTGTCAAGACTGGGTTTAGGATCTGAGCTTTGGGGAATTTCCCTGAAACTAGACCTTAGTGAGTGGGGTTCCTGCGAAAGGGTCCGGCCCAGAGGAAGGACACATCATTGTGGGTATCTGGACTTGAGACCTAGGATCTACCTGCTTTGCTCATTTGTCTGGACCGATTCTGTTTCCCTGTGCCCCCTAATAGCCACTTTGCTCTTCCCAGGTATGAAAACAATGAGAGGCCCAGACTCATATACAGCATGTGCTTAATCCTGAATTCCTGGAAATAACCCCATAAGAATTAGGAAAATGTCATGCCATGACCTCTGCTACTATGAGACCACAGCAAGCAGTATAGTGATATGATTAGAAAGGAGAAAAATCAGAGACAAGGAGACAAACTACCAAACGTAGATCCAGCCTCATATTCACCACACTCACGATACTCACTTAAAAATCATTTCCAGGAACAGAATTCATTCCCTCTCTCAATGTAACAAAAAGCCAAGGGCTGGGAGCGTGGTCTGGTCGTAGAGGGCTTGCCTAGCATGCATAAAATCCTGGTTCAATTCCTCAGTACCACATACATAGAAACAAAGCTGGAAAAGGTGCTGTGGTCCAAGTGGCAGAGTGTTAGCCTTAAGAAAGGCCAAGGACAGTGCTCAGGCCCTGAGTTCAAGCCCCAGGACTGGCAAAAAAAAATGACAAAGAGGAACATTTACAATAGCACAGGCAGATTGTCTCTTATGCTGTTTAAGTTGGCTTTCAGAACCACTCACTGAAAGGAATTGAACAACAGAGTGTGAAGGGATGAAGGGTAAGATCAATAGATAGGTTAACTTGATGGAATTATAGCGAACACAAAGTGAACTACCATGGTGAAACCTCTTTTTACCATTACTATACCCTAAAAAGATTAAAAAAATTTGAAAACAAATACAATGGTATGTAGGACCTGCTAGAGAGGAGAGACATCCTTGGGATGGGGGAAGTTGGATGGGGAGGGTGAAGAAGGATGAATATGGTTGAAGTGTTTTAGATCATATATGAAAATATATCAATGAAACTGTGGAAACTGTTTTAAGAACGAGGAAGGGGGATGAGGAGAGATGGAGGTGGTGAGTTGACTGGGTACATTGTATATATGTATGGAAACTCCACAACAGAGAACGCTCTACTTTATGATGTCTCACATTCTGAAAACATTAGCATGAAAGTCTGTTTGCTGGCTCACCCCTGTTATCCTACCTTCTCAGGAGGCTGAGATCTGAGGATCTTGGCTCAAAGCCAACCTGGGCAAAGAAGTTTCTGAGACTCTTATCTCCAATAAGCTACCAAAAGCCAGAAGTGGCTCAAGTGGTAGAATGCTAGCTTTGAGCAAATAAAAGCTCAGCGACAGTACGGAGACCCTGAGTTCGAGCCTTAGGGAAAATTTGATGATTTTGATGAGGATTATATACATTCATATAAATGCATAGAATAGGAGGAAGACTACATACTCATAAATTTACTTTTCTTACTTGTAATCTTTTATATGAACACAAATTTATATAGAAAAGAAGCAGATGAAAGTATTCATATAAATTCTGAAAAATGTGAGGTTGCCTGAAAATAACTTGAGCAGTTTGAGGGTACATGAATAGACCAACGAATAAAGCAGTACATTCAAGATCAGCAACAGACATAGAAAGGTAGTTTGTGATTAAAAGGACACTTCAGAGCAGTCCAAAAATGCAGATTATGTAATAAGTGGTGTTGCATTTAAATCAGTGGTAGCCATTTAAAACAAACTTATGCTTCCTAGTTCCTTATATCAAAATCAGTTCCATATGCAGTAAAGATTTAAGTTGAAAAAAATCCATGAAAGTATTAAAAGAAAACAGGAGATTTTATTTAAATAATATCCAAATGGGAAAGGACTTGGTCTTTTAAAACATAGCACAGCCTCCAGAAGTCATAAAAGAAGACTGATTAAAATGATACCACAAAATTAAAATTTCCTGCATTGCTCAAAATACTGCAAAGTCAAAAGACAGGCAATAAACGCAGTTGGAAAAGATGTTCCCAATATGTGAGACACCAAAAATGAGTTTCCTTAATAAACTCCTCCAGAAGCCTAGGACAAAAGCAGAGAGTTCCAAGTTCATAGAAAAATCAATGTCATTGGCCTTTGAAACCATGAAAGATGTCACTCTCACTTCCTAGCTTAAATTCATGTGAGCCAAATTTACCAATTCAACATAGGTAGAAATGCTATTTGCTAATGTGGGGTTGGGGAAGTGGGTTAGCCAGTCCTGGCTGTTCCTATCATGGGATTAGAAAGGGGTTTAATCCCTTCCCAGGATCACTTAGGAATGCCTTCCACCATATAGCATGTGCATGTTCCCTGACTTCAGAGTACTATTTCTGAGAATGCAACTTACATATACATGAACGTATTTGCTTAATGACAGATTGATGAGGGTGTTATGAACAGAAAAGACCTAGAAATAACATGTACTTTGACAGGTGAGGGACACATTCTTGTGTGAACTACTTTGTAGCCATCAGATACTGCATGGCAGTTTACAACCACAGAGAACAGGCCTTCCAAATTGCTTAAATCTATGATTTCTATGACTGCTGGAACTTTCCAACTTGTTTTGATCACTACCTACCACATTATGAATTAAAAATGACATCAAAAACTTGTTCATACATTAATTTTCTTTCAGCAAATGTTTAGTAGCTGGAATGTTGTTAGACACAAACTGGCATTGAGAAGACAAAAGGGAAAACATAGATGATAGGTTTTCTACTATCAGAAAAACACAAAATTTTTCAACGAATGATTAACATGGGAACAAACAAAATGCTAGCGACAGAAGGAAAATCAGTGGTTACCTGGACATAAGAAGAGGGACTGGTCTGACTGTAGAGGGCCCAGATCACTCTCTGGGGTTAGGGTAATGTATGTGTATCCACCATGATAGTGATTATGCACCTAAACAAATTTGATAAATGTCAAATATTTATTAAATGCAAACTATGCCCCATATCTGAACCGCCAACTCGCAGGAGCTGATGCACCTCAAATAAATTAATTTGTATAACCTATGGGCACCCTACAATCCAGAGTTTTGAAAACTGCTAGCATAAATAAAAGGGGACACAAATCACACATAAACACATACTCATAGAATGTCTATAGGAGTGTGCATATACACATAAAGACGCTGAATATATAGCAACAGCGATGAACTACTTATTGGAAGGGAATTGGAGGAAGAAGGATCAGAATAAAGGCGAATTTAATACACTTATAGTGTTTCATTAAACGATTTAAAGCATACCTATCGATTGCTTTTAAAAATACACCTAAAGTGCTGAAAGGAAAAAAGCTGAGAACAGCCTTTGGGAAGCCACTGGATGTAGATGAACTACGCGTGTGGTGGTATCTAAGCGCTTAACCTCACTGGGCTCTTTTACCTGCTTGTAATATGCTTGATCTGAAAAACTTGAGCCTAATCTCTTGGATATTCCAATTCCTTGCAAATCCTCTTGTGAGGGTGAACCCCTATCTACTGAGGGACGCTTGGTTCAACCTAAGACAATTCTCTGTAGAGGGGCAGCAGTGAGACTGGGGACTGAGGTTGGAAATGGAGGCAGTATTTGATGTAGCAGTCTTGAAAGAGAATTTCCTCTTCTTTGGGGAAACCATACGTTTTTCTTTTGAGGTCTTCAATGGATTGGGTGAGTTCCATTCACTTTATTATCAAGAGAATTTTACTTTTCTTAAAACCAATTGATTGTAGATGCTTCCCATACCTGCAAAATACTTGCCCAACAACTCCTGTCATATTTTGAGTAAGTAACTATCATCTATCAAGTAACTATAGTCCAGTCAAAAAATTATCAAAACTGATTTGCTGTAGTATTTTACCAGAATTAGTTGAAAAATCATTATATATTAATGCAGAAGTTGATGATGCAATCATTTAAAGGGAAACAGGACTGCTTTCATGTACTTGCCTGAAAGTCACAAATTTCTTTTGTGTGAACTGAAGAAAGCAAAGTACGCTATGATTCCATGTGTATGTTAAAATACATTCCTGTGTATACAGAGGCATGCACATGCACAGAGAGAATTTAAGGACCGATAGGCAAGAAAATATGAGTATATATTTCTTAGAGGTGTGGTTGGAAAGGGAAGAGCAAGTGGAGGCCTTTGTCTTTCATTTTGGACCATTTCCCCCTGCCGTGTCATCCTCTCTCACCCCTTCTTTTCTATGAATTTATACAAATTTAGTAGTTACTTCTGCTAATTCTGGGAAGTTATATTGAAGTAGAAGGCTTTCATTTTGCATTCCTCTAGTATTTAAAGTGCAATCATATTTTACCTTCATAGTTAATTAAACAGAAAGTGAGAAGGAGAGCTCTGGTGGAGTTCCAGAGTATAAGATGGAGAGTGGAAGATTCTGTGCTCATCAGAAAGCTCAACATCTGACCCATGGAGCCAGGAGAGCTTGACAGTGATATTTGAATAATAGGAATCTTGGAAATGGACCCAGAGTGAAAACATACCTGGAAGCTGGGAACTGGGAGGCAACCCTCAGTACTTTTCCTGTGGACATAGAGTTGGAATGAAGACCATAAAGAGAAGACAAAGAGGTATCAGAAGTCGAGTGCTGAGAGAAAGAGGAAGAGAACCTTCAAGTTTGGGTCTCTCCCATTATCCTGTTAGCATCTGCTGGCTATGTTGTCTTTTCCTGACTAGGGATTCACAGATGTGGGGGTTGGGGTGCCTGGTGTTTTCCCCACCTGTTGAATATCTGCTGGTGAATATCTGCCTGGCTTACTCCTCTGCTGTTTGTATAGGGGAAGGCACCAAGTTACATGAATTCCTGTGAGCCAAGTGGATACCCAGCAGGGCACAGCATTTGAGCTGTTCCTCAAGTGCCAGGGAATCCCCAAAATATGAGTCTATGGAAAAAAATGGGGTCCTAGGAGCTCCAAGGGGTGCTACATTAGAGAAAGTCCTCCAAGGAGGGAACTATGCCAAGATAAGACCTCTGCGTGTGGAGATGATTATGGCCGGTGGAGGTTCAGTATTGGAAGTTCAGGGAAGGACTAAAGTTCATAGCATGTAGTGGGGATGCTGAACATAAGCACATAGAAATGAAGACAAAGCCCACAGGAGTGATAGATCTGACCAGGGGAGAGTGTGTATGCTATGACAATGATTGGGTCTGCAAGTCTTGGGAGCATTCATCCTTAGGAAACAGATGAAATTCACATGGATGAGCTGAAAAGCACTGTTAGAGAGATAAAAGCTACTGAGAAGAAGGTGACATAAATATTCCATGAAAGTTACAGACCAAGCTTCACATGTGGGCAATTTGCTTTCCCAGGTTAATTGGCTGAGAATGAATTTCATGTTGAGGAGCTGGGGATGACTCATCCCTTGTTTGTTATTTTTACATAAATTACAGTTTCCCATATGCCATTTTGGCAGAGATCTTCTTATAAACATGTTTACATGTATCCACACACCAATACATTTGCAGGCATGCATATATTTAAGTCAGTTAAACTAATATTGGTTGAATCTTGATTATGTGCAAAATACTTAATATCCCAAGCAATGGTTTGGCTAGATGCACTGCAATCTACCCAGTATGCCCAATACCGCGATCCAGAGGCATGGTGAGCAAGTACATGGTCCCAGGTAGGGGTCTCTTCTGAACTCAGTAGCTTTTACCAGACTCCTTCACACTTGGTAGGTGATCTACCTGGCTTGAGATGTGGAGCAATCTTCCATGCTGTTGCTTGGCCTCTCAGAATCTCAAGCTGGAATGTAATTCCCACTGTTTTATATTCAGAGGTGGGAGCAGGTGGGATACTTAAGAAGTGATTAGTGGTCTGCCCTTATGAACCAATTAATCTCTTCATTTGATTACTGAATGCATGGATTAGTGAATTCATGGGATGACCTGCAACAAAAGCCAGTTTAGCTGTCAGTCTACATGTTCCGTCTCTTTCCATGCCATGCCCCATCCTGTGTCAAGGCTCTGCTACTCTGCCAGTAAGACAGCCATCACAAGATGCAGCCCCTAGACTTTGACCCAGAAACATGACCCAACAGAGACCCTTTTCTTCACAATTTACCCTGTGGTTTTGTTTTTTGTTTTTTTTTTTTTTACTGTGTTATTAACAACAGAAAACAGAGTCAAATAACCATTTTCCCTGAAAACCTCCTGCCAAGTGAGAAATAAGCAAGGCACCAATTAATATCTTAATACTCACAGACCTATAGTCCAGAAGCACTGCTGGGAAAGGCTGACGGCCTATGGATACTATTGCTCATTCTCTTGCAGGAGACACAGCCTCATCTTTGCAGGTCTGTTTCCTGAGTTTGCTTGAACTTGTCTTTCTTTCTGCCTGGAACTGGACTCTGCTTCTGTAAGAGGCCAAGAGACAATTCTTCCTAGGAGATTATAAGTAGTTCAGTCCAGGAAGGCTGGAGTTGAGGTGGGTAGGAAAGTAAGGAAGCTAAAACTAAAAGGCAAAATGATTTTTTTCTCTCTTTTTTTGTTGTGGTCTGAGGGTTGAACTCCAGTATGGACACATACAGGTATACACTCATCATGTCAGTTACAACCCCCAGTCCTTTTACGCTTTACTTATTTTACAGATAGGGTCTCTTGCTTTGCCCATCCAGTGTAAAACTATGATTCCATATTAGCTGGGATTATAGTTGTTTGTCACCACACCCTTTTTGTGCGTGCCTATGTGTGTGTGTGTGTGTGTGTGTGTGTGTGTGTGTGTGTGTTACTATTTTTGCCTAGGAGATCCTGGAACTATTCTGCTTCCATTTTTCTAAAGAGCAGAAAATTACAGGTGTGAACCACTAAGCCTAGCTTAAAGACACTTCTGAGACTAAGTTAGAAACTATTTGGGAGAGAAGCACAACAATTTTGCAAAGAATGAGGAATGACTCTCTTTGGGGAGTTTTTCCTAGCAGGTAAAGAACATCTTCCATGAAGTTTTGTTTTACTTTTACCAGACCAAAAACTAGTTGGTAGGTTGAGAGAAGAGCTGCCAGGGACCGATCAGGTCCTGAGAGCCTATCCGTGAGCGAGGGCCTCATATTTGCAAGGTTACAATTATGCCTAAAATGTCCTTTATTTGGTGGCACCTAATTTTGCTAAATGTGATTTCTGCCTTATTATCATGGGAAGCTCTAACATTTACAAAGGGCAACAGTAGGGTCTCCTAAGCATGCTTCAGCGCCAGCTGTGAACTTCAGGCCCATCCTTTCTCATTCTTGCCCCATCCACCTCCACCTCTCTCAAGGCAAATAACCCCCACTATGCATGAATACTTCAACATCATGACTTTTTGTGAGCATATATCTTTTAAAGATAAGAACTTTTGGTTGAGCGATAGTTTAGGGATAAAGTGCTTGCCTATCATGCAAAAGGCCTTATGTTTCCATCCATAGCACTGTAGGCCAAAAATAAAGCAACCCAAAGAACCTTTCCAGTTCACATAACTATAGCACCATTGTCATCCTAAAACATTTTAATAATAGTTCCTTAACATTATCCAGTATACAGGTGGTGTTGGAATGTTGTTTTGCACATGCTGTATTTGTCATTTATAGTTTTGTTTTTCGTATCAGGAGCTAGACAAGAGCCATGCATTGCAAATGGCTTAATTTTTGTTGATATTTTAAAGTTTCCTTTAGTTGTATTCCCCTTCACTCTCTCACTCTGTCTCTGCCTCTATCTCTGTCTCTGTGTCTGTCTAGCTGTCTATCTTTCCCTTAAACTTTATTTCAGTCCTGATAATTTGTTTGAAAGACAGTTTTCACTTTTGATACTACAGAATTTTTCCTGTTTGGCTTTGGTCCTTTCCCATACGGGGCAGCTTATTTCCTCCATGTTCGCAGAAGGTGTTAGTTCCATTCAGAGCCACCCATGCAGCAGTCACTAGCTATTTAAACTTGAATCAATGAAATGAAATAAAATTTCAAGTGTGCATTAGCCACTTGTGGTTTATTGCTTCAGTATGGGACAATATACTTTATAGACCATGCCATAATTGTAAACACTTCTACTTGATGTTTAGAGGTCTAGAGGCTTAATCTGATTGAAATTTGAACTTGGGGGAAGACTAATTCCTCAGGGGTGTTGGCTGGGAATGTTCAGGGGATTGTCTTTCTTTTATGATTTGATATTAACAGTGTTTGATGCTACTTTCACTAGGAGAAAAAATGTGTATCTTTGAGATCCTTGACTCCAAAAGCACAGCCTGGTGTCTCTTCGCTGCTCAGGTGGATTTGATTCTTTAGATACTGGGGTGATGGGGTGGTCCCTGAGGTGGCTGGGCAGACGACTCTGGGCAGACAACTGGGTCTGGTGTGGAGCTTTCTGAATAATGAGATAGTGACAGATTCCATATTTTAGCAGCTGGTTCAGCATTCATACGTCTTTGGTCCATACTTCTTTTTTGATCCTTCACCCTTTATTCTATTGTATGTTATTCTATTGGTTTTCTTCTAGTTTCCTCCATACTGCTTTCAGTCAAACATACTGGATTCCCCAAATCCTACTATTCATCAAGTCTCTGTCCAAGGTTCAAGATTTAACATTGGTTCTCTCTGGGGCAAGGGAGGGCTAAGGCGTGGGGATTCCCTAATTTTTTGAACTGGCTTTTTTCTGGTTGCTTTCTTTCTGATGGATCATGTGTTTCTATTCAACATTATATCCATCCCTTACCCCCTTACATGTGACAGATTAAATCAATCATGTTTTGGGGGTTATTTGTGTATACAGTCATTTATTGTTGAACGTTTGGAATTGAGTTTATAGGTTGAACTTTTTTTTCCCCCAGCCCTGGGGCTTGAACTCAGGGCCTGAGCACTGTCCTTGGACTTTTTCTTCAAGGCTAGCCACAGCACCATTTCTGGCTTTTCTATGTATGTGGTGCTGAGGAATCAAATCCGGGTCTTTGTGCACACTAGGCAAGCACTCTACCCCTAGGCCAAACTCTCAGCCCTAAGTTTAATACTATTTGATATTATTTGTTTTTCCAGGAATCTGTCCCTTTTGCTTTATAGCTCTTGGGCACTACTATTTTCCAAATAAAGGGTAATCGTTGGCAGACACATGATCTGATTTGTTATCTGGGGGCTACTTATCCTGCAGAGACCATGGTTTCACAGCTAGACACCTGCCACTCAGTGGTGCCAGCTCAGCCAAGGGGAGGACTGTATTCCAGGAAAAATGGGGGGAAAATGAAGCTTAGTCAGTACAGGATGCAGATGGAGCATACAACACCTGGGCAGATAAATTAAATGGGGAAGCCAGTGAGGAGTGTAACCTGAGTTACAGAGCACAGATCCAAGTCCTAGGATTCCACTTAGAGGTCCAGCCACTCAACCCAACACATTGAGTAAAGGGATGAGTAGCAGAGAAAGATTTCTTAAGTAGCTGAACCAAGAAGAAGCAAAGAGAGTGTTTCAGCTCATTTTGGGACCAAGACATGTGCTTTTAGATTTACATAGAGAAAGATCCAGAGCAGGAAGAGAAAAGCATGCAGAATGATTAAATAGCCCTTGGCTATGAGGAGATGCAGAGGAGTTGTTATGGGATCACAATAAGAGGGCTAGTGTCTGGGGGGATAGTCTGTCCTACAGAGGCTCTGCTGTACCTTTCTTGGGGTTGGTTTCTATCCCTTGCATTATCCACCATTCCTGCCCTTTCTACATCTCAAGGAGAGTGCAGAGGGGGGAACAACTCAGAATAAAGGAGACAGAGGTCAAGTGGAGGCAGGGATGCCAAGTTCTCCTGCCTTTAGTGCTCCATTGAACCATGCACAAGTGAAGCCAGTGCTTTTTAGCAAAGCCAGGTTCCAAGTACCTGTTTTTTTTTTTTTTTTTTTTTTTTTTTTTTTAGATTTTGCTTCATTGAGCTCTAATCTGGTCCCTGAGGTGCGGGAGTGAATAAGACAGAGAAGTCCCTGATTTTGTGGAGTTGATGGTTGTCTTCCAACCAGGAAGACAAAGGAACAAACCACACAACCAACAAGTCCCATTAAATCTTGAGAATAAATACAAAGGATCCTCTAGAGGCCCTCCAGGAGGTCTTGGTGAGCTGCCAGAGAGGAGATCAGGAGAGAGGCTTCTCATTTTTGGGAAGGAGGATTCAGCTTCAAGTGAACCCGGGGAAGAGGGCAGAGTAAACTGAAGCAGCACAGGAGAGGAGGAGCACAGGGAAGGAGCCGCTGGTGGACACTTGCTGCAGACATTGCAGAACCCAAAGTGATGGCAACTATTGTGTTGTGTCCTTCTAGCCATGGCAGGAATCAAGATTATAGTCATATGCAGTAACTTTTAATAGAGTCAGACCTTGAGATTGATAGTGCCATCAGATCTGGACACACACACACACACACACACACACACACACACACACACACACACACACACACACACACACACCCTCACTGGATTTTGGCCCACACTGCCTCAGGGAGAGTGCAGATTTTGGCATTTAAGCTTCTCAAGAATCCAACTCCCTTTCCCACAGTCTGTGGGAGGAGCCGGCTGTCAGAGGCACAGCAGGAGGGAGGCAAGGCTGTGGGTGGGGACCCAGCCTCTAATTAGCATACTCCAGCAGAGCCCTGAGAAGCCTCCTCCAAAGTTCTTCTGCACCATTTCTCAGAGACAGGAGACCAATTTGTAGCCCAAACTGGGGACTTGAAGGTGGCACAAGCCAGGGTGGGCAAGGAACTGAGGAAGAGCTAAGAGAGTCGGCTGGTGAGTGGGGGGAAACAGGTCACCAATTGGGAAAGCAGAAGGCCAGAGTCAGTGAGGTGAAGAAGAGGAGGAAGAGGGAGAGGAAGAGACGAGGTGGAGGAGGAAGAAGAGGAGGGAGAGAGTCACAAAAATAATTCAATGTCTTTTTTCTATTTCTCTCTCCTCATAGTCTCTCCCTCCCTCCCCTCTCTCTCTCTGTCTCTCTCTCTGTCTCTCTCTCTCTGTCTCTGTCTCTCTGTCTGTCTCTCTGTCTCTGTCTCTGTCTCTGTCTCTGTCTCTGTCTCTGTCTCTGTCTCTCTCTCTCTCTCTCTCTCTCTCTCTCTCTCTCTCTCTCTCTCTCTCTCTCTCTCTCCTAGTACTGTAGACCTTTTGAACTTGCTTAGTTTTCCACTCAAGCCTGGTGCTCTACTACTTGAACCACATCTCTACTTCTGATCAGCTTTTCCTGGCTTCTTTCTTTGACTAAAAATCATAGAATTATGTCCTCATAACAGGTAAGTTTTGTGGTTTGTAAATGATACCTGAATAAAGCTGTGAAAACAGATTTATGAAAGATGGGAACATGCTAGCCAGCTTTTATGGAACTCTAAGTCTTTGTTACCAGACAGGTTGTTGAATATTTCTGAGCGTCAGTGTTCTCCAGTATAGACAGCAGAGGGGTTGGAGGCAATGAGATGGCACATTTTCATGAGCTTGGAACATAGTGGGTTCTGCATGAATGGTGGTAAATTCAAGTTCTCCACATATCTATCACAGAGGTCACTAGACCTCTGGCCCCAAGGGAGACACTTTTTGCCACTGAATCAGAGGTTCATCTCGCCCTTTGAACTGGCTTATGATCACCAACTAAAGAAGGCTAATTTGGTAAACTTTTCATTGAAGTTGAAAAAGGGAGCGATGTCTTTGCTTCTCCCCTCCCTCTGCCAGATAAGCCCTCCTCTATTGCAGACAGACACAAGGAACTCATCAGACATTCAAGGGTGGGGAACGCACATTTATAACAATTGGGATGCAAAGGGGAAAAAAAGAAATGGAAATTAAATCTAGCAATTAAGTTCTAATTGCGCAATTACTTTATAGTGTGGCACAGTGCCAAGGTTGGGAGACAGGCTCTCTCAACCCATGTTTTTGTGCAAATTACCAAAAAGGTCGGTGAGGGAGAGAAGTTAAGAAGGCCATATCTTGAGACCAAGAAACAAAGGCATTGTATAATGAAAACCTATTGCCAAGGGCTGGATGCCAGTGTCTGATTGGCAGAACTGTGGGAGAAGGCCAGGAACTCAGGACCCTTGTAAATCTGCTGAGCTCAGAGCTTGCTTTACAAAATGCTCACTTCTTTTATTTAAGGGGTATGGCTGTGGAACTGGGACACGCACTAGCACCTCAGGTTTGCTAGGTAACCCCTTGAACCACACTCTTAAGCTTTTTGTTTTCTTTAATTATTTTTCAGGTAAGGTCTGGTATTTTTGCCTGGGACTGACTTTGGACAGAGATCTTCCCACCTTCTCCTGGGCAGCTGGGAGTACAGGCAGGCACCACCAGGCTCTCTGTCCCTCTGGCCTGCAGTGAAGGGCCCTCTCTGTAGTCAGTAGGCCTGTGATTTCCCAGAAGCCTGCCAGAGAAGGGTAAGGGGCTTGCAGTGGATTCTACTTAGTGGATCCCTATTTTAGGGGAAGAGAAACTGACACTCTAATCAGCAGATTCTATGAGCGAGTATTGAGAGCTGCTGCCCTGTCTCTTGTTTATTCACTTGTTCATTCATGTACTCATGCCCCCAACTCTGATTCACGGATTCTTCAACTACTATTTATGGGCAAAGCATTCTATCCAGTTTCATGTGGAAAAGCTGGAAGATTTAAGATGGATCTTGCCCTCATGGAGTAAAAAGTTATATAAGGTGATCTGATATCTATTGAGTACCTACTGTGTGCCTAGAGTTGCCTGTAGTGTATACAGGCTATTTTTAAACCCATAGCTTCCTTCTGGGGGATGTCATGTCCATTATACAGATGAGGACAGTGGTATTTAAGAGAGTCTAGTGCCTCCCTCCCAAATGTTATTACAACAGGTCAGTCTGGGAGATCTGGGAATGGAATCCTATCCTGAAGACTGACATTTTTGTGATCTCCAGGTAAAAAATAATATGTATTCTAAGAGGAAGACAGTTATAGCAAGAGTGACAAAAGCCTGAAGCAACACAAACATGGCTCTTCTCCATGGAAGTAACCAAAAGCAAAATTGGGAAAATGAAGATGACACCTTGCTGGGATGGGTGGTGGTCTCAGTCCCTTTGGCAGAAGCCTTGGCATCTTTCTCAGCTGAGCAGCTGGTGCGGCAGCTGTGGGGCGGCCTGGCTCACAGCAGCTGAATGCCTGCCATATCACACCATGGGCCAGAATCCATGCTCCAGTAGGTTGCCAGGCAGAAGCCCTGCTTGAGATGGAAATTCCAGATTTTATTTTGTACCCAACACAAAAGCTCCAGAACTCTAGGTCTATGAGAAATCAACTGCAGGTGTTAAGACCTGTCCCGTTCCAGGGAATCTTTCAGATCAAACTCATAGAAGGGAGGGAGATGGAGGATGGGAACTTCAGTCTTTCCAGTGGCCATCTGGCCCTCTCTGATGTTCTCAATGTCATCTGCTGTTGTGGCTTTTCCAGATGCAGCTAATGTTTACCCCACAGGCTATGTCCCAATCACTTCTCCCCCACTCCCCCTTCTCCCAAGTGTTTTTTTCTGCTTGTCTGCTGCCAAGCCCATTCCTTGAGCTCTGCTGAAGAATGACTTTGCTTGAAACTGTCCTCCCCATACCCTACCAACTCTATTTAGTGTTTCTCCTTCTGTGGTCAGTCTACATGCTCAGGGATTAAGATGGTGGACTGAGTAGTTTCACTCCTATCTCTACAACTCTGTAAAAAGCCAGGACCAGAGACGTTACTTCTCTGAGTCTCAGTCTCCACAGCTGAATACTTGAGACCATGCCCAAAGCTTGTCTCCCATGGTTGTTTTTCTCGGGGAGGTACTTCCAGAGTACCCACTGTGCACCAGACTTTGTGCCAAAGGCTGATGACTGCTGACTAAAGCTGAGCTTTTCTAAGAATCTGAGGAAGCAATTTATGTAGAAGAATTAGGATCACTCTTGAACATTGGTTAAAATCTCAGTAAATTGTTTATTGAGATCATCGTCTAGGAGGATTTCATACATACCTCTACTAGATCAATATGTCATATTGAAATTCTTTGTTGACATGGCTTACCTTGCCCAGACAAGCACTATGGCTATAGGGACAAGATCTCAAATGACCTCATATTCCCAGTATCTCTAGCATCCCTCAGCATGGCCAGAGGGTGTAACTGAAACAGCAGCTTAAGAGCTATCTATCAGGTCTTAGGATACAAAAGTGGCTTCCCAAATAAGATGTTGTTTTAGTTACTTTAGTAGTCTCTGAGGCTATAGACCTGATAGAACAACTCAAAAGAGGCAAGATAGATTTCAGCTTCAGGGGGTTCAACACGGAAAGTATGGAGGAACAGGTTACATCATGGCAAACCAGAAAGCAGAACAGAGTCAGGAAGGGATCCAGTGCAAGATATTCCCAAGACCCCAATCCCAGTGACCCATTTCCTTTAGCTAGGTCCTGTCCCATACCCTAAAGTTTCTAGATCCTCCCAAAATAGCATCACCAGCTTGAGATCCAGCTCTAACACATGACCGTGGATCAGAACATTTCACATTCAAACTATAATGGGATCAAGGTGATATGTGCGGGGGTGGGGAGGATCATCCGGAGACACCTGTTAAATTATCCATGGGGTTTTTGCTGGTGCAAAAAGAAAGGCTCAATTTCGGTGGCTTCCTATTTTCTTTTTCCACTGCTCTATATTCCTGAGATGTTGCACATCTGGACAAACAAAGCTAAAAAGTATCTGATGTTGAGAAATAAGAAGTGTCAGGGAAGAAGGCTAAGGGGAGAATGAGAAGGTGGCAGATAAAAGAAGAAAGGAGAACAAATCTTCCAGATGCAAACCGAGCGCTGTGGAGACGTCTCCTTATTGGGCTACAGACCCTCAACCTGGCTTCCTTTTAGTCCTACCTCCAACCTGTACTTTCAGAGCCATTCTAACAACACCTTACCCACTGACTCCAAACAGCTTTCAACAGTTCCTCATGTTTTGGGGAATCAAGCTTGAGCTCCTTGGAATCACACGGAACATTCCCTGTGATCTGGCTCCTGCGAATGCCTAGTTTTTGCTCTCTTGCTTCTTCTCACCCTGCCTCCACTTTGCACAACTCCTCTGCCCTCTGACCCGTGCTCCAGCTATTCAGGTCTTCCTGTGGTTCCTTGGATGCTTCACTCGCTTCTTCCTTCGCTTCTTGGAAGATATTCACCAATTTTTCAAGACTTTGCCCAGGCAGTGTGGTCTCCTGGAAGCCTCCTGTGACTCCCACATCCCTGCCCCTTTATGTAGTCACCACTGGAACCAGTACAAAGTCTCTGCACAGTGCCAACAGCACTTGAATGCACTTCATAATAGCAACTCACCCTTGCAGGGCGCCTGCTGGGTGCCAGCATTGAACTAAGAGCTTTGCATCATGGTTTGTTTGAAATCACAGAGCCTTCCAGGAAGGAGGTGTTGTTATTATCATTCCCGTTTTGAGAGGAGGGAACTAAGGGTCAGTGAACAAAGGGGATGAACTTGACCCAGATCACACAGCGAGTACACAGTGCACTCCACGTCTGTCTCACTCCAAAGCCATGCTCTAAACCACTGGTCTCTACTCACTCCACTGCTCCAGCGAGTGATCACTGAAGTTAGGGATAGATTTTAGTTCTTAGGCCTCGCTCCCAGCACAGTATCCAATACCTAATATAGTATCTAGCACCTCGCACCGTATCCAGTACTTAACACAGTACCCTCTTACACAGTTTCCAGAACCTGGCACAGTATCCAGCCTGTAAGAAGAGCTTAAAAAAAAAAAGTAGTACTTGAGGGAGCTAATAATTATTGTGCCTGCTTTAGAGATAAGAAAACCAAATCTTGAAATTATGACATCTTCTTGTAGCTACGTTGCTGGCAAAGGACTGGAGTTAGGGTTCCAGTCTCAAAAAAGATGAAGCTCATTTTATGTCCCCACAGTGACACCATTTGCCTCTCCCTGGGCTCGGGGTGTGGCTCAGTCACTGAGCTCTTCTGTACAACGTACAAGGACCTGTGGACTAACTGATGTACTGCAAAACAACAGAAACAACACCACCACAACCACAACAATGGCAACAACCAGGTAACTCCAATGTGTGTAGGCATTGCAGAAACCACGTCAGCCTCACGACCATCACTTTTTACCAGACAGCAGCACATAGATTTCTAACACTGGTCCCTTGCTGGGCCGGAGCTGCTGTATCACATGCTCTATTAGTGGAGCTCATGATTTTTCCTATCAGACAGAACGTCTGAGTCATTATCTGATGAAGAGTCAACTGAGGCTTAGGGGCTGAAGTAATTTGTCTGGAGCTGCTGCCTTTAGCTCAGAACCTTTCTTCTTCACCCCATGAACAGGGTCTTCCCATGGGTGGAATTTCACCTCTTTTGGAATTTATCATTAAATTCTTTCGCCCTGATTTTATTAGACTCTATTAACTCCATGAAGGATTTTATCGTGCTGTTTCTGCAGATGCATTCAATGCATTCAGATCATTCAGATCTAATTCACCCCTCTATTACTTTTTCTTCTCTCACAAAGTCCTTTTTATCATTCCATTTTCATGTATGTGTATGAAGTGCTTTGATCCTATTTATCCATTCTTTACCCTCTCCTTTCTTCCTCCACCACCTTGCTCATTTCCCTCCCTTAGGTTATTTATTTTTCTTTTTTGTTACAGATCTATATACCAGATATGAAAGAAAACATATTTATCTTTTTCAGTCAGGCTTATTTTACTTAACATGATAATTTTTATTTTTATCCATCAGGAACAACTTAAGCATTAGTGAGAAGAATGAATGCAATTATTTGAATAGAGAAGTACTACATATAACTAATATACAAATATTTATTATGTAATAAAATAATATAGTGTTATACATCGCACAACATCTTATAATATAGTATGCATCTATTTTGATTCCTTCACCTTACTCTAGACGGAGGTGAGACAAAGAAATGAATAGGTATTTTGCCTTTTCTGAAGGAACTATTATTGTCAAATAACTTAATATTCTTTCTTGATGAAGATAGGTTTTTATCAGTGCATTTTAGTGGCGGTCTCCTTGTTTATGCCACTCTGTGGTTATATGGCTCCTCCTCATCTGACACAGGGTATACTCCTCCAGGCAGACTCTCCTAGTCTTTCTCTTTTGTGCCTCTCCCTTCCAGTCTCTGCTAATGTGTGTTCCCCTTCCACATGCATATATACCTCCACCCTCAGCCACCTGGTCAATATATTGAGCTCTTTCCTCTGCTTTATCTTCATAGCATTCATCTACACCTGGTTTTCTGTCTCCTGCACAAGGGAGACATTGCGTCTGCCTTATTTCCCGCTGTACCCGACATCTAGATTAGTGGCTCTCCTGCTGTGTGGCAGGGGTAGTCCTCTTTCTCACTGGCTCACTCTGTAGTTCATGAGGTTCTGGCACAAAGCCTGACATCTTGATTCTGGTGGAAGTCTGGCCCAGAAAAGAAAGCGGCAGGAAGAAATCCATTCTTCTTGCCCTTAGGAACTTGGAAAGATAGTTACTGACAACCTGCCAATGGAGAAAAATCTAAAGCCGGTCCTTAAAGTTCTCTAGGATTGGCTCGGGAGTGAGTGGCAATGTCACAGGAGGCCAGGTGTCTGGTGGTCTAGGTTGAAGCCCCAGTTGGAATAGGCCCCTGCCTTGCTGGCTTTAGATAAGTCAGTGAACATTTCTGAACAGTCGGCTTGCTGTAAGCCACAAGGAGACAATGGGTGTGAAAATAACTTACTAATAATGATGGTCGGATCTGTAGTCATTATTCTCATTGATTTCATCTTTTTCCCCTTGATGATAGGTTGGAGGTTTGGGTTCCTTGGATGCAAGCAACGGAGATAAGACTATGGATTCATTTAATAATATTTTTAAAGAAAGTTTTATTGGAAAGATGTGTGGTAGCACTCAGAAGTGGTGGAGAGCTGCACATCTTGGTCTTTAAAAGGAAAAGAACCATTTTGGTCCCACAAGATCCCATATGAGGTATTGTTGGGGGAGGGGGATCATTTGTCACTAGGAAACAAGCATCTGATGGACTTCTTCTGACCTCAGTGCCCACTACATGAACAGGAGAAAGCGGGTCATATATTTGACTGTGCCACTAAGGGTGGAGGAGGGAAACAGGGTCAATGTGACAAAAAAAAAGGAGTAACAGATGCCAGACAAGGAACACAAGAGGCGGATTTCAATAACCATAGCACTGCATTTCCTGTTTCTAGTCCTGTGCAGGTCTGTGAAGAACTAAAGGCAAAGAAAACACAATGCTGAAGGTTTCTAATTTTTCTGTGTGTGGGGCTTGAGGGAGCTGGGTTTCTAAGCCTGGTATTCTCTATTTCCACGATGTATTGAGTTGCAGCTTCCTATTGGCAATTTATCCCCCTAATTAGGCCAGTTGGGCCATGTTTGCTTTAGGGTTAGAACATAGTTTGCCCTCCTAACCTCACAGCCTGGTGCCTGGATTCTTTTGGCAAGTGGGGATCCTTTGCACAGCAGGATGGCTGGTGGCTCGAATGTGCTTTCTTGTCTTGAGCACTGGCTAATGTCACAAGCCACTTCTGAGTCATCTGTTTGTGGTCTCTCCCTGGGACAATGGAGACTAGTTAGTGCTTTTTACATTTACCAGGGCAGGTCCTGAGATGAAAGAAGAGGAGGAAGGCCATGGGTACATTTCTGTTTCCTTTGGGCTTCTAGATCTTTTGCCTAGATGTTACTGTAAAAATACTTCTGTGGTGGCTTTCATGATTAGGAAGGCAATGAACAAAGCCTTATTGTGGAGAACTGAAAAGGAAAGGAAAAGAGGAACAGTGTCAAAAAGAAATCAAACATGCCCCTCATCCCATCACGGGCCCGCCATTATTTGGAGATCTAGCTTTGCCCTTTATCTGAATGCACATAGATAACTAAAAAACGTGGCAGATTTTCCTCACTTGTTATTTAGAGTCAAGTGCCATAGGCGAGTCTTCAATGTCACATACAAAATTATGCAGAAGAAAGGGAGAAATATATTGTCTATATGAGTCACAACGGGAAATTAAAATGGGGGAACCAAGAGTATCTTGGTTGAGGACTTGACTGCTGCAGTAATAAGGGTTATTCTTCACAGCGGGCAATGAGGTAGGAATGATAAGAATCCTACTTGTCTTATAGACAGGACGTGGAACATAGAGACTTCATATAGCTGGCTCCAAATCAAGTGGCAGCTAAGCCGCTGAGTTGGGATGCTGCTTTGGCCACCTGCCTCTCGAGTCCTGCCTTCAGCTGCTGTGGTCTGTTGGCTCTCTGTGGTTACAATAGAGACTTCATGAAGGGATGGGCTAGGTTTCCTTTAATGCTGTATTACTATTTACACTAAAATTTACATTAGTGTAAATCATTATCTATGTTGATATTATTTTTATTTTTTTTGCCAGTCCTGGGGCTTGAACTCAGGGCCTGAGCACTGTCCTTTCTTAAGGTTAGAGCTCTACCACTTGAGCCATAGCACCACTCCCGGCTGTTTTTTTTTTCTTTGTATGTGGTACCAAGGAATCTTTGTGCATGCTAGGTAAGCAGTCTACCACTAGGCCAAACTCCTGGCCCAATGTAGATATTATTGATGTAAGTAAGAAACTATTGAATATTCCCCTGTAGAGTGCTAAATGCCTTTGGAAAATGAGTAATTCTTAGCTGGACCCCCAGGCTGGACACCAATCCCATATTTTCTCTCACATCTCTAGTCTTGCCAAATGTTATCATTTCCTAAATAGTTTCTACATAGACATATTTCTAACTTTTGCATGTTGATTTTATGTACTGCCACTTTACTGGAAATGTTTAACAGATCAAAGGCTTTTCTAGTGGAATCTTTAGGATATCTTAAATATAAGATAAAATCTTCAAATAGGGACATTTGGCTTCTCCCTTTCCTACTAGTTTCTCTGTAATTTCTTTCCCATGTCTTATTGCTCTAAGTTCTTCAATGAATACGAAAGACTCCCAGATTTACAAGAAGTGCTTTCAATGAACTATTCAACTTGTAGATGGGTATGGGAGAGAAAAACTCAGGCAGGCCATTTATGCCTCACATATAATTTTGAAATTACCAACCCATATGACTGTGAAAAACAAACTCACCACCTAAAAATTTTGGCTGATATAATTTCTAATTGGTTGACACAATAAGGAGCCCTAAGACTACTTCAATGCCAGGCATTAGGATCAGTTATCTGTAACTAGTGATAGGCTTTCCTACACCTTTTTGAGCATCTGTACTACGATAGTGAGTCCTGTGTGTGTTGAGATTCTAGTGTGCCACGTCTCTTTCGGAAGTGAGAGCTATAGCTATTACACATGATCTAGTTACTTCTGCTCTGTCTTGGTGGGAACCCAATACTACATCTCCAAGAACTATTGCTGGGCTTCTCCAGCTTTTGGCTTCTAAACTATATCATAGCAACCCGAAGCTTATCCTTTTCTGTTAGTCCTGGTCAGACACTCTGCTCTTCCCCTCCTATAATAACTGATTTACACTCAAGTTCTATTATAAAGTATCTTGAAGTTTTTGAGCTGTGCTCACTATATTTTTTCTCAAGATGTGGAGTCTCTGTTCTCTTGAATACAAGGGGAAACAGAATGTGTTCATTCCCCTAATGTAGCCTCTCACAGAGGGTTGGTTACTGCTCCCAGGTCCCCATGCTAAGAAGAAGGCTTGTGGGTAGTATGTACTTTGATCATAGCTCAATTTGACAATGCCTTAGAGGAACCATCTAATTTCACCTGACATTGCTGTCTGAATTCTGTCTCCCAAGCTTGGAGGTCTGGGTGCTGGCTCTAAATTCCTTTTGTGATTGCTCCCCCCTCCCTCTACTCCCCCTCTCCCTCTACTCCCTCTCTCCCCCTCCCTGTTTCTCTTGTTTTCCATTCTTTATCTCCACACACTCTAGTCACTTATGTGTCTTTAGATTTTTCTTATTCATGGAATAAAAATGGTAGATGCTTCCATTCCACCATTTTACCCTGTCTCTCCTGTCTTTCTAGCTTTCAGATGAAATCTGCAGGTCATTCTGAACAAGTACTCACCGGGGCATGTAAAATGATCAAGAATTGGACTACATGGGTCTCTACCCTCTCTTTTGCAGTCACATTCTTGATTGCTGGAGTATATTTAGAGTTTCTTGGGGACTAACTTGAAATTTATTTAAAATTGATTGGAGTTGCCTAGCTAATCATAGCCTCCACCTTAGTTTTCAACTTGTAACTGGAGCCCCTCTTGTTACAACTAGGCTAGTAAGAGTCTTTGTTAAATGAAGACGGGCAATCAGTATCCACAGAGGGGTAGGGAGCATGGCCTTCCCTCAGCACTTTTGCCTTTCCTTTTGTTCCCTGATTAGGAATGAAAGGTTTATAATTTTCTGCAAGCCATACTAATTGCCATTTTTGTTTTCTTTAATTTTGTCTTTTTAAAGAAAATTCAACATGTCAGCCAGGTGCAGGGCCCAGGCATAAGGCAGTTTCTAAAGGAAGAAAGAAAAGGCCTTCCTTAGCATTCCACATAGCTAATTGCTTTCAGGTGTTCAGTTGGCTGTGTTTGAAAGTTGGCTCTGGCAGGAGTTGGGCACCCTGAAGGCATAGGATAGGCACATTGGAGGAAAAACGTGGGGGAGAAAAGAAGGAGTTGGGAAGAGAAAAAAGAACAGTGAAAAACCTGTTACACCTGCCTGGGTATGATGTCATAAAAGCTTAACCTTTATGTATTTCTTTCAATTTTTGTCTTTGCGGGTGGGAGGAGCTTTCCCAAGTCTCTCAGCTAGGGAACAGAGGTACGTTCAACTTGGTTCTCATTTTTAGAATCAACCTGGTGTCAACTCTAGCCCTGTGTCCCAATCATGAGGAGAGGGCTCTAGAATCAATTCATTTGACAAAAGACTCAGAATTTGCTTTTGGAAATTAAAATACTAAAGGACCTTGAAGGAGGGAAAACCTATTTGATTTGGTTTAATCAATCAGTTCTCAAGCAACAGAATCCCTTCTATTTTAGCTTTGTTTGTGTCAACTCTCCCTTTCTTCCTTTGCTTCCTCTCTTCCTTCCTACTTTTTTTCCCCTCCCTCTCTTTTTTCCTCTACCTTAACAGTACAAGTGTACACATTTCCAATTCCAAGTAAACACTGGTAGGTTCATTTCAGGCTTTCCCTTTCCATATCTGGGACTTTTTTCTCTGACAATATATAACCTGTATCTCACTTGTTTGATCTTAGAACACACATATAATTTTGGAATTACCAACCCATATGACTGTGAAAACCAAACTCACCACTTGAAATTCAGCATTTCTTTACAGGTCCTTTGTTCTTATAGGCTTGAAGGTATTTAGTCAAATCACTACGTTCAAGATTCATATAGTCTGATTTTACTGTTCTTCTTAAGTTTGATTATGTTGTGAAATACAGTTTGGTTATGCATTTCTATTTGTGTTTCAGTTTTATTTTCCTCCCATGACCATGTTGATTTTCTTTCTTGAGTATGTGAAATGTGATATGGTTCTAAAAGTCAAACTACATAAAAAAACATATCCCGATGTATGTCATGCCTTCATGACTTTTACACTCCCAAGCAAACATCCTTTCTGTCCTCCATAGACAATAAATTGATTTCTGATTTATCCTTCTGATGAGACTTTTTTCACTAGATATGTGTACATATGTGTATATGTAAATCTTTATTTCTGTATTAGTCACAGTTTTTCAGTGGAACAGAATCAATAGGACTTACATGTAGATATATGAGAAGATTTTAGAGGAATTGGGGCACGTAATTATGGAGTCTGAGAAGTCCTATAATGGACTTTCTGAAAACTAGAGAATCAGGCAAGCTGGTAATGTGGCAGAGTGCAAATCTTAAAGCTTAAGAACCAAGGGAGTTGATTATGTAATTCTCAGTTTGAAACAAAAGGTCTAAAAAATTATGGAGGTGAGTGCTGGTTTTCCAAAGACTGGTTAGCTACAGCTCCAAGAAAGAGAAGAGAGGAGAGAGAAAAGAGGGTAGAAAGTGGGAGAGGATCAAAGAGAGTAAGAGGGAGAAGGAAAGGGAGAAAAATCGGGAGAAATAATTTGCCTTAAAAAGTATTTATTTATCTGGGCCCTAAGACAATTAGATCATGTCTTCACCATATGCCTCCTTAATTTAATGACTAAAAATGCCATTATTTTCATTATTTCATAGCAATACTTGAAAATAATGTTCTACCACTTACCCAGGGATGCTTTAATCCAGTCAAACTGATAATTAAAATTAACCATCACAACTTTCTTAGTCAAGAGATAGCATACCATGGATAACTATTTGTACTTTGCTTCTTTCACTTAATCATACTTTTTGGAAATCATTCTTACATTTTTTTTTAAAGCAGCTGTATAGCCTTCTTGTGTACCCATACTATAGTTTCAGTCAGTTTGCTCTATCTGCACATTTAGGTTGTTTCCAATACTTGGTGGTCATACATGCTGCTGTAATAAACAACTTATACAGATGTATTTTCACAGTGTTCAATGATAAATTTTATACCTGGAATTGCCAATTCAAAGAGAAACACTATGACTTTTGTCAGATGTTTCCCAAATTCCCTCACACATATCCATTTTCAGGATGATGTGTTAGAGTATGGGTTTTTTCTTTGCCAAAAGAATGTGTTGTCATTCTTTTTAATTTTGCTAGTCCAATAGATGGGACATATTATCTCATTGTGACTTTGAAATATCAGTTATTAAATCATGAATTAGACTGGATACCTTTTCGTATGTTTAGAGACAATATGAAGTTTTCTTCATGAATTGTATTTTAAAGTTTGTTCATTTTTCTGTCTGGCTGGCTTTTGGCCTCAACACCCTCTACCCCCAATTTTCAGAGTCTGTGTCAGGGAAATTGGCTATTTATTTGTGACAAAGGTCACAAATGTTTTCTCCCATTTTTTCAACACTGTCTTCACTTTTCCCTTCTGGTCAAATTAGTCACTCCTTTATTGAATTTGAATTCTGAGTTATAATTGGAAAACTTTTACTTATTCCAAGATTATAAACAAATTCACCCATCTTTATTCTTGGAAATTGTGGTTTCATTTAAAATTTTTTTCTTTTTGCATTTAGATCTCTGATTCATTTGGAGTTTATTTTGGGGCATGGTGTGAGGTATGGATCTAATTTTGTCTTTTTCCAAGCGACTAGTTTCCTTGGCACCATTTATTAAAATGTCATCTTTTGCTCCTGACAATGTTTTAAAAAGACAAGACATTTGCAGGACAGCTAGTTTGGCTAAATAAAACACTTGGCTAAAGTGTTTGCCTAGAATCTGTTTCCTCGATGTATTTAACCTGGCTGCAGTGACTGACGTCTGGCTGGCTGGCTAAACACCAAGTGGTCATGCCAGGCTGGCCTCGTGATGACAAGTCTGTGGTGGGGCAAGGCCATTGTGGTTGATTCAGCATTTGAATTCTACCCTCTGGCCTTGTGGATTGGATCTTCTAGTAGCTTTCCAATTTCTTGCCTGTGGTTATTTCCACATGGTGAAACGGTACCAGCTGCATTTTAGCCCTAAATTGCTATGGTGCATTTTCCCCTGGTTTGTAAAAATGCAAGGCATCCTTTTAAATATGAGTTTTAAAGTTTGTTTTGCAGTATTCTTGTTCTAAATCCAGATGACCCAGTGAAGTTGGGAAAGGATGAGGCGACCAAGAAAAAGAAGAGTTTTCCTCTCATGTTTCTCTTGGAATCCCTCTTAACTGTCAGGACTGATGTTAAAGAAACTGGAGGCATCTTCATGAATTTAAATTTAGGCAGCAAGCACATATAGGATACCTACTGTATGCCAGTGCCTGGGGTAGCTGGGGACAAGGCCTAATCCTGAACTCATAGAGCACACAGTCTAAGAGGAGAGATGAGCTCAGATGGAAATAGATAATAGTAGCTCCTAAGTACTCTGGCAAGCCTTAAAAAGAGAAATATGTGATTTGAGAGTTTGTGAGATGAGAATGAAGGCTGTAGATAGTCATTATAGAAACAGGCACTATTCTAAGTTTAGTCTCTTATTTGACCTTCTGAACACACCCTGTTTGCAGATGGGGAAGCCGAGTGCTGGGCAAAAGATTGTGTGAGTAGCACAAGTTGGTATATAAACCCAGAGCTTCTGATTTCAGTGTCTGTTTTGCCTCTGCTATAGTAAACCCTCTCTGAGTGTGTTGTGTTGCTTACTTTTCCATGGGTGTGAAGGAGGATGCAGGTGTATTCAGTATGAATTCTTTGGAAGTGTGAGATTCATTCCTCTGCCCATTTCTGATGTAAACCATTAGAAATTTGCTTCCTATTCTGTCCCTCATGCTTCCTCTGACTCTACTTCCTCCTTTTTTCTCAGGTTTTAGAAATGCGCTTAATAGTAGTAGTAAATCTGGTTGGATGGAAGATGGAAAATAAGAAGACAAAACATATGATGTAAGTTGAAAATTACAAAACACTTCTCCATGAGAATGATATGCCTGAAATTTTCTTCACTGTTGTATGCTCTCAACACATTGACAGGTTGCAGTGTACTTGCACCTCTGACAGGCAAATTGTACATAACTTAATCCTTTTGTGACAACCCAGTGAAGAGAAATCCTGATATTGGTATTACTGGTGAAGTCATATGGGATTGGAATCCAGTATTATGTCAAAACCTGCACTCTGAAAAATCTAGGCTGAATGAAGAATAGAGAGAGAACCCTTCTATTCCTCCTTCCACCCCATATCCACTGTGCTCTGTGGACCTCCCTCTCTGACCACTTTATCTAGGGATGAAGAATAGCTTGCATTTGAGGGAGAAAATGTGTCCCTTCAAGTCCTGGAAACTGGACAGAAGCTCAAAGTTCTAGCCAGCTACCACACTTTTGGAGGTCAGCATGGGTTCTGGTCTTCTAAACTGTACAAAGAACATAGCTAGCTTTGAGAGCTAATGTGAGGAGAGAGGAGGACTAAACACCTATGGGCACCAGTTCTAAGCATATTTGGGACTGAGTTGTCTCTGTGCTTTCTGTGTCGCATTATGACTGCCCTTTGCTTTGCATGATGACTAGATGAGTACACTTCATGGGTATGTGGAACATGTGGTTGCTCTTGAGTTGGCTTTGGCTTTGTTCCCCTGCCCTTGGAAAATGTAGGTTTGAGGTCACATGGGCTGCTTCCAAAGTGGATAGTCAGAGCTTGCCATCCACTGAGAATGAGGGAGTGGGCATTCAATAGATCAGTCAGAATAGTGTTAGCAAGAGAGAAAAGAACTGGAAGACTTAGCCTAAAGGAGACCTGTTGACAGTGCATGTGGCTGTGGCTGCGTAGTGAAGTAAGTGGGGATCATCTCCCAAGGCTTTCCCCAAGCAAGAGTCCTCACATGATCTCTGTCCTTGCCTGCTCTCATCTCCATGAGGTCCTTCCCTCGGATTCACCTAACTCCAAGGTAGTGTGAAGAGATGATCAGAGGAGCTTTTCCTTTACCATGGGACTTGGTAAATCTCCATTTATGGAGTGTGGTTCAAACTGCCCCCCTGAAATCATCTTGGTTTCAGAGGGATTGGATAGGGGTTCAGAGAAGGAGAAGGCTGAAGGTGAGAAATTTCAAATCCATGGCCTGGAGTCCTTACCAACTAAGTTAAAAAGAAAATATTCAAGGAGTCAGGTAAAAAAAAAATAAGGTGGCGTTTGAACAGAAAAAGGCACATCTGATCCCCAGAAAGAAAGGCCTTATAATCCCAACGGGCAGGCAGTAGCCCTGGCACATTTGTGTCCCTTCTCTGTCTCAATGAATTTTCCACATATTGATGAGCAGAGTTCCTTTTAATGCTCACACTTTCCCTGGAGTTGTTTTTTTCTTCATCCTTTGGTCAGGAAATGTTTCCCCACAAGGGACACACAGTATATGCGTGAGGAGTCATGCTGGGTAACAAACTATCCCCAGACCTAGCCCTGAACACTACACACAGCAATTCCCCTATCTTACAGTGCCTTGGGACCAGGATCCCTGAGTGGCTTAGCTGATACTTGTGGCTCAAGTTTACTCATAAGACTTTGGTCAACCAGTCAGGAATGACGTTACATAGCTCCCCTCATATTTTGTCAGCTGGGGATGAATCAATCAATCAGACCACATTCAAGGGGAAAGGGTTATCCAAAGGCCTTGGTAGCAGAGGAAGGGTCATTGGGGATCCTCTTTGAGGCTATCTAGACATTAAAACTAGAATGTGAAAACTGTGTGCATGGTCTTGTGATCTATTAATGAAAAATATGACTTTTCCCAGGTACGTTCAAAGGAAATGGTCAATGCAAAGTTTGGGAGGCATGTGGGTGCCTGCTAAAATCAGAAATGCATCCGAAACATAGAAGGGTCAGAAACCAATGAGAACTTGTCTATAGATGCCATGGATGATGTATGTGTGAAATTTGGATGAATACCAAAAGCAATGAGGATTTCTTAGTGGGCTATACTGGGCTACTACATGCACAGTCCTATTACACATGGCAGACAGGTAATGAGACTAATAGTTCAGGGAAGAGACAATGTTGCTCATCTACTGGTGGTGAATAGATTAAATGCACTATATCTGTCCAAGACAGTATTATTTGCCAGTGAAAATGATTGCCACACTGGTAGATGCTACAATACAGAGGACCTTGGCCACATTAAGCTATCAACACATTATGTAAAAGAAGTGAGTCTCACAAGACCATGTATCATATGAATCCACTTAGATGAAATGCCCTGAAATTTTGGAAAAGTCATCCACAGAGACGCAAAGTAGACCAGTGTTTACCTAGGCAGTGGAGGATGGAGGCCGTGGGTTTGGGGAATGATAGCTTAAGGGATGAGGTTTCATTTTGAGGAGATGAAAAAATGCGTGTGAATAGGTTGTGAGGATGATTGCACAATTCTGTAAATGCAGTAAAGAAAAAAAAAGATTGAATTGTATCCCTAAATGTGCAGAGAGCATGGCATGTGAGTTCTCTGAAAGTTATTATAGAAACACAAATCAGAACAAAAGAGATGTGATGGTGGCCTGATCTGGGTTTTTTTTTTTTTCTTTTGTAAATTTAGGAACATTTTTTGGACTAGTCAATTTCCCTCTTGCTGTTTATGTTCAGTTCCTCAAACTTCATTAAATTCTGTCCCATGACATTAATTCTTCTGTCTTTTCTGTTTCACAGGCATCTCCTTACTTCTAGCTTCTTAGTTTTTATTTTATTTTATTTTATTTTGCCAGTCCTGGGGACTGAACTCAGGACTGAGCACTGTCTTTGGGCTTTTCCTCAGGGCTAGGAATTGAATCCGGGTCTCTGTGCATGTACTCTAACCACTAGGCAAAACTCCCTGCCCCAATTTTTATTGTTTGGAGATGAGTCTCTAGAATGTGTCTGCCTGGGCTGGTTTTGAACCGAGCTCCTCATATCACAGCCTCCTTAGTAGCTAGAATCATAAACATGAGTCACCACTGTTTGCTTCTCTATATTATTTTTTCTTCCTCTTGTTGGTCTCCATGTCTACCCCACTGGACTGCAGAACTACTTTGCTTTGAGTCAACCTTCTTGAGACTTGATCCTGTATGCTGATGACCTAGAAGTCTGCCTTCCCTGCCAGGTCCTCATTCTGTCTTCACTTTATTTACATGCCCCAGTGCTCCTAGTCTGACTTTTTAAAAAATTTATTTATTTTTATTTTTTACTGTTGGGGTAATGTATAGAGAGGTTACATTCACCAGGTAGAAGGTGCACTACCTCTCACACATTGATACCCCTTCTTATGGTTTTTGTCCCCATTTCCCTCCTTCCACCCCTTCCCAATCATCTTGTTTTCCCCTTTTCTTTCCTATTTCAAATAAACAAGTACACGTACATACAATATACCAGGTACAGTGCACCATTTTCTGCTCCATGATTCCATCTTGTCTGTGTCCCTGTAAAGACTGTGTCTTACTGTGAGGCCTGGTAGAAGAATCATACTGTACCTAAGGAAGAGTGGGTCTGATTGTGTGAAACCATAAAACTCTGCTTCTGCACAGGAGGCTCAGGAAATGTCACAACTTACAGCATTGCTCCCCAAGGGAATACGTGTAAAATGTAGCCTACCAGGAACTGTACATGTGCAGTGAAATGATTTCTCATAATACTAGTGCCACATTCACCGACTTCCAACCATGCATTGAGATTTTGAATTTTCACAAGAATCCTTTGGAATTGGATATGATTTAACTCAGATACCACATGTGACTCTAAGAGGGAAATGACAGGAGCAGAGTCACATAGCTAGTGAATGGCAGAATTGAGATGTTATGCAAATGGCTGTAGGGGATGCTGTGGTTTGACTGTTTGTTGTCCCCTACAAAACTCAGGTTTGTACTCAGTTCCCAGTGCAGTAGCGTTGGGAGGTGGGGCCTATTGGGAGGTAAATCCACCCTCACAAATGGATTACTATTGATTCTAAAAGCTCTGAAGGCTGAATTCAGCCTCTTGTTCCTTTGTGCTCCTTCTGTCTTCTGCCTTGGGATGGCACAGCCAGGAGGCTTTCATCAAATGGCATCTTTTCAACCTTGGACTTGCTGGCCTTGGGACCTATAAGAAATATATTTCTTTCTTCCCTCCCTCCCTCTCTCCCTCCCTCCCTCCCTCCCTCCCTTCTTTCATTTTTCTGTTGGTTCATGGGCTTGAACTCAGGGCTGGGTACTGTCCCTGAGCTTCTTTGTGCTCAAGGCTAGTGCTCTACCACTTGAGCCAAAGCACTACTTCCAGCTTTTCCTGAGTAGCTTACTGGATATAAGAGTCTTATGGACTTTTTAGTGGGGCTGGCTTTGAACCATGGTCCTCAGATCTCAGCCTCCTCAGTAGTTAGGATTATAGGTATAAGCCACTGGTACCTGGCTGTTCCAGGGATTTTTTTGTTGTTATTTGTTTCTCAAAGTCATTAGAATGTTTTCTTTTGCTTCTGGGCCTTCTCATGAGCTTCACTCTTAGCTAGAAATACATCACTCATATGTCTGGCTTTTTTTTTTCTCATTCATTTAGGGATGTCATCTCACACTCTTAGGGTTGTCAGATGTATCTCTATGTGTTTCTTACATTTGACAAATTTCCCTCTTATGTTCTAATTTTTTATTTAGTTATCTATTTCTTCTAATAGACCACAAACTTTTTCAAAGGTGTGGAACTCCTTCCTTTACTCATTGTGCTATTTAACAATGGTTAGTATTGGAGGTGTTCATTGAATAGGGGAACTGAAGAATGCACATTGCATCTAGTGCATTATATTGCTAGTTGCAAAAGATGTGATTTAACCAGGAAATCAATAGTATTAGAAGATGGAGTCTCTTCCTTGTGATTTGATCCTTCTTCTGTCAATTTAATTGGGGCAGCCTGGTGACAATGTTATTTTCTAATACTAAAGATGTTAGCCTGTTGCTAGCCTAGGCTGGCCTCAAGCTCATGATCCTTCAGTTGTAGCTTCCCAAATGCTAGATTACAAGTATGTGCCATCATGCCTGGCTATTATTGCTATTTTTTTTTCAATTTTTGTCCTTTGCATGGTATACATACTTACCGCTTCATGATACTTGGAGTGAGACTGAACTATTTTCATGCTCTGGCTTCTCTCCATCCCAGTGGTATCTCTTAACCTCTTTAAGCCTCAAATCCTCCAGTAGGAAACTGTAAACAATACTACCTCTCATACATTTGATGTGAGGAGTGAATGAAATAATTCATGAAAGGTAATACTTAGTACAGGGACTGGCACATAATAAGCACATTAAGCGTGCTAGCCATTATTAGTATTACCATAAGGACAATAAAGCTACCTTGCCTGCCAATTAGGTGCTTGACAGATGGGAGCTGTATTGTTATTCTTATTATAAAGGAATGCTGTGGTTTTGTTGTAATGACTCTGGGAAAGATTGGCAGGACACTGCTCTTTGGCTATTTAGGGGAATGCAGCCATTGCTGGGCAGGCTCCCCACTCTGGTTTCCTGGAGAAGAACCAGGGGTGCTGATTCTGCCTGAACTGAGCCCTGGAAGGGAACCATGCACAGGAAAACTGCCTTTTTTTTCTGGCTACTGGCTTGGGGCAGAGCAAAACGCAGCTGTTGGGAGGTCTTTAGGAAAGGGCCTTATGAAATTTTTTGAACCTATGTTCTTAGGCTGGGCAGAATTATATTTCTTTCTCAGATAAAGGTTTAGGTAGATGACCCAGGATTGTGAGAATAGCTTTGCTATCTTGTGATTCTATCATTTTATCATCTTTTGCTTTCAGATTCCTTCATGTGATTAAGATGCCTGGTACAGCATTGCAGGCAGAGAGGGGAAAAAAGAGGAAGAAAGAAGAGAGAAGGAGAAAGAGAGAGAAAGAGAGGGAGAGAGAGAGAGGGAGAGAGAGAGAGACAGAGAGAGAGAGAGGGAGGGAGGGAGGGAGGAAGGGAAGGAGGGAGGGAGAGACAGAGAGAGAGAGGGAGAGAGAGAGAGAGGGAGAGAGAGAGAGAGGGAGAGAGACAGAGGGAGAGAGGGAGAGAGAGAGAGAGAGAGAGAGAGAGAGAGAGAGAGAGAGAGAGAGAGAGAGAGAGAGAGAGAGAGAGAGAGAGGTGGAAGCATGGCTAACTGTTCTTCACATAGTCCTACTACTTGTGGTCTGAATTTGCATTCCAGAAAACTCGAGCTAAGGAAAAATGGGATTGCATATATGTTTATAATTGGTTCCAGGAGCTTTTCCCAAATCCACTTAGCTGAAAACTAAAATACTGATATAGTCCATATTCAATAAAATGCTCATTGTATTAATTCCACTCAATACAGTGGCATGCCCAAGGGGTTTATCAACTACTTTATGGTTGCTTGGTATCCCTGGGGACTTTACTCTCTCAGGTGTCTCTGTCAATCATAACTATGATGATCTAGACTTTGCCTGAAAAACCAACCTGAAGCCAAATTTCAAAATCACATACATTTTTCACTATGATCTTTCCTATTTCCTAGTGCTGAGATTTTGTTAGGGTGTGGTTTCTCTTACTGTGGCAGGCAATGAACTTTGCTTTATCAACAGGTTATTTTTATTTTTATTTTCTTAATATTTTTATTGTAATTAATAAAAGGGTTACATGACATTTGCCAGATAGAAGGTGCATTAATTCACATACATTGATAACCTTTCACATGTCTTGGTCCCCATTACCCTCCCCCACCCCCCTCTTAGTTTTCCCCCCTTCCCTGTCCAATTTAGGTTATTTTTATTGTGGTTGCTGAGAGTCAGCAGTTTTCATGATGGAAGCTGATGGAAGTTTCATGCACAAATTTCTTTTGGCAAGAACTTTGTCATGCCGTTAAATCCAAATAAATGCCAATCTTCAGATGGGCAGTTTCATGTTTGGCTAAAACATACATGTCTTATTACTACAGGAAAGTTAGAGAATGCTAGGGGAGAGAGAGCGGTATCATTCCAGAAAATTGTTCACAGCATGGCAGATGGTTTTGTCAAGGCCAATACAAGTGTCTTTTCCAGTTACAGAATTATATAAAACAAAACAAGCACAAGCATGACATCCCAACATCTTTGCCTTCCACAAGGCAGTGATACTCCATCATGGTAACCATAATCTAAGTAAGTCATGGATTCTACCCGAGCTCTAAGGGAGAAATTATGCCAGGGTCACCTTGTTTGCCACCCTGTGCCATGAGACAGAGCATGAGTCTTTTAGGGAACCATTTTTCATCTCCCCAGATGTACTTTGATCTCTCAATTAGAGCTAATTGCTCATTCTGTGCCTACATTAGTTTCTGGGATGTTTAAACAACATCATGCATGCATGGGTGATATAAAACTATGAGATTACAATGTACTAGTGAACATAAAATAATTACCTAGATGAAACCTTTATCATAACTAGTTATTGTCCTTGGGATTGAATATATTTCTAATCTATTTGTCATCAGGGACTTAAGTGCTCTTGGATAACAAAGGACTATATTTAATTTTGTAGAGCCATGTATAGTTTAATCAATTATGCTAATGGAATGTACATGCAGAAAGCTTGACAATTAAGTGTGCCTCCTGAGGATACTTTTTCAGGATGATTTAAACATCATAAATATAAATTACATAACTTTTTCATAATAGCCTACTAGACTCCAGCAGGGCTGGAATCAAAAGAGAAAATTTTTAGATCTTGCTCTTCCAGAGCCATCCTGAAAAAATAAATTCATTTCTTTGTGAGGCTATATTCCCTTATTAAATTTAAACATGAAGAGAGTGAGCTCAAAAATCTCTGAGGTACCTTTCAACTCAAAGATTCTAAGCACCAAAATGACGGTGCCATTTCTGGATCCAACATACTTAGGATTTTGACCAAAAAATTGGATCTGTTTATATAGTAACTTGCACTGGAATGGTGTGTGTGTGTGTGTGTGTGTGTGTGTGTGTGTGTGTGTGTGTGTGTGTCTGTGTCTGTGTGTCTGTTGCTTTGGGGACTGCCACCTCCTTCTGCACAATGTAGCACTCCTTCAAGGACTGCAAAAATACTGTCATAGGTCATAGTTAAATTCCTCCCTAAGAATTATTCTCAACTGAAAACAACTTCAACTCTTCTGCCTGCCCAATACTGTTGGGTCTCTGTTCCAGTTGTTGATCCTGACATCTCAGTGACTCTTTCTCAAGAAACCTGAACTGGGACTCATCATTTGGTATCAGCATCATGTAAAAGAAAAGCAAGTGGTGGCAGAGAGTGTGGCCCAATGGTAGAGTGTTTGCTTAGCATGCATGAAGCCCTGGGTTCAATTCTCCAGTACCACATATATAGAAAAAGCTGGAAGTGGTGCTGTGGCTCAAGTAGTAAAGTGATACCCTTGAGAAAAGTTCAAGGACAGTGCCCAGGCTCTGAGTTCAAGCCCTAGGTCTGGAAGAAAAGAAAAGAAAAGAAAGCAAGCAAAGATCAGAGAGTATGTATATCAGTCCTTTTGGAGCTATGGCCATCTTGAATTGTAACTACCATGGTTGCCTTGGTGCAGCTCTGGTTGGTTTTCCTAGCATAGTCTTCCAGGATCTTCCAAATAAGCAAAGCCATTAAGATGGGATCTGGAACAATCTAGATTGATACATGAGTACCAGGAATGTGATTGATATCTTTCATTTTAGGCTGGAATAAAGCAGGCACATTCTGGCTTAGATGTCTTGACCAGCAGCAGTCTGGCATCTACATCTCACAGGTAGACTCATAGCAGTGTGGCTGTGACCTGTTTTTCTTCTAATGAGAATGGCCAGATTTCACTGCATAGGACTGGTAACAGGAACGTCACAGTAACCCACAGCCCTGCTTCAGCTTCCACTTTAGGTTAAGGGAATTCAGTATTTATGATAGCTAAATCCATCCTAGGTAAAACTCTTTAAAGAGAGCTAATGGATATTGATTTTCTTCAGACTTGTAATGAACTATAAAAAGCCATAAGTGTTCAGACTTAAGGGGAGGAGACAGATTTCTTTACAGCTAATATAAAGAGGGAATTTTAT
The DNA here is from genome assembly GCF_031878675.1 of Megascapheus bottae. Classification (NCBI taxonomy): domain Eukaryota; kingdom Metazoa; phylum Chordata; class Mammalia; order Rodentia; family Geomyidae; genus Megascapheus; species Megascapheus bottae. The sequence continues at coordinate 60,407,533 of NC_143517.1, forward strand.
GCCATGTATTTATATTAATAATGTTGGATAAGTAAAAAGAAAACAATTACAGTATCCCTAGTATCTGAATTCTCCATCCATGGGGTCAAACAATTATAGAAAGAAAATATTTTTGTATTGACCATGTATAATTTTTTTACTTATAAAAATTTCCTAAATAACGTGGCTCAGTGGCTCAAGAGGTAGAGCACTAGCCTTGAGCACAAACGGCTTAAGAACAGTGTCCAAGCCCTGAATTCAAGCCCCCAAACCATCACCATCACTGCCACCACCAAATTCTCTAAATAATATAACAAAGTCAAATACATTAGATTTTATAAGTAATCTAGAAACGGTTTAAAATATACAGAAGCATGTTTCATGTGGTAGAACACCTGCCCAGCAACCTCAAGGCTCTGAGTTCAAACAGTATTACTTCAAATAATAAATAAAATAAAATAAAATATACAGAAGGATGTGTGCAGGTTATGTGCAAATAGTACACCATCATTTATAAGGGACTTGAGCATCCTCTGACTTTGGTATTCACCTGAATCCCAGAACCAATCTCATGAATACTGAAGGATCACTGAGTTTCTATAGTTCAGTCAAGGTGCTTTTCTTTTTTTTTTTCTTTTTTTTGTATCTTCTTTCAGTGTTATCTTTTATCACAGTCAATTTTCAAGCTTCAAAATCAGGGTATTTACCAGTGGTTCTCAACGTGGATAGGATGTCAAAAATAACAGTAGTCTTTAAACAGATAGGTTCTTAGGAGCATCTGTAGGGATTCTGACTCATGGGATCTAGCATGGGGCCTGGGAATGATAAGTATAAATCCATCACGGGTGATCCTAATGTATATTCAGAGTTGAAAACTACTGGTATAAATGTAAACATAAGCACATACTTGTTTTTTTTCTTGGCCCCAGCTAGTGATTGTGGTCACTTCCTATAAGTGAAATGGTGGAGATAAATTATTATTTTCCTTCTCCATTCTTTACTAGTGAAGTCTTAGCTACTCATCTCCCTAATACGATAGGGCAGTGTAGTGAATGCGTTTACACTGTTGTTTTTTTCTATAGGGATTCAGTTAGTCTTGACCAAAGCCATTTTGAATCATAATCATGATGGTTGCCCCTGAGTAACTCCAGTTGATTTTCCCTGCACAATTTTCCAGCACACGTACAAGCTGTCAAAAGCATTCTAATATTTTGGAGCTTTATCTATGATCTAGACTGTGGCTTTATGAGCTCAGGAATGCACTTAATATCTTGGATTTTAGTGTATCTCAGGGTAAACCAGGTGCTTCTACCTTAGAGGGAATCACATTTGTTCTGAGCAGTATACACATTCCCTTTTTCTGGTCAGCCACCTGATCTTGCTATGTAGGGCATAATAAATCATTAGAATATTGCATTTTGTGCAATCCTGGTCTATCTTCAGTCTTATAGCACCTAGGGACCAATTCTCACACACTGCAGTTGGGTAGGCCTGTATACTTCCAATTTATTTCCTTAGGAGGAAAATGCCATATACTTAAAAAAAAATCTCCAGAATAAGTTAGTACCAACTGATTATGTTATGCTTTCATTTCTAGTTGCTGCCTTGAATTCTTGAAGGAAGATTATAAAGAGTGCATTTTTTTCTTCATGCAAGGTTCCATATGATGTTCTCCTTATCTCTCTAACATATATTTAGTGTAAAAGAGATGCAAAATATCTCTGTGCTATAAAATGTAGAAGCAAAAGCCACAGGCTTAAGTTTCAACATTAAACACCCTTTGATAATTTATTCACTGGGCTTCAGAGTGCTCCTCATGTGCAAAAGAGGGTGATAATTCTCTTTCTCCCTGAGCACATGTGAGGACCAAATGTCATGATGTATGTGAATACCCTTTGCAAGTTGTTTTGCAAATACTGGTTGCTTTTCCTCCTGCACCTGAGCTTTTTCCAGAGTGTACTGTATGTGTCTGAGGTTATAAACCAGGAAAGCTACTGAGGGCCAAAGGGGACTTCTATTTATATTTATTTTTTATGAAGAAGAATAGATGGTGCAAATTAAGAGTAATCATTTCTTCATTTTCAGCATCCTGGGATGTTTTGGTGTTAACATGTGCCAAATAAGTGGCTTTTTTATAAATTAAAAAAGTAGAATCTTTCCAATATTTTATAATGTGATAATAATACTGTGATTCATCCATCATCTTATGAGAAAGCATAAACAGTCAAATATAAAGATGACTTGTCTATTTGTCCTTCATGAAAACATTTATGTGCCATGTTTACTGAAATTCCATGATTTGTCTCTCACTAATCTATTACTCATCTAGTATTAAAAAGCAACCATGGGCATTCATAATTCAGACCTACAATGCTGGCTACTCAGGATTATGAGATTTGAAGCCAGCCCAGGCAGGAAAGTCAATGAGTCTCTTATGTCCAATTAACCACCAAAATGCTTGAAGGGAGCTGTGGTTCAAGTGGTAAAGCACCCACCTAGAGCAAAAAAGCTAAAAGATAGTGTCCTGATTTCAAGCCATAGTACAGGCATAGAAATCAACTAGGCAAACAAATAACAAAACAAAACAAAACCAAAATATGTTCCATCTTTCTGGATTACAGTATTTATTTTTGAATTGGTATACATTCATAACATCAGGGGATTTCCTTGTGATATTTCCATACATGTACATAGTTCACTTTGGACAAATTTACCACCTCTACCATATTCCTGCTTCTCTCTCCTTCATATCCCATCTTTAAACAGTGCTTGATGAGTTTCACTTATAATATGTGTATGTCATACATAAATGTCCTTTGACTCTCTACAGCCCTCATTTTATTTTATTTCTTAATCCTTTCCTCTTCCCACTGATTGATTCCCTCTACAAAGTTGAAAATTTAACAACATTGAAAAGTTAACTTTCAAAGGAACTTTTTTTTCTGGGAACATTTGAAACTGATTGGAAGCATTTGCATCAGTACATGACTTACTGTCACTGATTAAAAAGTCTCTTATGTATGCTTAACCTTGGAGGCAATATTTTTCAACACATTGAAACATATTGAGTAAAAATGTTCACTGTATTTTAAATTCATTCTTCTTCCTACAATTCCCTATTATAAAAAAGCAGAACATTTTCTGATTGAAATACTGAAAGATGAACTTCATTTTTCATGCTTTTATTAGCATCAATTAGTTGCCAGAGGGTATTTGGTTACATATATATATATATATACACATATGCATGCAATTATCTTTTATTATTTTTGTGATAGTATTAGGGTTTAAACTTAGGCACTGTTCCTTGACATTTTACTCAAGCCTAGGACTTTACTACTTGAGCCACACCTCCACTTTTAGCTTTGTGGCTGTTACTTGTAGATGAGTCTCAAAAGCCTTTCTGCCTTGGCTGACATTGAACACTGATCCTTAGATTTCAGTATCTTGAGTAGTTAGGATTATAGGCAGGAGCCATTGGCACCCAGTTTGCATACTATGTATCTTTTTATATATTTTTTATTGTAATTAATAGAAGGGTTACATTATATTCATCAGATAGAAGGTGTATTACTTCACATACATTGATACCCTTTCTCATGTCTTGGTCCCCATTTCCCTCTCCCAACCCCTGCCCCTCATCTTGTTTTCCCCCTTTCCCTATCCGATTTCAAATAACCAAATACGCATTTATCCAATATATCAGATAACAAAATGAAATACTGTAACAATATGAGATAACCAGGGGACAGCAAAAGAGATGAGAGATAACATAGTACATTAAGGACAACAATCACTCATTATATGGCTTTTGTTTCTATATCCTGGAGGTCCTTTCATTTAGCATCACACTGTATGGCCTTATGTATCTAGGTTTTGCTCTATTGCAAATCTCTGCTAGGAAAGCCCAAGGTTTCTACTGATTAGGACAAATGAGAGAAACCATTGAGCCTATGTTCCTTTGAGTCTGGCTTACTTCACTTAGTATGATTTTTTCTAAGTCTTTCCATTTCCTAACAAATGGGGAGATGTCATTCTTTCTGACAGCAGCATAGAATTCCATTGTGTACAAATACCACGTCTTGTTGATCCACTCATCAACTGAGGGACATCTAGGTTGGTTCCATATCTTTGCTCTGGTAAATAGTGCTGCAATGAACATTGTTGTGCTAGTGGATTTAGTATGTCCTTGTTTCTGGATGATTGGGTAAATGCCAAGGAGTGGAATTGCTGGGTCATAGGGGAGCTCTATGTTTAGCCTTTTGAGGCACTGCCATACTGCTTTCCATAGTGGTTGAACAAGTTTGCACTCCCACCAACAGTGTAGTAGTGATCCCTCCTGGCCACATCCACTCCAGCATCTGTTATTATTAGTTTTCTTGATCCTGGGCATTCTAACTGGAGTGAGGTGGAATCTTAGAGTTGTTTTGATTTGCATTTCTTTTATGACCAGAGATGTTGAGCATTTCTTCATGTGTCTATAGGCCATTTTTGTTTCTTCTTCAGAGAAGATTCTCTTTAAGTCTTTGGCCCATCTTTTAATGGGATGGTTGTTACTTTGGAGATTTGTTTTGGAGTGATTCAATTTTTTGAGCTGCTGATATATTTTAGATATGAGGCCTTTGTCCATTGTGTGGTTAGTGAAGATCTTCTCTCATTCTGTAGGCTTAAATTAAATAGGAAGCATACTATGTATCTTAATCAGACTCACCTCTCCTTTGGTTTCTCAAATTCCAATAAGTGGAATATACATTTTTTGCCACTTAAATTTTGTAAAAAAATACCTTTGTGAAATTAGAGGCTGAATTGAAAGTGCATATTGTGATTTTTTTTGATTGGACTGGTGAATCTTTGAAAGGTCTCCTGGTTGGTTATCATGGCCATTAAAGTCAAGTATGACACTGAATTTAAAACCAGACTTTCAAAGTGAGATCACCAGTTGAAAAGTAAACATCTATGTTCAATTTCATTGCTCTAACTAAATTATATGTTATCACTCATAATACTTTTATGTTGGTGCAATGGGGAGATTTTATCATTGATGAGAAGTAAAAATTTATGTGCTAGAACTTATATTGAAGGTGTTTATGCAAAGATATTTGGAGACTGTTATATTTAACCCAGAGTGCCCCAAAATATGAGGACCTACCTTGTTTAAAATTCCATTCTTAGTGCTAGACAATTAATGGCACTCTTAAAGTACTTAATGAAAGTGAGTGGAAGGTAGAAGTAATGGCTGTCTGGCTATAGTAGGGATGGAGTTTGCAAATTTTTATACCGTTGTTCAGGAGCTTACTTGCTTAGGAGACAAGTATATGCATTCATGAAGCACTTAACTTCTGGTAAATGCAAATAATATAAACATAATAGATTGGACTGTTAAAGTCACTGGACTGAGAGCAGATCCCTGTTATTTAACTCTCCAACTTTGTACATCAAAGATTGCATAAACCCACCAAGCATTGCTGACAACAATCCCCTTGCTTGAGGAAGAAATTTTCTTGCTTAAAGGATGTTTTCCAACTTGTTTGGAGAAGCAGCATAAATTGTGGTTGAGAACTTTTATCTTGACATTAGCTAGACACTTGAGTTTCAATCCAAATGTTACTGTATGAGTTTGAGCAACTCATTAATATTTAGAGTTTGCACTTTTCTAGTCTTTATAATAAGACTGGAAGTAGTAACATTTCATAGGATTATTGGAGGAAAAATTAACTTTTTAAAGCCTTAAGAAATCACTTGACCTATATTTAACACTTCAATTGTTAATAACTGATAAATGAAACATTTCAGTTGAATAAGATAAAGTGTTACTCTTACTGCTCTAATCAGTTCAGTGGTTTTGGTAAGAATTTTTCCTCCAAAAAATGATTATGGCTTTCATAAACTCAAGTCTGGAAATATTTACAGAAATACTCTTTTCAACTGAGACATGCACAAAAGGAAAGGAAGATTAAAAAAAATAACTTAATTGCTAAACATCTGCTCAACAGTCATACATTTACCCTTCTAGAAGAACAGAAAGGAACATGGACCTTCCTTTCAGAGCCCTAATTTACTAAATATCAACGTTTATGGGTCAGAAACATGTTGAGTACTGAACAGATTCCATTTGACAAGCAATTATGATTTAAAGTGACTTCCATCAAATCAAGAAAAGGATTTTTTCCTTTTGGGGTCAGGCATTGGTCAGATAAATGTCAGCCATGAACATATCTTCATTGCAATCCACGGTGTGCTGTGCGCATAGTTTTAGATGCTGACATGAATTATAGATCCCAAGATAAAAAAGGTAAGTGGAGCAAATACATATATTTTGTCTCCCACTGACAACGCCTTTAAGTATCAGGAAACATGATTTTTAGGAAAGCAATAATTTTGACAGAATGGGACTAGGTGTCAGTCATCATTCATTTTTACTGAAAACAGCTAGAAAATCTGGACAAAATATTTTTAATAATCTTTTTGAGCACTCTAGATTTAACAAGTGGGTACAAGTTTTACCACGCCCATAATTATGAAATCATACTGAGATCCAGGTACGTGACTACAATTTGGGGGGACTTCTTTTACTTCTAGAAAAGTGAGTCATATGTAGAGAAACAGGTAGAAATCCTAACGGTTGAAACATTTCTGATTTTCAAAAGTAATAAAAGAGTATGAGAACATTCTCCAGTGAAGGTGAACTAGAAATAGTCCTCCCTGGACTGGGATTTAGTTTTGAAACATTTCAATCCTTGAAGCTACATTAAGGTAATACCAGAATACTAGTGTTTCAGGGTACCTGGCCTTATATTTATTTTTATATATTTATTATTATATTTCCCTTATAAACTATGTCTGAGATATGATTAAAAACATTTAGACATCCACACAGGCAGGAAAAGAAGATCATGAAAAACATGAAGGAAGATCAGCAAAAACAACAGAAACAACAGACCCACAGTAGCTTTTAAATGCTACAGCTAGCAAGTCAACAGGTAAAATACATAGTGAGTTACAGAAGCAGGAATCTGAAAACTACATAGAAATCTGAAAATTCAACAAATAAGATGCAGAGCTCAATAGATCAAATTAGAAGCACATCAAGGAGATTGTAAACTGGAAGATTATATAGAAGAAAATATCCAGAATTAAACCAGAGGAAGCAAAGGATTAAAAAAATTCTCAAGTTAACAGCTACCAAAAAAAAAAAAAGAAAGAAAACTAAGCAGGATCAATAAATAAGACATTAAATTCATGTTAAAACAATAGGGTATGATATTTGAAAAGACAATACATGCTAAATTTCCAAAATTAAAGGAATGAAACTGGGTAAAGAAGCCTTATAAACTTCAACATGACAGCCAGATACAAAATATACATCTAGTAATACTTTTGAAAATCAAACCAAATAGGAAATCATAAACATAACTAGACAAAATGACCTACTGTTTACAAAAGCAGCAAAACAACAACAACAAGAAAAAAAAAGACTGACCCCTGACTTGTCAATAGAAACAATAAAATCTAGACGCAAAGGAAGAACAGTTGTGTTTTTTTTTGTTTGTTTTGTTTTTTGCCAGTCCTGGGCTTGAGCTCAGGGCCTGAGCACTGTCCTTGGATTTTCTCAAGGCTAGAGCTCTACCACTTGAGCCTCAGCACCACTTCTGACTTTTTTTTTTCTATGTATGTGGTACCGAGGAATCAAACCTGGGGCTTTGTGCATGATAGGCAAGCACTCTACCACTAGCCCAAACTCCCAGCCAGGAAGAACAGTTTTGAAGAACAGAAAGGGGAATATCAATCTATGTAATAAGAATATCACATTTTTTTGACCACAAAAGTTTGCAGTTTGAACTTAGAGCCTTGCACATAGTTCTAACACTTATACCCTCAGACCTTTTCTGCTTTATTTATTAGTTAGTCTGTCATAGACTTTAGTTATTAGTTATTGCTTCAGGGCTAGTCTTTTTTTCATATATTTTTTATTATAATTAATAGAAGGGTTTCATGATATTTGCCAGACAGATGATGCATTAATTCCCATACATTGATACCCTTTCACATGTCTTGGTCCCCATTTCCCTCCCCCCACCCTACCCCTCATCTTCTTTTCCCTGCTTCCCTATCTGATTTCAAATAACCAGATACAAATATATCCAATATATCAGGTAACAAAGTGAGATACTGTAATAATATGAGATAACCAAGCGACAGCAAAAGAGATGAGAGATAACATAGTACCTTAAGAACAACAATCATTCATTATATGGCTTATGTTTCTATATCCTAGAGATCCTTTCATTTAGCTTCATACTATATGGCCTTTTGTATCAAGGTTTTGCTCTACTGCAAATCTCTGCTAGGAGAGCCCAAGGTTTCTACTGATTATGACAAATGAGGGAAACCATTGAGCCTATGTTCCTTTGAGTCTGGCTTACTTCACTTAGTATGATTTTTTTCTAAGTCCTTCCATTTCCTAGCAAATGAGGCAATGTCATTCTTTCTGACAGCAGCATAGCATTCCATTATGTATAAATACCACATCTTGTTGATCCACTCATCAACTGAGGGGATCTAGGTTGGTTCCATATCTTTGTTATGGTAAATAGTGCTGCAACGAACATTGTTGTGCTGGTGGATTTAGTATGTCCTTGTTTCTGGATGATTGGGTAAATGCCAAGGAGTGGAATTGCTGGGTTATAGGGGAGGTCTATGTTCAGTCTTTTGAGGAACTGCCATACTGCTTTCCATAGTGGTTGAACAAGTTTGCACTCCCACCAACAGTGTAGTAGTGATCCCTCCTGGCCACATCCCCTCAGAGCTTTTGTATGGCAAAGGACATAGGTAGTAAACTAATCAGGAAGCCTACAGAGTGGGAGAAGATCTTCACCAACCATACAACAGACAAAGGCCTCATCTCTAAAATATATCAACAGCTCAAAAAATTGAATCAATCCAAAACTAATCTCCAAAGTAACAACCATCCCATTAAAAGATGGGCCCAAGACTTAAAGAGAGTCTTCTCTGAAGAAGAAACAAAAATGGCCTATAGACCAATGAAGAAATGCTCAACATCTCTGGTCATAAAAGAAATGCAAATCAAAACAACTCTAAGATTCCACCTCACTCCAGTTAGAATGGCCAGGATCAAGAAAACTAATAACATCAGGGCTAGTCTTGAACTATGATTCTTCTGATTTTGACCTCCCAGGTAGATGAAATTATAAGCCTGTGCCACCCTGCAAAATATTATACTCAATGAAAATATTTTTCCAGGGAAAGAAAAATGAAAACATTTTAAGGGAAGTACAAATGAAATAGAGTACACAGTAAGAGATACTATACATAGGCATGTATATGTATAATAATTCATTTACACAAAATATTAACATACAGATATTTTTTGCTGGTCCCAGGATTTGAACTCAGAACTTGGGCACTATCCTTGGGCTTTCTGAAGGATAGCACCCTACCACTTGAGCACAATACCACTTCTGACTTTTCTGAGGAATTGAACCTAGGACTTCATGCATGCTAGGCAAGCACTCTATCACTAGGCCATGCTCCCGGCCCCAAACATAGACCCACTTGTTCTGGTGGTAGTAAGGTTTGAATGAAAAGCCGTTGATATCCTAAGCTGGTACTTTACCATTGAAGCTATGATCCTAGCCCTACATTTTGCTGATGACTCTGGAGCTTGAACAAAAATTCATCCTCAGATCTCAGCTTTCTAAGTGTCTAGGATTACAGGAATGTCCTATCAGCTGCTGCTTTTTTATTTTTATATTTTCTTTTTCTTTTCTTTTTTTTTTGCTTTTGAAAACTTACCACTTAAAACCAATATTTTTTTGTGCCAGTAGAAGGTCTTGAACTTTTGACTTGGGCACCATCTTTTAGCTTTTTTTGTTCAATGCTGGCACTCTATCACTTGAGCCACAGCTCCACTAGTCCATTTTGGTAGTTAATTGGAGATGACTCTCACACATTTTCCTATCTGGGCTGACTTTGAACTTCAATCTTTAAATCTAATCTCCTGAGTAAATATGATTTTATATATATATATATACACACACACACATACATATACATGCTACTATAAGAACTCTGCTTTAGGGTAAGTCTCAGACTTTGCTGTCTGGCCTGACTTTGACAGCATGATGAAACCTACAAAATGCTGCTAGAAAAGTGGGAGGGAAAGGATCGAATGGGAGTGTTCAAAGTGCACTGTGTCTATGTATGCAAATCACTCAATCCGGCAATATTTTCTACAGAGAGAATATGAAGGAAATTCTTTTTTTCTAGGATGATTGATCGAAATTTGTTTATTAATGATATTTCAAGAAACTTCCTTTCAACTTCACTATCTGTAATAGGCAGCGTCAACTTAAACAGATGTTTACCAAATTTCTTTCCAATGTGAATTGTGAAAGAAGGGATTTTTTTTCCACTGACACCTTTGTTTTATCTCCATCTGAATCCAGGAACCACAAAATATTCAGATCTTGATAAACAATACCTTGCTTGGAACATTATTTATATTATGTCACTCTGTGGGTTGGAATAGTAGGCAGTGAGACTTTTTTTTTTTCCTGCCAGTCCTGGGCTTGAGCTCAGGACCTGAGCACTGTCCTTGGACTTTCTCAAGGCTAGAGCTCTACCACTTGAGCCTCAGCACCACTTCTGGCTTTTTTCTATATTGAGGAATTGAACCCGGTTCTTTGTGCATGCTAGGCAAGCACTCTACCACTAGGCCAAACTCTCAGCCCCAGTGAGACTGTTTCTGAAAGTCATTCTGTTGGTCAGAGTAAATGGTACTGTAACCATACATGGAAGTGACTGTTACCACAGAAATCCATCAGGGAAAACCCACCCTACAGAAATCCACATTTCCACTTAAGCTGAGTCTCCAAAATGCCACAGCCATTTCCACATCAATCACCATGGGGGCGGGTATGAAAGAGAGAAGGCTAGAGTAGAAAGAGAACATGGCTCAGCCAGTGTGGGTAAAATTCTTATTTTGCATACTTCGCCTGTGTAACTAGGTGATTGTAGGTATCATTGCAAGGATGAGAAGGCAAATAAGAAGCTTTGTAAGTTTCATTTGATTGACTTCATAGCCAATCTTCCCTTCCCATATACATAGTAGGAACTTAGGAAGTATTTGTTCAATTTCCTTGAAAGATTTTCTATATGGGTCTGCTTGTTTTTATGTGGAGCAGACACTGGCCACGAACCATTGGTACAGCCATCCACACAAACCCCAGGTGACTGTCAGCAGTGCTGTCTCAGTGAAATGACAGTTCCTTTGTCCAGAGAAACTAGCTCATAGGGAAGATTCAATCTTCATACATAATGAAGGAGTTGGAATCCAATTTTGGACCACATCCTAGAGCATGACTCCTGAATTTATAAGCAAGACTTATGGACCCAAATTTAGCTTCTTTAAAATTGCCATTTTGACCCCAAATACAAGATGAAATTTGGAACAGTCAATTTAGCACTGCCTAGAGTTAACAACTCACCTGAGCTCTAACGCCCACAATAAACTCAGCTACCTAGCAGTTAATGCTCTATTGTATTACATTCCATTAGCATCTTGGTTTAACTTATGCATGGCTTTGCATAACATGCACTGGCCATTTGGAGAATATCAGCTGACTAGTAACACAGATCTCTTGTTAACATTTATTATTTTATAATTTTAAGAAAAATCACATTGATTACCCCTATCACCACTGATTTGATCATGAGCCTTAAGCATTGGGAGACTGCCTGAAACTTGGAAAATTGAATTTTATTGTTGGCAAAAAAAACACTGTCAGCTGTTCCCCCCGCCCTTGAAGTGACTGGTTTACTTCATTCATCTTCAGTGAAATGCCTGCCAATTATCCAAGTCTGAATAACCATAATTTATCTGTGGGGTTTGTTCAATGAAAATGGTGTTTCATGAAAAATGCAGCTATTTCAGCTGGCAACTCAAATGACTGCACAAGTATTTTTCCTGGAGATGACCATTATAGAGCGCCAGCTCAGGGCAGTGTTATATATATACTGTTTTGTTGTGTGGAACATAAAAGATGCATTTTTAATGGTCACAGGAAGTAAAATTAACTGTTTTTTTGTTTTGTTTTGCCAGTCCTGGGCTTGGGCTCAAGGCTTGAGCACTGTCCTTGGACTTTCACAAGGCTAGCACTTTACATCTTGAGCCTCAGCACCACTTCCGGCTTTTTGCTATGTATGTGGTATCGAGGAATTGAACCCAGGTCTTCGTGCATGCTAGGCAAGCACTTTACCACTAGGCCAGACTCCCGGCCAATTAACTGGTTTTTAAAGAATCTTCATCAAATATATTCTAAAAGGGAACTGGTATTCTTCTGAGATACTGGGGTTGAACTCAGGGCTTCATACTTCGAGGCAGGCAGTGGTCTTCACGAGGCACCCCTTCAGCCCTTTGTTAAACTCTGATTCATTTTTGAGATAGTCTTGCATTTTGCTTGGGCCATGCAGGACTGTGATCCTCCCTTTTACAGTTCTTGGACTAGTTGGGATGATGTAGCATGTTGCCATGTCCAACTGTTTCTGTGGAGACCGGCTCTCAGGAGCTTTTTTTTTTCTTTTGCTAACCTGACCTTAAACTGTGATCCTCCTGCTCAGTAACTCTTTTTTTTAAAATAATTTTTATTGTGATTAATGGAAGGGTTACATTATATCACTAGATAGAAGGTGCATAACTTCACAAACATTGATACTGTTTCTCATGCCATGGTCCCCATTTCCCTCCCACCCTCCCCCCACTTATCTTGATTTCCCCCCTTCCTTATCCAATTTCATGCCATCCCTTGGTTATCTCATATTATTACAATTTTTCACCTTGTTATCTGATATATTTTATATGTGCTTGATTGGTTATTTGAAATTTGAAATCAGTAACTCTTGAGTAGTTAAGGTTACAGGCTTATGCCACTGATTCCAACAGTACTGGCTTTTTAAATGTTCAAAATATTTTCTATCATCATCACCCTTGTCACCACCACCACCCCTGCCAACATCAGCATCAAATATTACAAATGTCCTGAAAAGGTCTTTGGGAACTCCAGGGCTCCTTCCATCCAGGTCACACTTTGGGAATGAACATTGGGATTCGTGGGCCCTTCCTCTGTCTCTGAGCATTTCAGGGCATTGCAATCACCTGCTCAGAAAGATAGACACAAGGGACCAGCCCAGGAATGGTACTCTGTACTAAGACCTTCTTGACCTCTGCCCAGAATAAGAAAACTTAAGCTTACTACATGTCATTCAGGAGAATATAAATGAGTTGAAAATTTTAATGACATCTCTAGTCTCTTGAATCAAATGGATTTTGTGCTTCAGAGAGTATCTATGGGTATCCCAAATAGCCATGACTCGCAGAGCCCTAGCATGGATGGGTTTTCACAGCATGGAAACTAGCATTCTAAACGGGTGCAATGGGCAATCTCTGAAGGGCACATAGTATATCCAAAAGGGACTAGAATACCATCAGGAATAGAAAACTCTTAGTCTATTTCCCAAAGTCTTTAGTTGCACCAATTCCTAAATTCTTAATTTGCAGACCACTCTAGTGGTATCATCATTCCTGTGTTCAAATAATCCCCATCTTATTTAATACCATCTCCAAAGCACAAGAGTAAGAATGCTAGCAATCTCATTGCAGCTGTTACAACTTTTTACTATTAGGTGTCATTGCTAATCTCTGCCTATACCCCACTCAGAAATTAAGCTTTATCATAAGTATGCATGCATAGGAAAATGTAGTGATAATCAGGCTCTGTATTATTTGTGGTTTCAACTGTAATGGGTGTCTTGGAACATATCCCTCGTGGATAAGTGTGTGCATAGGGACTATTGGATTAAGTGCTGCCATTTCAAACTGTGCAGACTCTGATTGCTTAGCCATTTGTTTTCTAGTAGAAACCCAGTTAGATCTAGGACCATGACTGTCTTCTCGATGGCAGCATCCACGGTAAACATCCCGTGTATGGAACACAGAATAACTCGATATTCATTAAAGGAATAAATGAACAAGATTGTGGCCACATCTAGCCCAAACCTGGATAACTGGACATCTCCTTGTGCATACTTTATCCATTTGCAGCTCAAATCCATCATCTCCTCTCCACCCTGTTGAAATCCAGGTCACCTTTTCTCTCAGTTGTTCTGTTGCAATGGTTTTCTCAATGGCCCCCTTCCTCCCAAACTCCTGCTTTTAACCCTCTAAATATTCTTTCTAAATACAAATCAGATCGGGTTCAAATTCTTTACAATATAAGTTGCAAATCCCTACTTATTTTTCAGCCTTGTCGCATACCACCTCCCCCACCCCACGCTACCCACTAACACACCACGTTCTCTTAAGATCTGTGACCCGATGACTCCTCTGCCTGAAATTCCCTTTCCTCTAGCACAGCCATATCTCGCCGGGCCTCATACTACAGTTCAGACATCACATTTCGGATCTGAACAGCATGTGAATTTTCTCAGCCAGTCTTTTGTTCATTTATAGAACTATTATGGCTGATCTTTTAATTTCTGTGTTCTTAGAGCTCATTGCATTTATGCTTTTAGTCAGATAGATGTGTGATTCAATTTTTATCAGTAGCTTGCCAATTTAATGGTGTTTTTTTTTTTTACACGTTATTTTAAGTTTGAAAAGAAAAAGCCCAGGTGATTCTACATCAGAATGCAGGGGAAGCCTCTGGTCCAGTGCCGAGAATGTGGACCATGGGACATTATTAGCATTTGTATCAACTCGCATACTATTAGAAATACAGACTACTTGGCCTCACCTCTACTCTACTTATTCAGAATCTCGACCTTTGTAAGATCCCTGGGTGACTTGTGTGCACACTACACGGTATGAAGAACCATGAGCCACAGTCTTCTTGGGCTGTTGTTAGCAGTCACAAATACTAGATGAATTTGGAAATCACAAGTCAATATGTCCCAGGATATGGGAAGCTGTAGGCCTTTGGGTGACTTCAAGAACACCTGGGAAATACTGCAACGAGGCAATGGGTCAGAGCGTTGACCTCTTAGGTCAACGAGGCTGAATTCAGGTCAGATAATAATAGATGGTGCATGTCCCACACTATCGTAGGGACTGGCAAGGGCAGGTTAGGATTCAATCCTTGCCCTTCAAGGCCCAGTGGGAGACAGCAGGGAAGCCAGTGTTGTCAGGATAATGGAGTAAGCTCTGTGAGAAAGGATGGGCAGCATGGAGGAACACTGACCTCAGCTCCCGTCCCTCTGGTGGCACAGCCACTGAAATTTCTGAGCCTGTTTCCTTAGTTACAAAATGGGGTTGGATTGCCTGGCCGAGGCTCCTTTGGAAATCAGCAGAAGTGTGAAGATTACTCCACCAGTGAGGGTTGAGGCTTGTAGCTCTTCCCAGGGCAGCTGACCCTTCCTGGACAAAGACTCTGACTCATGCGTTTATAATAGCTTTAGGCAACCAGGGGGGGAAGTCGATACCAGCCAGAATTAGACAAGCTTCTTGGCAGTGCTGGGATTTGAAGTTGGAATAAATGGAACTATTAAAGAACTGGGAGGTCCGAGGAGAATAGGGGATGCAGCAGGTGCGGGGAACCATGCCTTGAAAACCAACCTCTGTTCGCGTGCTTCTCCACAAATTGAAGAGCTGTTCTGTCAATGTGAATCTGGATAGACAAAGTTGGAATATTTAATTTTTGTGAGACTTTAGTTGTGGAATGGTCAACGGTTTTGCTGAGGAAGCGTTTGGAATTTATAGAAGGACATTTATAAAGATGGGTGGAGGAGGGGAGAGCTCTCAGGTTTTTCGTTTTGTTTTTGTTTTAGTTTTTTTCCAAGGGAAACCAGTGCAGAATGAAGATGCTCTGGCAGCAAAACCTGGGGCTAGCCACTTCCCTGGAGCTTAGCCATGGTGCAGGTAGTGACTGTGAGTGGCAGATTGGTGGGTAGGAGCAGGTTAACGCCTTTCCCTATGTATCTGACCCCTTTGGGGTATACTTGGCTTTGTTGGGAAGGCCTGCAAGAACAGCTTAGTATCAGTAAGGAAGACAAGGTAACCAATAACTGACCAGAGAGAAAAAAAGTAGAATCCCAAAGGTAAAGTTGTCCGATGGAGTCACTTTTCAGTTCTCCCACAGGCTGACTTGAATAGGGGACTAGAAACCAGGAATCTTGTTTGAATGCTGTGATTTCAGCTTCCTTCCCAGCCCCAGCCCACCTCCGTCTCCCCATCCTCCTCCCACTCTCCAGTCCTCTCTCCTCTTCCTGTCTATTCTACTTTCCCTTCTCTCGTTGCCTGGGGAGGCTTTTTGATCTTTCAGAATCTTTTTTTTTCTTGAGGAGGAGCATCTGCAAGAGAGGCAAACTCGTCTTTTTATATAAATGGATGTACATATATATCCATAGACATCCTTATCTACATATATTTCCTCTTATGGAAACTCCTCATAACATTACTTTGTGATATTATTGTGCTAGCAAGATGTTCTTTATCCACCAAATAACCAAAGAGAGTCCTCTGGGTAAAAAGGAAAGGAAGGAAAAGAAGATTTGGATGAGGAGAAAAGACACCCACATCCTGCAGCATGTACAATTTATAGATTCATGTCTGTTGTTCTTTGGGCGCTTAACAGAACTGCAATCAGATTCCATTTGATTCAATAGTTGACTTTTAATTTTTTTCCTAAACTCTTTCCTCTGCCATTATCAGATGCACAAGTCTTTAGTGTATAGCTTAATGACTTATGACATATGCTCCTATGTGACTGCAACTTACATCAAAATAGGAAACACGTATATTTCCATAGAACATTTTATTATGCCCTTCTGTTTCCATGCATTTCCTGTCATTGGTTTCTAATTATGTAGTTTGGCTTCTGTCACTATAGAGGACTTTGGCCTGTTTTGCCATTTCATTCATTCATAATGGAAATATGTAGTGTACATTCCTTTGTGTATCTTTTTCTCTCCCACTAAAATGTTTTTGAGATTCAGCTTGTTACTGAATGCCTCTAAAATTTAACAAAAACCAATGATGACAGCCAAGTGCTGGTGGCGCATGCCTGTAACCCCAGCTAAATAGGCATAGGGAATGGAGGATCACAGTTCATAGGTGTCTGGAGCAAGAGTGTGTGAGACTCCCTTCTCACCCAATAGCTGGGGGAAGTAGTGTGGGTTTGTCATCGCTAACTTTCGACTCTGGACTAGATATCTTGTTCTGAAAATGGACTACCAGGAATGATTTCTCATATACTATTAATAGATATTTAAGTTGTTTCTAATTCTGGGCTATTTGAACTAGCGGGGGCATAGAACACTTTTGTACAAAGCCTTTTGCATACATATACTCTCGTGTAAATATTTAGGGAGTAGTGTAAATGCGTCATAGCGAAACCCAAGTGGGTGTATGCTTAAATTTCATATTTTTGAGGCTGGGTCTCATTTCATGGTTGAGCTGGGCTCCTTCTTATTTGTGATTACTGTTGAAAATTTCCCAAGCTGTCATATCAATTTATTTTCCCACAGGTTCAAGTTTTCAACATTTCTCCACATGTTCACCAGCTTGGGACTGTCAATCTTTTTCATTTTACTCATTTGGCAAGCATCCTTCAGTTATGGTTTTATCTTCCAATGTGTCTGACAATCAATGAGATGAGACATCTTTTCATGTGGTTGCTGACCATTCAAATAGCTCCTTTCATGAGGCGCCTCTTAGGTTTTGCCCATTTAAAAATTAACACCTTTGTTTTTCTTTCTCATATTTATAACAGTTCTACATATATTCTAGATAAAAGTCCTTTTTCAGATATATGCATTATGAATAATTTCTCTTCTTGGTATATCTTTTTACATTCATAACAAGGTCTTTGGGTAAACAGAGGCTTTAATCTTCATAGTATCATCCATCAAATTTATTTCATGATTATTTCATTTTATAGCCTCAGGTATAGTTGTCTACCCTAAATTTAAGATGGTCTTTTCCTGTGCATCCTTTAAGATACCTTCCAGCTTAACATTCACATGTAGCTCTATCATTTATCTTGAACTGCTTGTTTGTAAAATGAGACACAGATCAATCTTATTACTATTTGTATGCATGGTATTATTTTTTAATATTTTTATTGTAATTAATAGAAGGGTTACATTATATTCACCAGATAGAAGGTGCATCACTTCACAAACATTGATACCCTTTCTCATGTCTTGGTCCCCATTTCCCTCCCCCAACCGCCGCCCCTCATCTTGTTTTCCCACTTTCCCTATCCTATTTCAAATAACCAAATAAGCATATAATCAGATAACAAGGTAAAATACTGTAATAATATAAGATGACCAAGGGACAGCAAAAGAGATGAGAGATAACATAGTACATTAAGGACAACAATCACTCATTATATGGCTTTTGTTTCTATATCCTGGAGGTCCTTTCATTTAGCTTCATACTAAATGGCCTTATGTATCTAGGTTTTGATCTATTGTAAATATCTCCTAGGAGAACCCAAGGTTTCTACTGATTATGACAAATGAGGGAAACCATTGAGCCTATGTTCCTTTGAGTCTGGCTTACTTCACTTAGTATGATTTTTTCTAAGTCTTTCCATTTCCTTACAAATGGGACGATGTCATTCTTTTCGACAGCAGCATAGAATTCCATTGTGTACAAACATCTTGTTGATCCACTCATCAACTGAGGGACATCTAGGTTGGTTCCATATCTTTGTTATGGTAAATAGTGCTGCAATGAACATCATTGTGCTAGTGGATTTAGTATGTCCTTGTTTCTGGATGATTGGGTAAATGCCAAGTAGTGGAATTGCTGGGTCATAGGGGAGCTCTATGTTTAGCCTTTTGAGGCACTGCCATACTGCTTTCCATAGTGGTTGAACAAGTTTGCACTCCCACCAACAGTGTAGTAGTGATCCCTCCTGGCCACATCCCCTCCAGCATCTGTTGTTATTAGTTTTCTTGATCCTGGGCATTCTAACTGGAGTGAGGTGGAATCTTAGAGTTGTTTTGATTTGCATTTCTTTTATGACCAGAGATGTTGAGCATTTCTTCATGTGTCTATAGGCCATTCTTATTTCCTCTTCAGAGAAGACTCTCTTTAAGTCCTTGGCCCATCTTTTAATGGGATGGTTGTTTCTTTGAAGATTAGTTTTGGAGCATGGTGTCATTTTTTAAAAAGACTTCTCCTTTTTGTCTGATTCCCACCTAACCCAAAACAAGGGATCAGATATAAGTGCTGATCCATTCTTGGAGTCTCTAACCCTTTGGATTGGTTTATTTTCCTACTTATAATTAATCATTATTTCATTATTGTAGATTTATAGTAATTGAAATATAACAATGCAAAGTCCTTTTTGTTCTTCTTAAGCTTTTCCTGGCTAGTCTAAATTTCTCCTATCAGTGTATCTTTCAGAATCAGCATATGATCATCGACTGTATTTTGCGAGATTAATCAGAAGTTTACTTACTGTATAGATTACTTGAGAAGAATACTAAATCTGAGTTTGTTGCAGTGCATGCCTTTCTTTTAAAATTTTCTTTGATTTCTTCTACAAGTTAATATTTTGTACTTCTCAGGAATTTATTCTTACATGTCTGTGCTATTTTCTAACTTACCAAGTTTTGTTACAGATAATGTAATGGTCTTTCATTTGTTTCTGTATCTTAAACATTACAGTTCATTTTAGGTATGGTTTACAATTCACTTAAATTTACTGTGAAGGTTTAGGTTATTTAAAGACTTATTCAGAAAGTGAAGCTGAGCATTTAAGCAAAATACATGGAGTGAAGTATGGGTCTCAGATGTTGTATTTACTTATTTAATCCTCAGAAAAGCCATTTTGTTCATTTCTGATTCATTCTTAGGATGCAGCCTTAGTCGGCCTCCTGGAGAAAAGCATGTATTTGCAAGGTGCTTATAGAGCCGTGGGAGTCTACTGGAGATGCTTTCGTGCAGCCGGGCTAACAATGCTCTGAATTCTCTACTGGGGAGTTCAATATACGACATCAAAAACTTGGCTCATAAACCGGATACAATAGCTCATGCTTGTAATACTAACTATTTGGGATGTGGAGTTGAGAGATTATGGCTTGAGGCCAGCCTAGGCAAAAAGAAGTTGAGATTCTGTCTCAACCAATGGCTGGGCACTGTGGCATGCATCTGCTGTCCCAGGTATGACAGAGGCACAATGGTAGTAGTGTGCGACTGTCATCCCCAGGAACACGGAAGCAAAGTAAGGAGGATGACAGCCAAGGTTTCCCTGGCATAAAGGGAAACCATGCCACAAAAATAACCAGTGCTGAGGACCTGGAGTTTGGTCTAGTGGTAGAGTACTTGCTTAGCATGCACGAAGTCCTGGTTTCAATTCCTCGTTACCACATACATAGAAAAGCTGAAATGGTGCTGTGGCTCAAGTGGTAGAACACGGATTGGCCTTGAGGAAAGCCCAAGGACGGTGCTTAGTCCCTGTGCTCAAGCCTTGGTACTGGCAAGAAAAAAAAATAACCAGTGCAGAAAGGGATTGAAGGAATGTCTGGAATGATAGACCACTTGCCTGGCAAGCACAAGACCTCAAGTTTAGTCCAGCAAGGAAAAATATAGCAAAAAAGAGAAAGAATGTGGCTCACAGGAAGTAAGGCAACAAATCCTTATAGGGTGAAAGGATGAAGGAGCATGTGGATGGGCCAAGAAGAGAAAAGGTCAGTGGTACTGCTGAGACCTTTCCCTGCGCAGGGCCAGCTTTGTTTGTCCACCTGTGACAGTGCCCATCAAGTGAGGAAACATTGAGATAAAGAGGAAAAAGATGGTGAGTCTCTTTTACCCTCCCACCTGTCACGTGAGGAATTGTTGACACAGGTGAGTATGACCTTAAGAAAACCTGTCCTAAAGAAGAGTAAGAAAAGAATTTAGGCTAACATCTGGAATTCTCTATGGATGGCACCTTCAGAAGTAATTTTATTTTTTACTGAGGTAATATATAGAGGGGTTTCAGTTACACTCACCAGACAGTAGGTACATTACTTCTCACACATTGATACCCCTTCTCATGTTTTTGTTCCCTTTTCCCTCCCCAAGCCCTCCCAATCATCTTGTTTCCCCCCTTCCCTTTCCTATTTCAAATAAACAAATAAACGTATGGAGTAATGTATAGAGGGGTTACAGTTACATTTGCCAGGTAGTAGATGCATTACTTCTCACATATTGATACTCCTTCTCATGTCAGAAGTAATTTTCTATCCTGGATTGTCTTCAAAGAATGCAAGGGGATGAGCTGGTGGCTACTTGTTTAGGATTTGGATCTAGACAAGTATGGGTTCAAATAGTTTTCTGTACTTTCAAAGCTATGTGGCCCTGGATTAATAGTTCGAGTTCTCTGAGATCTAGAAGAGAAACAATAATAATACAGGTTTGCCAAGTGGTTTAAAAAATTACTTGGTTCCTAGATGGTCTCCAGCACAGTGTCTGTTCTTAACCCACACTACACAAAAAGAATCTTGATTTCAAATGGGTGAAGATGATGGGGTGGGTCCGGATCACCTTCAATGTCTTGTTAAACGGGCCAAAGAATGAACTGAGCATCTAACGTGAGCGGACACTGCACTGCTGTTCCATGTCTCATCAGCTACCAGATTACTTTTGGCACATTGATGTTCCTTATCCTTTCACAGAACTTTTACTGGAGAAAGAGGAAGAACCTTTGCATGAGGACCGTGAACATGAAGTGAAGGTTATTAGGGTGACAGTTTCTGTGACAATATGCTTCAAACAGGCCTCCTGGAGCAGGCCAGGCCTCCAGTTGGCAGAAACTGTCTCTTTCTTTTCTCTCATCTGTCCCAGGGCCAGTTGGCTACTGAGTTGTTGATAGAGAACGCTCCATTTGGCTTCATTTCAGACAAGTCCCAGGAACATCATTAGCAACATATAAAAGGGGTGATGGATGACTTGGATGAAGTCACAGAAAGAGTGCTGGTCACATTTGCATTTGACTCAGGACAAAGAAGGAGAACTGAAAGGCTGGGTGATGTAATCAACGCTTGGCTTGTTACCACGGGTTGAAATAAATGAGGCCAAATTTAATAGGGGGTGGGAAATCAAGACCCTGCATCTAGATTATTAAAGACATCAAGCTTTGTAACAATGACAAAGAGTAAATTCAAAGGAAAAAGATTGATGCATTTGGCTCCAATAGACTATAAAACATAAACGTCAGAACCACCACAAACAAGATGGAAAGGCAAACTATAAACTAAGAAGAATAATGGCAGTACAGGGTAGCAGGAGTGGGCTGACATGTTTAAGAGGTTTTTCTAATCTATAAGGAAACTAGAAACACTCCATTATCAAAATGACTAAAGGTAACCAAGCAGGTTAGAAGACAAGAAATCAGAATGATCAACCAGCATATGGAAAATATTTGCCCACAATATGTTAAATAATACAAGTAGACACAAGAGATTTTCTTTTATTTTCCCTATTGGATTCACAAGTACTTAGAGGAATGCCCCAAGGTGGCTGTTCATGCCTGTAATTCTAGCTGTACTGGAGATGGTGGAGGTCAGAGGTCAGGAGGACAGAGGCTCAAGGCTGACCTTAGACAAGTTTGTTTGTCTTTTTTTTTTTAATAAAGAAACTTAAAATAAAAAGGGCTGGAGATGTGAGAGAGGACCCTATATAGGAAATTCTGAGTTTTAAATCCAGTACTTTCAGAAACAAACAAGCAAACAACTTAAAGGTATAGAGATAATCCACTTTGGCAAGACTCAGAAGAGAGAAGGAAGTGTCCCCATCTTAATAGATGACAGTGTTCCTGGGTACCAAGACCTTCAGATACACATTAATATCTAAATGCCCTGGCCTACCATTCCACTTTCAGGACTTTATTCTAAGGGGAGTTGGAAGCGAAAGATACAATGATGTCATAGACTAGGAAATTATTTACTTATACTAACAGGAAAAAATTGGTATCAGCCAAATGATTCATAATGAAATAGGGAACTCTGGACAATCAGAATAGTGAAATAACATGCAAGTCTCAGCGCTCACTGATGTGGTAAATGTTCCTGGTGTGCTATGTGGTCGGTGGACAGTGAGATCTTCCTGAGATCTGCTTAGACCGTCCTCAAGGAAGGACTTGCGATCAGGTAGATCAGTTTCTTCAGGACTGGATTGGTTTTACTAAGAAGTCTTAGCCAAGGCCACGTGCTTTCCGATTTGCCCCATCCACGGATGATTTGAGGGATAGGCATAAAAGCCATCATTTCAACCCAATGCCTAACATTCTGGCACACCATTTATGTGTCAGAGCTCTCTGTGATGTTACATCTGGGTTCTGTCAAGCCTGCAGCGCAGAAGACAATTCTCCATCAATGTTTTCATGCATGCTGTAGGGCTTCAGGTTTCTGAGTGAAGATGACTGGTACACTTGGTTAAAAGACGACTAAATAATTAGCATGCATTGTGTGTGTGTGTGTGTGTGGTGGGGAGAGACAATATTGCTTTGAAGAAATTTAAAGACACATCTGTCCCTGAGACATTTGTTCATTTTCTAGGGTAATAAATCTGAAGATACCTCCCCCTGTTCTACAGAAACTCACATTTATATTCCAGACTAAAGAACTCTCTTTCTTCAAAGGAGAGGATAGATGGATTTCCAGCACGCTAGATAATCCCTGGACTTCCAGCATTTTTTGGAGCTACTGCTTGTTGAATGCAGAGGGCAACAGCTGGCCTTATTGAGTTGTCTTGTATTGGGAGGCAGTGCTAATATTATCTGCATGTGAGAAATTGTCTGCTTGTGACAGAGAGATTCCATGTTTCCTGTCACCCCTCCCCATCTCTTTCTTCTTATTCTTCCTTTCTTTTTCACTTTTTACCTAGTGGATAGATAGATGCATGTGTCTAAGTATGTGGACATACTTACTTAGACACACACACAATTAACAGCTGGCACCTGCATTGGAGTGACTTCTTTAAAAAAATTTAATTGTTATTATAAAGGTGTTGTAAAGGGTACATTTCTTTGTGAACAGTGCCACCCCTTCCCTTGCTCTCTCCCTGTTTTTCCCTCCCATCTCTACTGACAAGTTGTATAGCTCATTTCCAGCAGCATCCCTCCTATGCCGCCCTTTACCTTCCCAAAGACGGATGAAAGAATAAACAAGACAAAAAGAAAAGAAATACAACAATGAAGGAAAAAAAAACAACCTCTCCTTTCAATTTCCTAGATGGGGTGACTTTTTAAAAACTCTCCCTGTCTTGATTTTTTTCCCCTTCTTCTTCACGTGCTGGTCCATCAAATAAGCCAGCCTGCACATTTCCAACTCAGTGTCTGCTTTGGAGGGCCTCACCCGCCTTTCCTGCTGAGTTCAGGACAAAGTCATTCTATAGAACCATATGTAAACCCAATCAAATTCTTGTACTTGGTATGAGGTACACTGAAAATGAGAAATGACAGGAGTATAATATATTAATGATGGCTTCCTGTTGGTAGTGTGAATAAGAATAATTGCTAATTCTTTGTGCTTCTCTGTGATTTCCATGGGTCTCGAGTGGAGCATTTATTACTTTTAATTGCAAGTCTGTCAGATGCTATTGCCACAATCCGTATTTAGTAGGAAGTGAAGCGATGGACAGGTCTGTACGAGCTGGGATTGGAGACTGCTGAGCCTGGAGCTGGCAGTGTTTAAAGCATGTTGAGTGTGATCTCTCCTTACAGGCTCAGTGCAGCCTCGCAGGGAGGCATTTGTATTTTTTCCTCATAGAGGAAAAAAGCTGAGCCCTGGAAATGATCAATCCTTTGCTCAAGGGAAAGGAAAGTCTCTGAAGTGAGGCTACCTGTTCTCAGAGCCCAGGTTTCTAATCCTTGTGGAATTCACACTTCAACCCTGTTCTTAGGTGTACCGAGAAACTCTGCTTTGTCCACATTTATCTTATTTTCCATATAACACCCTTGACCAGTCCTGTCTATATCCAGAGCCCACTCATGCTACCTCTCTTGTTCTCTGAGCTCTTCACACTTGGCCCCCGAATACCATTTTTTCTGCCCTTGGATTCCTAGGCATATAATGTTCTTCCTTAGCTTAGGGTTGTGGGGCTCTACTTTCATGCTTCAAGTTCTAACTTAATTATCCCCTTTAAGTACTGCCTTCCCTGACCCCTGTATGTTTTTCTTCATCCCTGCTCACCTGCCTCCTTTCCTAGACCTCTGTTTTGTTCCACTAGACTTCTCCGTCTTTGGTAGACTCCCATATTGTTTACACATCTGGAGAAGTACTTTAGAATATGTGGGTGCTGGGATGGGCTGCCTGGTTTCAGTTCGTGTTTTTCTAGCAATGCATCACTGGGCAACTTAGCTGCTTCTCCATGTCTTTTACTTGTGTCTCTGTAAATGTTTTATTTTGACCATCACTTGGCCTATAATTTGTTTAAAGACCATGACCAGGGACTATACCTCATTCCTGGCACTGAGTTCCTAACACAATGCCTGGAATACACAGGGGCTCAAGGAGTCTCTTTTGAATCCAAACAAAACTACACACACCCCATGCAGAGTTCTGGCTCTAGTGGCTTGCTGAGGTCTAATGTGAGGTCTGTTCAGGCTGTCCTGTGTCTGAGCATGACTGCGTGGAGGAAGCATCTTTCCTTGTTCTTAGTTTTCTGTCTTGCCAGAGGAGAGAAACCAATGCAATAACCCTACACAAAGCTCACCTGTGAACCATTGAGTATGCAGTGTAACTCTGGCTCCTTGTCTAAGTCCATTTTTTTTCTTTTCACCCATTAGAATTAAACCTTTGAAGTGAGATAGATTTTTGAATTCTTTCATAGGGTTTAGGGCCTCATCATTCAAATAGAACTTCCTTATTTTCTTTTCTTTTGCCACGGTCAATGCCTATGGCTAACAGATACTGAGAAGCTTATAGGAGCTGGGTTTCTGCCCTTCTTCACTGATCATTTATCATGATGCAGTCTTTTGGTGAAGGAAACCTTTGCACTATACCAACTGTTCACTTTGAATCAGGATCCGCTCTAGTTTCAGAATGGTTCCTTATTTGTGGTGCCTTGCACAAAATGGAATATGTAAATGAATGATGGTGGAGTGGCTAAGTGAATTAATGAATGAATGAACTCATTTATAAAGTTCAAGAAAGGGAGGATCATGTTATCAAAACACATGACAGCCACATAGCAGCTCATTAAATTCATGTAGGCAGCCACTTATCAGCCCTTGTGGGTACATAGTAGGTTTAGGAAGAGTAATAGAGATAAGGAAATAGTGATGAACCCTGTAAGCATTTACTTTGCCCTGATAAGAAAATGTGGTTGATTAACTGAATGAGTGGATGCATGCTTTTCTGATTTGATGGTTGCCGTTTGCAAAGTAGCTAATGCCTTACTCAAACCTGAGGTTTCCTTGGAACAGTGCTTCCCCCAGAGAAAAGTTGAGGTTCCTGTGTTGTTAATAAAAAGTGTGTGCATGTAGTTGAATGGCTAAGCAGAGGACGCTTCAAAATACAGAGATTTAGAAAGAGCAGGGAAGGTTTGGCCTTTGCACTGTCCATAGGACAAAAACAGACGAGTCAGAAAACTTGTTCACCAAGAACCTGGGTGTGGTCAGGTCACAAGAAGGATGTTGAGTCTCTCAAGAAAGGAGGCTGTTGTGGCTGAATCCAAGATAAAATCTGGCTGACCCCAGCAGGGGAGTTCAGTCAACCTTCTAGCTGTGGCTCTGGGTCAGCGGTCAGTTCCCTGCAAGTGACACCACAAACTTTTAGCACAACAGTGACCCACCCTGCATAGCCACATTGTCTCACCAGGAGTCCCAGGATTTATGCCACAAGCACAGGGAAGTCCTCTCCTTGACCACTGGCTCTCAGGTAGCATGCATGGAGCCTGCTGACCCCTCACTCCAGTGCTGTCAGTGCCCTGCCTCATGATCACCACAAAAGGCCCCGGGATGGCCTGACTAGCAGCTAAATGCTGTAATAAGACTATAAATGGTCCTTCCCAATGCCTGACGTGCCCATTCAACAGCCAAGTCCTTGCTGAGGTCCCGAACTGGTATGCAGCCTTCGGGGCTTTCTTCAGCAGCCTCCCCTTTGATGTAGCTGCTCCCATCTGTTCATATTGTTGAATCTTTTTATTTGTTGGTTCTCTGATACTCAGATTTGAATTCAAGCCCTCATGTTTATTCAGCTTGATCCTTCAGCTGGTGTTCCACCATGTAAGCCATGCTTCAGGGCCAGCTTTGGGCTGTGGTTTTTCTTTCAAGAGATAGAGTCTTGCAAACGTTTGACTAGATCAGCTTTGAACTGTGATCTTTCGGATTTCAGCATCCTGAATAGCTAGAAGTATAGGAGTGGAACATTTTGAGTGTTGAAGTTTAATGTCCCCTCACCTCCACTTTACCGTGCTGATCAGTGTTTATTTCTTTCTCTCTCTCACCTCCAGTCCTTTCTCCAAATTGATCAGAGTCACTATCTAGAATGCAAATTCTACTGTTCCCTTGTTTAAGGTAGTTTGGAAGCTT
Organism: Megascapheus bottae; assembly: GCF_031878675.1. NCBI lineage: Eukaryota > Metazoa > Chordata > Mammalia > Rodentia > Geomyidae > Megascapheus > Megascapheus bottae. The sequence continues at coordinate 60,435,057 of NC_143517.1, forward strand.
TGCCTTGATCTCATTGAAACACTCAGGCCCCCGAGCCTGTCCCAAAGGCTCTCCTGGGCCTAGCCTCACTTCTCCAACCTCACTGGAGCCCTTCACTCACCATAGTCTCTCCTTTCCAACCTGTCCTTGTCCTTGACCAACCATGCTCTGAACCATGCCATCCCTGCCCCTGACCCCTGCCCCATAGAGGCCTCAGTCTTACTCAGATGCTGCTTCCTTGACAAGTCTCACCATTACAGGATTCCTGCACTGGAGTACTCCTCACATAATACTGGTTTTTTAAATTGTGATTAATAGAAGGGTTACATTACATTGGCCAGATAAAAGGTGCATTACTTCACAAACATTGCTACCCTTTCTCATGTTTTTGTGCAATGTCTGCCCTGGGCACTATCCACTCTCCAAGGACAGAGCCATTTCTCCCAGAAGTACTCTTCTATTGTGACCATTTCCCATAGTGCCAAAAATTACACAATGAATTAAATCTACATTTTCCAGATAAATGTTTCTCCCTCTCAGATGTGAGCTTCTTGGAATCTGATTCTTCTGGAAATAACCCTATCTTGGCCCCTCCTATGTGAGCATCATTAAGTACTCAGGGAATATTTGTTGCATCTTGGAATTTGAATAAAAGTGCAGCTGGATGCATGAGGACAAGGTTTCCTTAATGCTTGCCGTTCATCTCAGTGATTTCGGGCAAGCTATCTTTTGTCTGGAGCTTAGCTTTCTCACCTGTAAGCTAATATGGCAGCAATAGCAAATTTAAAAAAAAAAAGAAAAAGAGCGTGCCTTGGAACTCTCCTCTGCGTCAGAGTGTCTGATATACCAAATTTTACCTGATTAGAAGCATTAACATTAGCATCAACAATAGCAAATCATCAGCATCAACAATTCCATTGCTTTACCTGAGCACAGTATTAGGCACTGGTAACTGTGCTTTTAGGGAGTGGGGATGTCAGAGACAGTCCTCTCGCTAGCCAGAAAGCAGGACCGGTCCTTTAAGAAAGGGGAAGCCCTTAGGCCTGTGATCAAATTTAGGGTGTAAAATAGAGGTGCTGGTATAATGCAGATGCATTAGTGAGACAATCTCCCAGGGTGCCTAGCAACCTTTAGTGTCCTCAGTTCCCTACCGGGGTTGGTGGTGGAAAGATGGCTTTGATCCAGAGGCAAAGACTTGGGCTTTGATTTTCTGCCCTGATGTCACTGGCTAGGTGACTCATGCAGAAAACCATCTTTTCTTGTCTTATGACTTGGCTTCTTCCTGTCACAGAGGTTAAACAAGATGGCCATGAGAGCTTGTTGCTCAGTGAAGTTCATGAATTGGTAGGAATCATAAACAAAATATATGCTTGGGTTTTGGATATCAACAGCCACATGTAACAAAGTTGGTAATTTCCTACCCTCGCTCCCTCCCTCTCTTCCTTCTTCCCTCTCCTTCCTTCCTTCCTTCCTTCCTTCCTTCCTTCCTTCCTTCCTTCCTTCCTTCCTTCCTTCCTTCCTTCTTTCCTTATCTTCTTTCATCTCTCTTCTTTCCTCTTGCTCCCCCCTCCCTCTCTCTCTTCCTCCCCTCCTTCCATCTCTCCCTTCTCCCCCAATCTCCCTCTCCTCATAAGCAGACATAGGAAACACAGAAGCAAAGCAAACTTCAACTCTCCCCACAGCAGTCGTTCTGAGGGTTATTAGTTCAACCATTTTCCATTAAACAAAACAGATAGCTCAGAAACATGTGGGCCACACTCGTCAGGAATCTACTGGGCGCTGGTATTTCACTTTCAAACCCCAAGTCATATTGGATCCAGTGTGACACCCTTGAGAAAACAGAAAGCTTCCTGAGCTGGCCAGGCCTCCCTCCACTCTTTCTCTCTTTTACTCCTGAAAAGCTCAGAGGCAATGACAGCCAAATAGCACTTGGGTGGGTTGGTAAGGAAAACCCAATCCTGGCTGCAGATGATTCCCTTTCTGCCAGCTCTTAGGCCTGTGTACCCTAACTAACTTGAGTACTAGGGTGGAGGGTGGTTTTTGGGGTGTCAGGGTGCCGTGAGGATGAGCAGCCAGGCTCAGTGGGAGTGGGAAGGTAGGACCTTCTGCCGCACAAGGCTTGCCTGTTTACCACAGGCCTCTGCTCTCAGTTTCCAGGCCCATTGCATGGCTCAGGATGAGATCTACATGCTGACATGGGGACTTGCCCGAGAGACCTGGTCCTGTGGGCTTGATGGACCCTGGAGATGCTGGTGCTACTGGCTGGTGCTGTCGCTTCCCATTTGCCTTCATTATCCGGTTGCCTCGACCCCTGGCAGGGCTGCAGAGGCCAGCTTGAACATGGAGGGGATGGGCTCTCAGAATGGGGAGGGCTTCTGAGGTCATCACAGATGAAGTCCCAGCTCACAGATCAGAAAGCAAGGTGACAGTGTCTGAGGTTTAGAACAAGTTCTGCAGCTCAAATTGAGCTGCAAGGAAGGATAAGGGGGAGCTGTATAAGGAATGTGGTAGGCCTGCCATAGTCTCACTCAGGGCTCCTAAATGTTGGCTCCGTCTGCTCGCGTGTGAGCAGATTAGGAGACCCTAACCAGCCTGCTGCTAAAGGTGAAGAGAACTGCCCAGGTGTTAGGAGTTATCTGCATGTGCATATGGACAGGGATCACACAAGCCAACTATCCGGTCACACAAGTCAACTAACAGGCATGCAAGTGCATTCTTGTAATCTCAGCACTCAAGAGGAAGAAGCAGGAGGGTTGGGAGTTTGAGGCCAGCTTAGGTTATAGTAAGATCTTGTTCAAAAGAACAAAAAACAAAACCAAAGAGAACTTCTTTCATGCTACTTCCCAGAAGAGGGAGAAGCCTGACAGGAGGTAAGGGAGGGTGTGGAGGGTGAGAGGGATAGAGAAGGAGGGGAGACAGGTTGGCAAAGGCGGAGGACAGCAGTGCTGGGGGCAGAGTCAAAAGTCAGGCACTTAGGGATCAATTAGATAAAACAAAGGACTGACTTTACCCCTCCTTCTGCAAGGCAGGATTGTGGCTATCAGACCCATCAGAACCCAGCCAAATGGAATTAATTCCCTCTTCCAAGATGCTTGCCACAGCGTGCTGAGTTGTGCCTCTAGCACTCCCATCCTTAGTCTTCTTCCTTCTCTGCAGGATAATTTCATACCAGTGGCCAGGTAAATCTCCATGAAGTATACTTCCATCCTGTTAATTCTGTGCAATGCTTTCCCATAGCCCAAGGAAGCCTATCTGAGCGTTGCTGCTCCTGGCTGCATGGTCCACACTGCCTAGGGGGAGATGGAGTAATGGGATTTTATTGTGAGAGTGAAGAGAGTAGCGACACATTGAGACTGCTTCTGACAGCTTCCTGACTTTGAGCTGGTGCAAGTGATTTTTCTCCTTTCTGCCCCAGTAAAGGAGAGATGGCCAAGAGAGCCTCAAAAGTACTGTGCAGCTGAGGCTTTCTGCGACTCTCTGGTAGACCATGCTCATTAAGGAATACTATCTTTAAGCCAAAGTCCTACCCCAGGGTAAGGCCCTGAGTAGTTGTCAAGCTCCTTGTTCTATATCCTCTCCAGGCTCAGCAGTCACCATGTTTCCCAGGCAAGATCTCAGCCACCAATACGGAAGCAAGAGCTTAATTATGAGTGACTGTTGTTCTTAATGTACTGTTTTGACCAATATGGAAACAAGAGCTTAATTTTGAGTGACTGTTATTCTTAATGTACTATGTTTTTTTTTTCTCTTCTCTTGTGTTGCCCTTTGGTGAATCTCATCTTGTTACAGTATCTGACTTTGTTACCTGGTATATGTTTATTTGAAATAGGAGGGGAAAAGAAGATGAGGGGAGAGGGTGGGGGGAGGGAAATGGGGACAAAAACATGAGAAGGGGTAACAATGTGTGAGAAGTAATGCATCTTCTATCTGGTGAATATAACTCTAACCCTTCTATACATTAAAAAAAAGATGTGAGAGGGCACCTAGTTAATATAAATTGGTATAAATAAAATAATATAAACACTGAAAAAAAAGATCTCAGCCACCTCCATCTTGACTGCATGGTCTGGGATTAATTTCCTCCCAGAGACAAGAACCAAAAAATAAATGTGTCCTACCCCTGATCATGCTGCATCCTTTATTCCCTGTGAGTAGCAAGACCACATGAATATAGAGCTTTGGGGGACACTTGGTCCTGACATGGAGGCAGTGGCTCTTGCAGGCATATGGCCAGCAGGCGGGCTGCAGGTTGAGTGTTATTTTCAAAACTGAAGCTGAACTTGCTTCAAGCCAAAGCACATTAGGTGGTCTCAGTTCTTGCATCATAAATCACTGGAGGTAGCTGTTTTTCCTGGCCTCTCTTCTGACCCAGTATAATGTTGAGATTGGAAGGATGCTGGGGAAGGGAATTTCCTGCATTTCAAACCCCCAGGGTATTTAAATCTCTACTTTCAACATAGTGGGGAGCATGTGTGACGTGATGGAATGCCCAGAGAATGTTGCTGCTAGATGCTGGGATGAGTTCTCTGCCCCACACAAACTCTGTATGACCTTGCCCATATCACCCACAATGTTTTTTTCTTTAATGTCTCTTGTTATCATGGTTCTATTAGATTATTGGTTATCATTGTCGATCTCTGTTTTAGATACCTTTTTATAGCTGTGATCTGACAGACAGGACAAGCTACCAGGCAGAAGGAAGGGTGTTACTTTGTCTCATGAGTTCCAGGTTTCAGAGGGCTTGGTCTATGGTCACTTGGCTGTGTCTTTCTCAGCAGAATTGTCAGGCAGAACACCATGAGGGTGGGGGAGGAGTTTCTTCACTTCATGGTGGAGAGGAAGCCATAAGCAAGACAGGAGGAGCCAGGGAGATGTTCCTAAGGAACTGTCCCCCGTGAATTACTTCCTCCAACCTTCCATCTTCTAAATTTTTTTTTACAGCATCACAACATAGTGCCACTATCTGGGGACCAAGTGTTGAACACACGATTCTGTGGGAGACATTTCATATTTGAACAACAACCATGTTGTGACTAAAGTATAAATAAGAGTCTATCATAGTTACATATGAATAAGGGGAAAATATCCATAGGGTCCAGTACTGAGAATCAGGTACCTGCTAGGGGTATTTGGATGCATTCCCCTCAGATGAGACAGAACTAATGAATTATTCCCATGCATTTTCAGAGACATGTTTTTCTAATCTGTAATAGTATGGTCCCTTATATCTCACTTTCTGGGTGTCAGTGATTCTATGAGAAAAACTGTCCATGGAACCAACTCTGAATGTCAAATGTTCCAATATGGTGCCCTGGTATCAAGGCTCCTTGAATCCCATTGTCTGTCCACCTTCCTCTCCAGCCAGCCTTTCCCCACTGCTCCCTTCCCACCTGATTCTCCTCAGTGTGCCTGCTCTTCCATAGGCCTAAGCTCTAGCACATGCTGTTTTGTCAACTCTGTTGACAGAGCTCCCTGTCTATGCCATCTTTTCAGCTCCCTGAGGCCTCTTGAATAAGCCTGCCTGTGTTTCAAGTGCACCTAGGACCATAGGTAAGTGCCTTCAACAGAATGTTCATTTCAGTGTCTTCCTGGAGCAAATTAAACATTGAGTTGACCTCTCCTGACCCGTGGCAACTTCAAAAAAGTCATTGTAGAAGTCCTCAGAATGCACCTTCATTGAAGACAGGCACCTCTTCTCCCTGTGTCTGCACACCATCTTCCTTCCGTCTGTGTCTAAACTTTCCTCTTACAGTCACCCATCAGATTGGACTGAGGCCCCAACCCAGTGATCCACTGAATCTTACTCTGTGCACGTAAAGCACAATTCGACATGGCATATGGTAATTTGCATCGTCTTTAGGAAGTTCGCTGAACACTAAAAGTTGAAAGCAACTCTTCATGGGTAGGGCCAGCGTGATGAACGGAATTATTATATTCAGCTTTAATGAACTGACTTATCTTGGTGCCAATTATTTGTATTTTTTTGTCGAAAGAATTGATGGAAAAATAGCCAAGGTGAATATCAATGTATAACATCAAAATGATTACTGGACCCAGTTCTCATCTGCACTCACAAAATAACTGAAAGAAATTTCAATCATTCTCTGAAACATTCAACATTTCTTGTACATCATTGTCTCATGTGTATTTTGTGTGTGTGTGTGTGTGTGTGTGTGTGGCATTAGTGCTTGAAACCAAGGCTTCCCTCTTGCCAGGCAGCTGCTCTCCCATTTGACCTATGTCCTCCAAAATATTCACCTTTGTGATTTCTCAAATAGGGTCTCACATTTATGTCCGGGTTGGATCAAGATCCTCCTATTTATACTTTCCATGTAGCCGGAACTGCACCCAGCTTTTTTAATGTTTAAGATAGGGCATTGAGAAGTTTTGCCTTGGATTGGCTTTAAAACACAATCCTCCCAGACTTCCCCTCCTGAGTAGCTAGGATTCTAGCCATGAGACACTCTGCCTGGTTTGTTTCATCCAACTTTGAATCCACCCTAAGCAGTATGGACACAGCTTTGCCCCTCTGTCATAGTTAGCAGTTATCCCTCCTTCACTCTCATCTTCTCTTTAGCTGGCATAGCACCATCACTGCCAGCCTGCCATCAATACAACCAACACTATCATGTCATAGACCCTCAGAAGCAATCTTTTTTTGTCAGTTGTGGGACTTGAAATCTAGGCTTGGGCATTGTCCCTAAGCTCTTAAGCTCAAGGCTTCTGCCCTGCTCCTTGAGCCCCAGTACCACTGCCTCAGAAGAGATCTTACAAAGTTAATAGAACCCAGGACACTGCTTGTCTCAGAGTAGGCTCTCAAATGACTTTCATCAACCAAAGGACTGGACATGTGAATGTCATAAGTTAAATAATCAGAACTGGCAGGAAGCAATCATTTAAATCCCTTCTAAGTCTGCATAGATGTTTCAGTGGACAATTTTAATCCACCTCTTAGAAGTTTAGAGCCTTGGCTTCCAAGAAGGTTAGCCCTGCTGGACCAATCCAGGTTTCAATGATGAATACAAATGATTCAGGCAAAAGGCAGGGAAATACAAGCAGATGAACCAGCATTTGACTCACACTATTTGCCTCTAGCAAATCGTGGTACTGAGCCAATCTTTAAAAAAATGCATTCTTAAATTCTAGCAGTTTAAATAGAAAATTCAGTTATTTTAGTTTGTTATCCTTAACTCTTTTCCACCTGCTTTTTCACTACTCAGGTTCCAGGGCTCTGTGCCTTCCTTCCCACCAAGCAGAGGTATCAGAAACATTTCTTCTCCTGCCCCTGCTCTCCTAGGCTCTGCCTGAATCCTCAATTACAGATTTTCCCATTTACCCTGAAAAGAAACTGGGATATTTCCTGATAGTCAGGGCCAAGACATCTGGAGCCCTCAGGCTATTGACGTATTTCCTGTGAGCCATGGTCCCTCCAGTGGAATTTCAATTGATAACAGCTTTGAAAATCACCTATGGAAACCAGACCAGCTCTCTTTCCTTCCCAGGAGGCAGACAGGCAAGCAACAAATGACCGAATATTCTTTCTGGTTCTGTATCATAAATCACAGCTTTCTAGGGCCTGCGATTGTGAGGTGACTAGCTGCTTTACACATGGGCTGCTGGCTCACTGAAAAGGCAAAGTGAACACCCAAGGCCAGATGCCTTGTCTTTTCCCCAGGAGTCCTTCCTGCTCCATCATCAAAGCCTGGTGGCCTCTGTATGAGATCTGTCAAAAACATATCTCTTCTTTTGCAGGCCAGAGTCACACAACTTTTTATGACTGTCCTCTGTTTTGGTAACATGGTAATGACTGAGTCTGAGCTCATGGCTCTATGAACTTGTGCCATCTGGTCCTTGCTTTTATGATCACTTACAAATTCACCTGCACATCCCATAGGCTGGCTGGCTATTGTCCTCTACTGAATCTTCTGCCTTGTCTGGTTCATGCTCCTTTTCTCCTAGGCTAGGCTTTCTTGCCCAGTGGTTCTGAGGTCATTGCGTTAGGTAACATCTCACAAAACCCATCAGTGATCATTTTAGGAGCCTACATGATATTGTGGGCACGACATAATGCTCAGCATCCATGCCTGGAATACAAACTCTGGCTCATTCATTTATTAGCTGGGCAAATGACCTGGGTCTGGAGTACCTCAGTTTCCCATGAGCCCAATGAGCTTAATGATATTATCAGTGTGATGGTGATTAAATGAAACAGCTAAGTGGCTGCGTAGAGCAATTCATGGCACTCACTAGAACTCACAAAATAAAAAAGTCAATTTACTTCCCACTGCCCTTGAGCTTTTATTATAACATCTTGTTTGGAAAGAATTAAAATGCAGCTGAGTTGGCTTCCACAAAGAGCCAAGAGACAATATTTTTTGAGTAATTGTCTCTGAAGGAGAGTCAGCCTGGGAAGGAGGACATGACATAAACGGCAGGTGACAGCATCTGGGGTCATTTTATGCTTCCTGTGTCCCTTATGTTGGGTTGAAGGCTGCACTATGATCTTTATTTGTTACATATTTTCCATCTGACCACGGGTAAGATTGACTGGACCATCTGATGGAGAGGAAGAAGAGTAAGTAGCTCTCACCACAGAGACGACACTGACTATGGGGTCTCCGGGATGGTTCGCATCCTCCATGATGTCCAGTTAGCATTCTAATCTTGGCAAGTCACATGTCACTCTGAGTCTCAGTTTCCTCCTCCAGAGAGTGGTGTTGGCTAATTCTACTTATCTTTAAGATGATTCAGGTGACGAGGAAGGGAAGATACCACTCCAAGTGGCTTAATATAACAAAGGACACAGAATTAGGTGAGTGATAAGGTCGGAGGCAGGACAGCAGGCATACTTTGATCAGAAATGTGGCTGTACTTTGCATGCTTTGGCTCCGTCCTATGCTATAGGTTCGCGTTGTCATTGGCTTGGATTCTGTATGGATCAAGACACTTGTTGGTAGTGTGTTTCTCATAATCGGGAAAGCCAGCTTAGATTAAACTATTTTAATTAATACGTCCACTGCTGGATGGATCAGCCTGGCATGGAGACCAGTTTCAGCTCTGAAGGGGGGAATCACTGCTACTTGAATCAGCTGCTGTACAGTGAGAGGTGAGAGATTTGGGGTATATCAATATAATTCTACTCAAATGTTTTTGGCAGTGTTGGGAATTGAACCTAGGTCTTTGTACCCGATAGGCAAGCTGTCTTCTCCAGATCTTGATTTTTAGTTAGGATTTTTTTACTGTGATTGTGAAGGTAGTGTACAGAGGAGTTACAGTTACATAAGTGAGGCAAAGAGTACATTTCTGCTTGAACAATGTCATCTCTTCCCCTGTTTTCTCCCAGTTTTTCAGTCCCACTCCCCCCTTCCCAAAAATTGTGGAAAGCTCATTTCAGCATGGTGTCTAGTGAGTAACCCTGCCCTTTGTTTGCCCCTTATTCCTCCATTTCTGTGCCACCCCTCACTAGATCTGGAGTTTTTGAGATAAGATAGCCTATGGAGCTCAGATTGGTTTGAATCCACTGTGTAGCCCTGATTGGTCTTGAGCTTGTGGTCACCTTCTCTCTTCTTCCCAAGTGATAGGATTACAGCACTGAAGCCATCATGCCTGCTTTGTATGAGGCCAGTATCATCTCATTTGATCCACCACGACCTATCATTGTGAATATAACTATTATTCTTTCCTTTTCTTTCCATGCCATATTTCCTCTCACTACTGTATATTCATCTGGTGACACTTTATTAATTTCTAGTGTTGCCTGAATGAGACACACCCCAAATGTTCATGTTCTTACATCAGAACCTGGGACTTTTACTTGTTTAGATTGCAAAGGTGACTTGCAGGTTTCATTTGCCTAAAGATATTGAATTATCTGGATGGGCTTTGTGAGTAACTGGAAAACTGCACTTTAAAGGTGATGGGGTGATGGGACTGCAAACCAAACAAGACAAGTGGCTACAGAAAGCTGCGAAAGTCAGGCAGAGAGTTTGTCCTAGTGGACACTTCCGGTTTTCTAGTGGTTAATTGGAGATAGGAGTCTGTTGTTCTTCAGTGTCTGAGCTGGCTTTGAACTGCAATCTTCAGATCTCACTCTCAGGCTCAGCTTCACCTACCCTGAGTAGCTAGTATTATAGCCACCACGCCCAGCTATTGTACAAATTTATTCCTAGCGTAAGGGTTTGAACTCAGGTCCTGTGCTTGCTATACAGATGTTCTACCATTTGAGCTATGCTCCTAGACCTTTTGGATTTAGTTAATGTTAAATTTTGCCTTGCATTTATGCCTGGGCCAGCTTCAGCTATGCTCCTCCTTTGTATACTTCCTGTTTAATGGGATAATCAGTGGTTATTTGTTGAGATGAACTTTGTGCCCAGGATGGTCTTTTTTTCATATATTTTTTATTGTAATTAATAGAAGGGTTACATGATATTTGCCAGGTAAATGGTGCATTAATTACCATACATTGATACCCTTTCTCATGTCTTGGTCCCCATTTCCCTCCCCCCCACTCCCCCCTCATCTGTGTTCCCCCATTCCCTATCCAATTTCAAATAACCAAATACAAATATATCTGATATATAAGTTACGGTCTTAAAGTGTGAATCTCCTGGTCTTTGCCTCCAAAGTTACTGACACTGCAGGAACAAATCAAACAGTGTGGTCTTTTATGCTTGTACTGATATCCTCCACTGAGAGTCTCTGTCCTCTATGAGCAGAACTTCCATGGATCCTTGCTGGCTTTTTTCCATCTCTGTCGAATCTGCCTTACCTCCATCTCTTCATAATAGTCTGACATCTATAGCAGTTACTGGAATGTCTGTAGGATTTATTGGATTCCACCTGTGCTTAAAGGATAATGCAATCACTCAGGGTAAGGTGTTTATACTTGACATTTATTGGGTCTCACAACCATTCCAGGCTATGGCTCTCTTATTAGACCCATTGGACAGATGGCAAAACCTAGAATCTATGAGAATCCTGGAATGTGATTTGACTAGCCAGTGGTGGGGGTTAGATCCAAAGCTAGTAGGGAGCCATCAGAATTCATATCTTACTTGTCACTGGCTTGTTTCACTGCAAAGCAAAATAGCCAACTTGTTCTAAAAACAAAGACCAATGACCTCCATCAGCAAGAGCCTACAGAGCATAAGCACACAAAAGTTATTGACTTATAGTTACCTGGTTAAGCAGGATATATGCATAAACATGGTATCACACATATCTATGCATATTTATATATCATATGTATGCAGTAAAATATTATGGACATATACATTTTCTTCCCGTTCTCACTCTTACACATGACAAGATATATTTTCATTATGTTTGTACAGTTTGAGTTGGTTCTTAAATATTGATAGTGCAGGATCCTTGAAAGTCACTTTTGGGACTCTCTTGAGGACATGTCATGGAGACAGTAGAAACTGTGGCCCAAGGAGATGCTGATGTGGCTGCTGGTGGAGGAGATAATGCCACACATGTTATGAGAAAAGAGAAGAAATAGATCTCAAGTGTAAGTAAGTGCCAAGCTGAGAGTTTTTTTATATGTTTTTTATTGTAATTAATAGAAGGGTTACATTATATTCACCAGATGGAAGGTGCATTACTTCACATACATTGATACCCTTTCTCATGTCTTGGTCCCCATTTCCCTCCCCCAACCCCTGCCCCTCATCTTGTTTTCCCCCCTTCCCTATCCGATTTCAAATAACCAAATAAACATATGTACAGTATATCAGATAACAAGGTAAAATACTGTAATAATATAAGATAACCAAGGGACAGCAAAAGAGATGAGAGATAACATAGTACACTAAGGACAACAATCACTCATTATATGGCTTTTGTTTCCTTATCCTGGAGTTCCTTACATTTAGTGTCGTACTGTTTGGCCTAATGTCTTTAGATTTTGTTCTATTGTAAATATCTGCTAGGAGAGCCCAAGGTTTCTACTGATTATGACAAATGAGGGAAACCATTGAGCGTATGTTCCTTTGAGTCTGGCTTACTTCACTTAATATGATCTTTTCTAAGTTTTCCATTTCCTTACAAATGGGTGATGCTGTTCTTTCTGACAGCAGCATAGAATTCCATTGTGTACAAATACCACATCTTGTTGATCCACTCATCAACTGAGGGACATCTGGGTTGGTTCCATATCTTTGCTATGGTAAATAGTGCTGCAATGAACATCGTTGTGCTGGTGGATTTAGTATGTCCTTGTTTCTGGATGATTGGGTAAATGCTAGTAATGGAATTGCTGGGACATAGGGGAGCTCTATGTTTAGTCTTTTGAGGAACTGCCATACAGCTTTCCATAGTGGTTGAATGAGTTTGCACTCCCACCAACAGTGTAGTAGTGATCCCTCCTGGCCACATCCCCTCCAGCATCTGTTGTTATTAGTTTTCTTGATCCTGGCCATTCTAACTGGAGTGAGGTGAAATCTTAGAGTTGTTTTGATTTGCATTTCTTTTATGACCAGAGATGTTGAGCATTTCTTCATGTGTCTATAGGCCATTCTTATTTCTTCTTCAGAGAAGACTCTCTTTAAGTCCTTGGCCCATCTTTTAATGGGATGGTTGTTACTTTGGAGATTAGTTTTGGAGTGATTCAATTTTTTCAGTTGTTGATATATTTTAGATATTAGGCCTTTGTCTGTTGTATGGTTGGTGAAGATCTTCTCCCACTCTGTAGGCTTCCTAATTAATTTACTAGCTATGTCCTTTGCCATACAGAAGCTCTGAAGTTTAATGCAGTCCCACTTACCCAGCCTTTCTTTGATTTGTTGTGTTTCTTGGCCCTTGATGAGAAAGTTTCAACCTGTGCCAAGGAGGCCTAGTGTGTCTCCTATTCCTTCTTGTAAAGTTTTCAGTGTGTCAGCTTTTACCTCGAGGTCTTTGATCCATTTGGAGTTAATTCTAGTGCAGGGTGACAAAGAAGGGTCCAACTTTAGTTTTCTGCAGTTCCAAGCTAAGAGTTTTGAAACAAACCCTATCATGGTGTAACTCAAGGACTATTAGAGCTGTGCCCCTAAGTGAGAATCAGTTTCTTCTAGGTAGGGCTTGGTATCCAGCTTATGAGTACAGATCAGGAGCAGAAGCTGAGAATGGCTTTCCTGACGTTAGTGATGGAGGGGTTAGGAAGATGGAGAAGACAGATGACCTTAAGTGCCAAAATCCATCCTCCAAAAAAGTCCATTCTGGTGGTTGTAGCCCACTGGCTGCCGTGGGAATGGATGCTGGATCTAAAGGGTGGGAATCCCCAGGCCCAGGATGAGAGAGAACAAGGAAGAATAAGTTGAAAATATGTAAGCAGTGGGCCTCACTCTGTGGGCTGCTGGAGAAGTCTATGCATTTCCTCTTGCAAACATGACCGACAGAGGCTGGGCATATATTGTCAAATTAGTATTTTTAAGTTTCGTCTAACATATGGACATTGTACTACCCAAAGCACAAAGCTTTTTGTATTCATTAGGTATCGATTTAATGCCAGTGTTTTCCCCACCAAAGACACCGATAAGCATTTTCCAAGAGAATTTCATGTTTCTAAATGTTTTCCAATATAGAACATTTATTAAATTACAGGTTTTTTTTTGTTTTGCAAGAATAACTGGCTTGCTAAGTGGAGTGGAGGTACTTTGAGGTAAAAGTATAACAGGCTATTTAAATCAGAAAATGTCATTCATTTTGAACCATTCCAAGTAGCTTATTACTTTATTCATGGTCCCCAATTTAAGAAACATTAATGGATCAGAGGAAGACAAACAGACACAGGGCTTAAGTAATCTTTGTATTTTTATATATTGATGCAGATAGACATATGCATTATGCATTAAGTAAATGTATTATGCACAAAGTAATGGAGAAACATGTCCATGGTGGTTAGTTTTATAAATCAACTTGGCTTTGATTTTGCTGTACCACACAGTTATTTAATCAGACACGATTCTAGGTATTTTACAGTGGTTAATGTCTGTTTAGCTGACTTTAAGTAAAGCAGATACCTATTGATATAACAGGGGTTGACTTCATCCAGTCAGTTGATAAAGCTTCAGAACAAAAGCTAAGGTTCTTTGAGAAGTAGATATACTGCCTTAAAACTCAGGGGCTGGGAGTTTGGCCTAGTGGTAGAGTGCTTGTCTAGCATGCACGAAAGTCCAAGGACAGTGCTCAGGCCCTGAGTTCAAGGCCCAGGACTGGCAAAAAAACCCAAAAACAAACTATAGCCTCAGTTTGCAGCCTGGGAGCTTGCCCTGCCGACAGTGGACTTGCCTCCCACAATCATGTTAGGTCTTTGGAATGAATTTCTCTATAGCTACATAGACAAATGTGCATACACTCATGTGCAGGCATACTCAGGCATAGGTTTCTCTGGAGAAACTTCGCTATTGACAGTGGCCATGAATGATAGATAAAAACTAAATTAAATAAACAAAAAAACCCCCAAACCAAAACAAAAATACCAAAGACAATTTCATTGAGAACCACAGCATGCACACATGCTCATCTAAGTGCTGACATGCAAGAGTCTAAAATTATGAATATCTTATTCATGTATTCCAGTTGTTCCCAGCTATGAATAAAGAGGTTTATCTATGATGTTCTTGTAACATAGCTGAAGATCTGTTTGTGCAGCAAACCTCATCATTAGACCTAATAAATAAACCCATCACGTGTATGTTCATTTATTTGTCAATTTAGAGTGCTTATTATGTGCAAAATATCCCTCAAGTGAATAAAGATAGTCCTGGGTATAATTAAATGCAAATGCATCAAAACTCATTTCTGAATAACCAATAGAATCAGGGTATAATAATTATCATGTGGGTATTTATCTTTTTTCAATCTTTGATACTTAAAAGATTTCTTTGTGTTAGGAAACGTTGAGAGCCAACAATAGATGAGATCTATATGAATGATGAAATGAGATATAGAATATACCTCAATATATTCCCATGAAGTCATCAGTTTCACTTTATCTGCTCTGGTCTCTCATATGAGGACCCTGGAGTCACATAGGGGTCTAACTCTAACAAGGCTATTAGAGAATATAGTTCAGACCCAGAAATTAAATAGTCTGCAACTCCATTTCCTTGAAATGGACTTACTACTGGCCCACAGACTGATCAGGTGTACAACTGCAGGCCTGTTTCTTTAGTAGTCTTGGGGTAGAGAATGGCTTGGGTGCTCACTTTAAAAAAGATAGATCCAGGAAAGTATCATAAGGCAAATGAGGGAGAGAGGGAGGGAGAGAGGAGAGGAAGGGAGGGAGGGAGAGGAAGAGGGGAGAGGGAGGGAGGGAAAGAGAGGGGGGAGGGAGGGAGGGAGGGAGGGAGAGAGGGAGGGAGGGAGGGAGAGACAGACAAGGAGGGAGAAAGGGAAGGAGAGAAGGGGAGAGAAAGAAAAATACAGGTCAGTGCTTCTTGCTCAAAATGCTAGTTAGACTCCTTACTTCTCTCTGGAAAGTTTCCATTGTGGAAATTAAGCCACATGAAAATATCCTCATGAAACTCTAGTCTGCTTTCTGTGTCAGACACAAGGAACAATTAATACACTTGATTTTCCAATTTGGTATTGCAGCCTCCCAATTTCTCAGTTAAGAGGACTTGGAAGACCCAAGTAAGTCCTCTGAGGAGGTAGAAAGATTGGGATGAGATAGCTGTTGTAAGGCAGAGTTCTTCTCATCACTGAGTAACTTCTGGCAGTTCAGGTAAACTCTCTAAGCCTCAGCTACTGAAGGTTTGAACTGGGGATAGCAATAACACTTACCTTCACTATTGCTTTGCAAATACTTGAATTAATAGATCAATCACACCCACACACCCACACACACATATATAACAGAACCAACAAGGTAATAGTCGATGAAGCAGTGCTAATTATCATTAATTTGAGATCATCTTACTAATTAAACCATGGACAAAAATTTTAAAGTAATTATGAGCAAAGCAAGGCTTATCCTTAAAAACATTTCTTATGACTGGGTGCAGGCGGTGCACGAATGTAATCATAATTACTCAGGAGGCTGAGATCTTACTGTCGTGATTTGAAGCCAGGCCAGGCAGGAAAGTCCATGAGACTCTTATCATCAATAAAGCAGCAAAATGGTGGAAGTGGAGCTGTGGCTCAAGTGGTAGAGTACCAGCTATGAGCAAAAGAAGCTCAAAGATGGTGCCCAGGCCCTAAGGTAAAGACCCAGGATCAGAACATACACACACACACACACACACACACACACACACACACACACACACACACACAATATTGCATAATTCACTGAAAGTATGCACTGGCCAGGCATTGTGGTGAAAAATATAGACTGGTGAAGTAGAAATATTCACTTAGATTTTAGTGAAAGAATTAGATATTGGGAAAAATCTATAATGATAAAAATATGAATACTAAGTGAATTCAAAAGCTAATTTGTGGCAGGTAACTTTATGTGTCTATTTGAGTGGGCTACAGCGAACCCACATATTTGGTCAAACATTATTTTGGTTGTTCCCATGAGGGTGTAATGGGGCAAAACAAAATTCACTTTGTAACGTAAAGGCCTGAATAGGGCTAAAAAGCTGTAGCGAATCTCCCTTAGCGTAATAAAGAATTCCTTTTGTCTCATTCCTTTTGAACTGAATTATTGGTTTAGTCTCTGTTTTTGATCACTGAATTTTTCTAGGTTTCAACAAGTATGAAATGAATGAGTGATTTGATTAGAGAAGTGAAGAAAGGCCATCAGTTTCTTGAAGATCCTGGGAGCTCAGGACTGTGAACGAATCATGCCGTTTATCCATGTAGTCATGGGCTGTCAAGGAAGACTTTAAAGGTCAGTGAGAAGGTTATTCATCTCCCAATGCCTCATCATTGCACAGGGGCCAAAGAAGAATATGAGATTTGAGAAGTACTTCCTTTGAGCCAATAGCATCTCACCCTTGTTTCTGGATTCTGTTCTCCACAGGACACAGCAGTAGTTATTCTGTTGTTTGGTAGAGTTAATTGTTACTGGCACAGGGGTGTGAATAGAAGTCATCTTCTTTCTCCTAAGGGAATTTCCTAGGTTGCAGATGAAGAACAGTATTCTTTGGGCCTCTGTAACCCATCTATCCCTGCGCTAGCATTAAGAATAGATGCTATGCTGCTCACTTCCATTACTCAATGAGATGTAGAGCCTTTGTCTCCTCATTATTCTATGCAAACAAACATATTCCACGACCCAGACACTGCCGAGGCAATCTGTATCCACCCAAACACAAGAGACTGCTGAAGAGACGTCCAAAAATGCTGATAAGGGAGACTGAATATGTGCTGCTTACTAAAAATTATAATATAGCATTGGTGGATTGAAAATGTAAAATTCAGAACAATAGAATAGCTAGAAATTTGACCAAGCATGAATAAGTGGAAAGCTCTTAGTGTGCTATGAATTAATCATCAATACATCTATTGGCAGCAGACTACTTTTTAACACATACATCAAAGGAAGGGCAGATCACCTAATCA
The DNA here is from genome assembly GCF_031878675.1 of Megascapheus bottae. Lineage (NCBI taxonomy): Eukaryota > Metazoa > Chordata > Mammalia > Rodentia > Geomyidae > Megascapheus > Megascapheus bottae. Next base: position 60,452,532 of record NC_143517.1, read on the forward strand.
GAATAAGTACCTTCTTTTCAAGGTGACATTCACTTTATGGGGGACAGGAATTTGATTCTCCTAGGTGCATGGCAGCCTAGGGAATTTTGTCTCAGCCTGCACATAAAGGGGATACACAAATGCTTTATTTGCTGAACGAGAGCAAATCATGATCTAAACTTTATTTTAGACAAAGCAAATAATTATTTGCTCTAAAGTTTGGTGCCACTGTGAAACTTTGCTTCCAGTCTCTTGGTTCTTTTCCAGATATACAAACTATCCTTTAAGTCCACAAAGGGCACAGCCTTGGCAAATTTACCACAACACTGTTCTTCATCTCCTGAAAGCATAGTGGAGAGTTGAATGACATGCCAAGGCAAATCCTGCATTCCTTTAAATACTGAACTCCATTCTGTACTGAACACTTACCGCCATGTGGAAACAGGCACCATTGAGTAAAAGCTGGGATTAAAAGAAAAGTAGGGTGGGATCCTGAGTCATCATGTAGTCCCACAAGGTCAGTGCAGTTATCTTGATCCAGGCATCTGGGGGGAAGAGATTTCAGTCAGGTCATGAAACAGAGTAGCAAAATTATCATTTATTGAAATAGACAAGGCACTTCCGGAGGTAAAAGTGGGTTATCTCAGAATGAGAGTTTGAAATCTGGTGCTGGTAACAGCTTTTCTGGGAGCTGAGTCCTTGAAAATTTTACCTCCAATGAACTGGAAGTGGAGCTCTGGCTCAAAGCGGGTAGAATGCTAATCTCGAGCAAAAGAGCTCAGGGACAGTGTGCAGGTGCTGAATTCAAGTCCCATGACTAATATAAAAGAAAAAGAAAAGAGGCTGAGAAGAACCATCACCTCCACCCATGCAGGAATTTATTGAAGTTTAAGGGGCTTGGAATATCTAGGCCCTCCCCAGACCAATTTGTGGTTTTGAAATGGGAATTGTGAAAGCATTAGGTCCTGAGAAACTTTCTAGGCATGCAATTACCCATGACCACCTACGAAAAACCTGGGGAGTGGTGGTTTAAAAGCTTATGAGATTGTAATTTCATGGTAATGAGTAAAAGGCAAATCTTAGACTAAGTAGCCCACCTTAGTTGATTTAGGTCAGAATTTATTTTTCATTGGAACCAGGTACAGGGGACATAATGATGTGTGTCCATTCTAGCCACGGTTTATCTTGAGACGGGTTTAGCCTCCTTCTTATCAGTTTGCATAAAGCTGTCTCCCCATCTATCCTATGGGGTCTCTTTTAAGTTTCACAGTTGTCTCAACAGAAATGTAGAGTCACAAGCTCCAAGAAAGGTCAAGAAAAGGTTAACTTGCAGCATGGAAGCAAGCAGTCCGTGGGGGAGAAGGAGCAATGCTCTCAAAACATAGGCATTGGGCTCCTCCAATTTAGGTTTCCCTCACCTGTCCTCATTGACCCTGTGGGATATCTATTAAAAGGGAAGACAGATAAGGACATGCTTTAGATACTCCAAGGAGACCGTGCCTGGTCTGTAAGGAGGAAGCTGGAGAAATGGGGAGACCACATGGAAACAGGAACCGTTAACACTTCAGCACTGCCTATTGCCATAATGGCAATTGTGCCTATGGCTACCAGGCCCGCCTCTCCTCCTCAGTCAAATGCTGGGGAGGAGAGAGTGCTGGATGGAGAAAAAGCCTGGAATGTCTCCTGTCATCATAAACAATGGAGAAAAGAAATCTGGAATAAGGAGGACCTGGAGAGATCTGACATCAGGCAGGAGTCCGAACTTCATGGAGATCGCTGCTTTCTCCTTCAAGGATCCATTCTTCCCTGCTGAGGAAAGATGGCTACCAGCAGTTGACTGTCATTCCAACATAGAAACCTTGCTGGAAAGAGAAAATGTCATGTGTTCTTATAGAGTTCCACTAAAATCCTAGGGAGAAAAACTAGCTTACCCCACTCCTTGTCCACTGTTAGTACATACAGCCAGGTTGTAACTGTTGGGAATCATTTCCTGGGGGAGGGTAAAGAGGTAGGGGAGGGGGCAAAGAGTTGGGGGACGAGGCAATGATAGAGGATTAACAATAATGAAATACATTGCGGGTCTGTATATAGATGGCATAAGATTTCCACTGGAAGCCATTGAACATAGAGGCAGAAGGTTTGGGAGGAAAAGCAACAGAAGGAGTTAATCTGACTAAATTCCAATATATGTATGTGTATGTGAAATCCATTCATACAGTTAACATGTACTGAAAAAAATAGAGAAAAGAATGACAAGGAGGTAAAACAGGCTCTGTTGGGAGGGTAGGTACCAGTGGAAGGAGGGTGTGGGGGTGGCAACACAGAGGGTAACTATGGAGAAACAGTCAAAGTGCTTTGTATGTATAAGTAAAAAATACAGTAATGAAACCTGTTGAAATTGTTTTAAGAATAGAGGGGAGATGAGGAAGTGTGTTAGGATAAGTTGGTTGGGGTACGTGGAATGCATGTATGGAAATGTTACAATGAAATCTAGCTTGCGCAACTAATATGTACGGATAAACTATAAGAAAAGAAGCAGTAAACACTGTCATAAGACAAGGAGCCTTACCAAAGTGAAGTGCTATGAGCGGCGTTGCTGTTTTTTTTTTTTTTAAATCATTGCAGCATCATCGGTAGCATGTTAAAACCGATTTCAGTTATTGACTGTTTTCTTTGTTCAGAGGAGGCATGGCTAGGCCTCTGCTCAGCTGTTTGAGGGCCCGAAGTATTTGATAAGGTGCTTTCTGTAAAAGATCTTAAAGTCAACTTGAGAAAATAATAACCTAACACTCTCCTGTTACTCAACAGATAAGAAAAACAAGTTCAGTTCAGGATGCGGTCCTAACCAGAGTCTCTACAGCTTCTAGCAGTCCAAGATCAGAGACTCACACGAGACGGGTCTCAGAGGGCTGTGCAGTAGTATATTTTTGTTATATGGTGATAGTTTATTGTTAATTGATTTTCAAATGCTGTGACTAGATTTATTCACACTTTATGATAAGTTTGAAGTGCAAGTTTAGAAACCAATTAGAAGGCTAAAAATGATAGAGAATAAAGTCTACTTTACTCATATTTTTAGAGATCCTGCATAGTTTAACAAGGCTCTAACACTTGTTTTAGCCAATGAAAGTAAGATCTCCAAAGACAAATATATGCAAGTGTGGGCCTAGATGTGTGTCATCTTCCTTGGCTCCTGTCCCAGCATCTGGGAAAAGAAAAAAATATCAGCCTTGAAGAAATAAGCTTAGCACATAGGCAGAGATTTAGTTTGATTTGCGCACTCATGTATTCCCACTTGCCTAGAACAGTGATAAGATAGGAACTTAATACAGATTTATGAAACACAAAAATTACTCTCATTTTCAATTTCAACATGCAAAGTACTATATTTCTTTTTCAAATCCATAGAGCCTTTGATCATTAGCATTGCCATACCAGTGGATTGTAGTAATTGAAAGTATAGTCGAGTAGACCAGAGACATGGACCAGAGAAGTGGTGGAGTACTTATCTAGCATATGCGAAGTGCTGAGATCAACATGCAGTTCCTGAAAAAAACCAAAATGAAAAGTGTGCTTGACTTGCAGAAGCATGCGTTGGAATTTCACAGGCTTTGACTTTCACAGTAGAAAGCCAGATTCCCTGTCCAATACCCGAGATCAAAGAATAAAACCTCAGGGAAACATTTGGTATCTGGTCTCTGTCTTTCAGATTTCCAAATTCCTAATTTACAGGTGTTTTTTTCTCTGTAAGAAAACTAATCAGCTCTAAGGCTGTGATTTTTAAACTTTACCACCCAAATTCTCCTAAGGGTTGAGGCAGTTATATTATAGGCAGCATTAAGCAGCAAATTCTCTGTTTTTATCTTCAAAGCAAGTAAATTTCTCTCTAAACATGAGTACCAGGAGACTCCCAAAATGTCCATGTAAATAAGTCCTTCAACGGTCACATTTTATTCAGGATTGAATCTGACTTCTGTCAGAAATCTCTTTTTAGCCATGACCAGTTTGAAGGGATCCGCCTTACTCTACCATAACTTCCATATTATGGTGTTTGGCATAGGCCCAAACCAATGAGCCAACCAGCCACAGACTGAAATCTTCACATCTGTGAATCAAATAAAGCTTTTTTCTCCAAAGTTGATGGTTTCAGGTACTCTGTCATGATGCTAGCAAAGCTGGCTAACACTCATGAGGGTAACTTTCTAAAGAATTCTTCTATTCGAGCAGTCTATGGAGTCTATTATACCTCTGTTAATTCATTGGCAGCTGCTTGCATACCACCTAGTGTGTTTATTTGTAGATTTATAGGCACATTCTAACTACCACAAATGAAGGAAACCATGCAAACTTTGTTTCTCTGGGTCTGGCTTACTTCACTTAGTATAATTTTTCCCAAGTGTTTCCATTTCCTTATAGATAGTATAACATCATTTTTTTCTGATGGATGAGTAAAATTCCACTGTGTATATATACACCACATTTTCTTGTCCATTGAGGGGCATCTGGGTGGATTAAATATCTTAGCTATGGTAATAGTGCTACAATGAACATAGTTGTGCTAAAGGCTTTACTATAGCCTTTTTTGTGTTCCATTGCCCAAGACTAAGTCAAATCCCAACAACAGAAGTACCAGGAAATGGTGTGGGTGGGGCAAGGGGAGAGGTGTAGAGGAATAAAGTGGGGATAGAAGGAGAATGCAGTCAAGAATTCAATGTGTATATCACAGAATGAAGAAAAATAATCAAAGGGCTGGACTGAAGGGGGAAAATGTTGAAGGGGTGACACAAATGAAGATGAATTGTATAGATAAACTGCTTTGTTAAATGACAAAAAATTCAATATCTATCCTACAAAATTAAGGAAAGAGGGTAGCGGTGGTGTGGGAGGGGTGGGTGAGAATGTTGAAAGGTGACAGGGCACATTTTATTTATAAGCTGCTTTGTTGAATGATAACTCCTTCATATCACTACTTAAAAGGACAATAAAGTATTTAAAGGAATAAATAAGTTATGAGCTGTTCTAATAATATTCAAATGACATATAATTTAAGAAAAAAGGAAACAAGTTATTTTATTGCTCGATTAGTAGTATTGATGGAAGTTAAATATCTTGGCTTCCTCAAAGCTTCATGGCAGACAGTGATATAGCCCAAATAGATAAATGTTAACTTCTTGAGAACTGTCATGAAGAGCTGTTACCAGAAAAGAAAGTAGTGTACCATATTGCGGCAGCATATTTCTATCTTCCCTGGTCTTCCTCAATCATTACTATTGACTGCTGAGTATGTATTCAGCACAGTACCATGTACTGCAGAAAATGACTTCTAATTTTAGTGCTGTGATTTTTAGGATGGATGTTGTTGAACTATTTCTTACATAGAGACTCATTATTTTATTTGACTTCTTCTTAAATGTGGCCTCAAAGATGAAAATTCTTCTTACTGCTTGGAAAAATTGTATTGCCTTGGGCCTGTTTACCACTGAGATGAGAATGACCAGTTTTTGGCTTGTGCTAAGAAGTGCTAAGCCTGTGCTCAGTCTTTCATGATGTCCTTAATTCTGGGACAGTATTAACTGAGGTTAGAAATGGATACCTGAAGGTCTAACCAGATATTGATTGCCTCCTAACAGACAGTAATGACTGCAATAAACACTGGAAATCTCAGTTGAAACAAAGAAATAAACTCAAAGCTGAGGATGTCTGTGAATGCTGTGAAGATTGCTGTAACCCATTCTCAGAACCAGCTCCTGAGTCTCTGGTGGGAAGAAGATGCCTTTAGCTGCTAGGAGGTGTGTGGCCTGTGTCATGCCCGTGTTAGGAAGAGCCTGGAAAATGGTACCTGTTTGTGTCCCTATAGGACTGACCTGTGTTTTGCTCTGGGAACCCTGTGTTTGATAGTGAGCCTTGGCTTCTATTCTCATATCCTCAACCTCTCATTTTTTTTAAAAAAGTTTTTCCTAGAAATTCTTCCAATAAATAATTTTCCATGTTAATATTTATGTCAGAATTCACTTCTGATGAATTTGACCTATGAAAACACTTCACCACAGAACTTGGAAGATAATCCTCTAAAATCAGTTGTTAGTTCCCCACTGAGAGTATTTAAGTTTGCCTCGAGTAGGACCGTACCCCAAATCTACAGATGGTGCCCAAACCTCTGGGAATAATCTTACTCTTTCTTATCTTCAAACTGTGATCTTTTCAGGTCAACTGTCCAAAGTAGACATTGCACAGGGGTTCCAGAATTCTCCACTTTGGTGTCTTGTTAGTTTTCTTCAGGACACCGAGTTAGACTAAGTGTAATTACCATATAGATGTTTGTTTCTTTGATTTAGCATTATCTCTGAACTGAAGGTCTTGTTAGACTAGGAGCTCCAGTTAGACCAGGAGCTGTATTTTCCCTGTTTTCTGTGGTGTAATCTGTACCTGGCTCCGTACTCAGCATTTGTTGATGAAGGGAAACTGTTCATGATATGACTACCAGTGAGTCCATCAGGACTGACCTTTGTGGACAGTGCACACATGGCTTTCTACATTCAGATTCTATAAGAAATTAATAGAGATTCAATGTACAGAAATTTTGGGAAACCTACCTGTCCAAAACAAAGGAAACAGATGAAGCTCTGTATTCATCAGGGGTTGTTCAACCTGGAACATACCAGCCAGTAAACAGCTTGTGTCTGACAATCCTCGCAAAAGGTGTGGAAGTATTGAAATCAAAATGTTGCTGGCATTGATTTGGTTCTTGGAAAACCCCCTCTTTCCCAGTCCTCTGCCTGACTGTGCCCGATCTCTGAGTTAGATTTTCTCGGTACAACAGGCTAGGAGGGAGAGTGTTTTGTGGGTTGCACATTAACTCTTGTGGGTAATTAGTATTTCTCTAAAGCAGCAAAGATGAAATGAATTCTGAAATCCTCAATCCTCTTGGATAGAGGGAAGAGAACAGAATTTTTCAAAGTGGGTTTCACAGAATACAATTATGAGGAATATTAATATGGTTTCACAGAAACAAAAGCACATGTGGGAGGCAAAATATATTTGGAAAGACTCTTTAATATGTTAATATATTTTGTTTGTGATCATGGAATTTATGTGGTCACATATGTTTTTGGATGATTGAAAGAAAAATCCTGTATACATTCTGAAATTTCAGTTTCACATGTTTGTATTCATGGATCTGTGTCCTTAAGGCCTTCTCAATCTCTTTCTACTTCATATCTTCTTCTTCTAAACCCCAAATGCTCACAGTTCATAAACATGACAGCAACTTTCTTAACTACTGTTTTCCCACAAGGCATCGTAAAATTCAATGGTATTAAACAGCAACAATTGCTACTTTAAAGTCATATTATCTGCGCTGGGGCATGGTTCAGCAAGGAAAGACAATCTTGGTTTCATACAGCATTTGCTGGGGCTGCTTCCTTGAGAGACTTTCCAGTGTGCTGTGTTCACATATCACAGTTGGTGAGGGATGGTGGCAGGGATTTCAGCCGGGCTGTCAGCTGGAGCATCCATATGTGACCCCTCCCTCTGGTTGATTGGTTTCCTCGTAATATTCCAAGTGAGTTAATGTATATTAGAAACATAGGAAATGGACTAGGCTTGCAAACAGCTGTTCCACTTTTACTGATTCTGCTGCCCAAGCACTCACAGAACTCAGACTCCAGGGCAGATGACGACATTTTCACCTCCCTATGTGACAAAGAAACAGGGAGCCACATTCTAAAATGGCAATAGTTGTTCTGTGAATTTGCTCTTAAAATTCATTCTGCCTGTAATTTTCTTCACTCCCACACCCAATTTGCCACCTAGAAAAGCCACTCATTTTCCCAGGCCTTCCTTCCAATATCACTTCCTCTAAAAATATTCTTGTCTATGTTTGCTTAGAATGTTGTTTTTTTTCATTGCTAGTCTCATATTTATTTATTTATTTAACAATTGCCAAATTTTATTTCAAATAGAGAATATCGGTAGCCTCAGAACAAGAAGAAATTGTCGCATGTCATGGGTTATGAAACATAAGCAAGGGAGCCATTTGCCCTTTGGTTTTCATTGGTCCCATTAACACAAAGCAGTTGGACACCTGGGTGATTCTGGTAATGCTGAAGGCCTGAACTTGGATGTGAGCTTGTAACTCAGAGTTCCTGTGGCTGAAAGTGACATTAGTTAGAGAACTTCACAGGAAGAGGAAGAAGGTCCCTGATGTAATGTTTGGGGTGGTCAGGAAAGGAGGATTGAGACTTGGCAAGACCCAAGGGTGCCTTAAGGAAGGAATCTTTCAGCAGAGGAAAGCTATGATGAAACTACTCTTTCCTTCTGTGGGAATAAAAACCATAGCATTATATCCATAAAGCATATATATTCTAGAAGCTTCCTTCTTTAGGTCAGCTAGGAAGGAGAGAGTGTTAGCAAATATTTAGTTAGTAAGTTATTGATCACCCTCCTCCTTCTCCTCCTCCTCCTCCTTCTCCTTCCCTGGTGTTTTTGGCTTTCCTTGAACTATCTATCTTCCTGTCTCAGCATCCCAAGTACTGGGGTTACAGATGTGAACCTCCACACCCAGCTACTTATTGACCTTCTTAAAGGTAGAGAGATGAATTAGACAATAGTCTACTGCCCGTGAACTTGCCTGAGATGTTGTTTATGTGAAAAATTGTCATCTTAGTATTCACCTCAGCTAGTACAATTAGTACTAAGTTAGGAAAGTGTTTTGTGTGCTGTAAAACCCCATGAGGCGATGTTAGCTCTGCACATGCGCTTTGCACCTTAAACAGTCTGGTAGACTCGTGTCCATTGGCTTTAGTTTTGCCTTCTGGGGCATGAATAGAATAATGGATGAGCGCAGCCATTGATGTCACTTGTCAAATGCCTGTCCTCCAGTGTGCAATTAGGAAAATACATTTGCGATAAAAAGTCAGAGGATGTATTTTTCACAAGTGAGGTTATAATTTGTTTTTAGGTTATTATATACTAAATTAATTGATGTCCCCCTAACATGCAGAAGAGCAAGAGATTCATCTGACAAATAGTTTCCATTAAAAAAATTCCATTTGGCTTCCCAAATTTATCTTGTGTCCAGAGGTTTCTCAATGCTACAGTGTCCTTTCCCTTGGCTTTCAGTGGCATTTCATTGCCATGTAGATTTCCGTGGTTTGGAGAATATCACTATTTATGCAAAGACAATAGTACAGCTTAGGTTGAAAGTTAATCTTTGGACTCCCTAGTTCATGGTTGTTAACTGAAATGCTGTTTTCAGTTTTGGTTTATATTTAGAATGTAATATTTGAAGATATTGACGATAAAGGGAGTATGTGTGTATGTGTGTGTGTATGAGAGAGAGAAGAGAGAGAGAGAGAGAGAGAGAGAGAGAGAGAGAGAGAGAGAGAGAGAGAGAGAGAGAGAGAGATTATTTCAAACAGTTAATACAGCTCAGACAAAGTGAGGCCATGGTCAAAGTATGAGCAATCCCCTATAAATGAGAATTCTCACCAGGAGAGCTCAGGGCACAGCCCAGACCCAGAGCTCCAGCTCCATAACTGACCCAAAAAAATGATCACCAGGGATTCAATAAGGCAGGAAAGAAAGCTCTGTTGGGGGACAGTCAGTGCTATTCTGGGGAAGGGAGGTGACTGGTAGAGAGGAAGTCAGTTGTTTTTAAACCGTCTCACAGGTGTCTTTTTTACTTGGTGTTCCACGTAGAGGAAATAAGGTAGATACCCTCTCTCAGGAAAACACAAGACACTTATATGCCATCTTTCCTGAAGAGTACCTGTACCCCAAAGCGAGCCCCCCACTACACGATGACACTCACTTCATATTTCTCTGGCTTGTCCTCAGGTTGTTCTTCCTCAAAGTCTGGATGGGGTTTAGGATGGTGGATTTTGATGGATAGAACGTAGATGAGACCCCCAAGGACAGCACCAAGCAAAGGGCCCACGACAGGGATCCACCAGAAGTTATTTCCAACTGGGAATGCCTCAAACCCCCATCCTGCCAATGCTGTGAAAAGCCTGGGGCTTAGGTCCTGAGCTGGGTTCATGGCACAACCAGTATTGAGTCCCAGAGAAGAAGACAGGGCAATGAACAGGAGGCCAATGACCACGGGCTTGAGGCCTCTGGGGACACCCAAGTTTCTGGAGTCAAATATGGCAAAGACAACCAGGAGGAGAACATGGCGGTGCATGCAAATTCATTCACCAGAGAAAGATATGGAGTTGGCTGTGTTGCAAAAATGAATGCTGTTGCATTTTCTCCTGTGATGATCAGTTTTCCTCCAGCAAAGGACATGAGTCCATCATAGTAAAAGCTGAAGACAGTTGCAGACTCCACAAAGGCTCCCCCAAACTGGGCTCCCACATAAAATAGCAACTTGAGCCAACTCATCCTTCCAAAGACACACATCGCCAAAGACACGGCCAGGTTGATGTGACCTCCTGAGACACCTCCAGTCACATGAACGGCCACGACAGCTGCCATAGCAAATCGGACACTGATGGTGACAATTTCTTCAAAAGTGCCTCGCTGAGGACAGCTTGGGCAATACAGCCGCATCTGAGGACAATCATTATAAACGTGCCCAGGAGCTTAGAGAGTGTCTCCTCAGCCAGGCTGCTCTTCAAGGCCAGTCTCTGCGTCCAGCTCTTCCTCTTCTGTTCCTTGTCAGGCTGCATCTTAGGACTTCTCTGAGTGACACACTCCCCACTGGTCCCTGCCGTGAATGCTCTTCACCTTCACTTTATTCTCTAGGTATTTTTTCTTTGCTGGGTTTTTTTCTGTTTCCAGGAGATGAGAAAAGAGATGTTGTACAGGTTGTGTTGCCAAACCACAGTGACGGGCCCTTTGCAGGAGGCCCTCAGTCATTTCCAGCTGAGGAGGTAGGCAGCAAAGAGGGAGAGGAAGATATGGAGAAAATTGCTGGGAAGATCCCAGTGGCAGGAGACACCACCTAATCTGTAGGTGAAATGTAGAACTTAGATCTCAAAACCATTACTAGGCTTTCTGGAATCTATACTGCAGAGAATCAGGAGACACCCCAGCAGTTTGGCCTTAACTCCTGTTTAAATGATCATGGCATGACCACTGTTGTCTTTGAAGAGTTTCCTCTGACCACACAGCTCTCCAAATCCCAGGGGACAGACCAGAGAAGCAGGACTTCATTACTGCAGCCCAGCCAGCAACACACAAGGGTTGTTCTTAGTTCTATTGTTCACTCATCTGACAAAAATTCATGGCAAAATCCTTATGTGCCAAGCACTGACACTTAGCAAAAGCACACAGTATTCTCTTTCTTCTCAGAGCCTAGGGGAAAGAGAAAGGGAGAGGAGAGAGATGGAGAGGAAAGAGAAGAGGAAAAGAGAGAGAAAATGAGAGTGAAAGGGCACTAGTTTCATATTTAACACATCAGTTGTCTGCTTAGAGGTCAAGAGGCATTTTTGTTCATCCATTACTCCAGTTCTTAGCAAAAGGCTTATGCTAAATTAATGAACTGACTAATTTTATAGACCTAATATTAACATAACAATTATTATCTTATTGTCCCATAGGCCATAAAATATGAGTTTCATATTTTATGAATTGAGTTTTCACAAACAGTAAGCCATCATTATTCCTATCAGAAACAATAAGCCATCATTATTCCTATCACACAAATGGCCAGATCTCTACTTACCCTGCTCTCCTACTCCATCTGTAAGGCAGACCTTACATCAATGAGGCAGAGCAAGGTATGAGAGCTTATGGCATTCTGTTAACCCTATTTTCTCCTCTAGGGTCAGTAAAGGTCTGTGAAGAGTTGAGCTTTAGTTCCCATTCTGCAGTGTGTAAGTCATTCCCCCACTTTCTCTCTCCTGGTATTTGTGAGGCCTCATGGATAATGGAGCTTACTCCCCAGTGTGAAAAAAAGGTGGTGCTCTGCTATTACCTGCAGATACCAGTGGGACTAAGGGCTAAAGGCACTTCTTTTCTGCTTGTTCCAGTGAAACAATGAGTCAGCCAGATGGGGCTCAGTCCAGGAAATGGAACATTGTATATAACACACAACACACATACACACACACACACACACACACACACACACACACACACACACACACACACACACACAGCAGACCTTTCATCTACAGATCAATAGGGAACTATTTAGTAAGAACTAAAGACCGACTAAGATCCAGAATCTTGTAATATGTATCAAAATGTGTAGCATGAATCAGGAAAAAAAAATATCACAACTTGAATGACAAAAAACTATTGTATACTAACACTGTGATGAATAAGATATTGGAATTATCTGACAGGAATTGTAAAGGACCTACTTAACGATGTTTTAATGAGTCTGTTTTGGTGTGTTTTTCTTTTCAGAGAAATCTCCCAGTGTAGCCCTTTCAAGGCTCTTGCCTCATCTGTCTTTGGGCTAAGATTGTAAGTGTATGCCATCCTCCTTAGCTTTAACTCCCAAATACTTATTTTTTTCAAGGCAAAAAATAGAGAAGAGAAGGAAAAAAAAAAGAAATTATAAAAGAAAGGATGGAAATTACAGAACTAAAAAAAATCATTAGACTCCTGGCATTTCCCCAAATGTCCAGAAGCAAGACCATACTTTAGTTACTAGCACAACAATGTTCATTGCAGCACTATTTACCACAGTGAAGATATGGAACCAACCTAGATGCCCCTCAGTAGATGAACAGAACAAGAAGATATGGTAATTATATACAATGGAATTCTATGCTGCCATCAGAAAGAATGACATTTGTAAGGAAATGGAAAGACTTGGAAAAAATCATACTAAGTGAAATAAGGCAGACCTAAAGGAACATAATCTCAATGGCTTCTTTATTTGTAATAATTAGTATACATTTAGGATTCTCCTAACAGAGGATCACAATAACTAAAAAGCCGTGAACGTAGGGTCATACAGGATGAGACTAAATGAAATGAACTCTAAGTTAATGATACAAGAAGTCTTTCTTTGTGATTTCTGTTCTTAGTGTACTATGTGTGGTTATTTCTTTTCTCTTTTTTTCCACTTATGGTTAATCTCATGAGGTTACTGTAGCTGAATTTGTATACTGGTATACTGTATATACACTTATTTGTTTATTTGAAATAGGGAAGGGAGGGGAGAAAACAAGATGACTGGGAGAGGGAGGAGGGAGGGAAAGGGGGATAAAAACAGGAGAAGGGTTATCAAGATTTGAGAAGTAATATACCCACTACCCGATGAATGTGACTATAATCCCTCTATACGTTATCCCAACAATAAAATACGATAAAAATATCTCACTGGATTAGTTCAATAGTAGAGTGGTGATGACAGAGCATAAAATTTGCATTTAAAGACAGATCAATAGAATTTACCCTATAACAGGAGAAAGATTAAAAAGAAAAAATGGATAGAAGCCTGGTGCTGGTGGTTCATGTCTGTAACCTTAGCTACAGACTGAGATCTGAAGACTGAAGGTTAAAGCTAGCTTGGGCAAAAGTTATCTTATCTCCAATTAACTGCCTCCCTGCTTCCCTCACCCCTCAAGCCAGAAGTGAATAGTGGCTCAAGTGGTAGAGCACTAGCCTTGAGCAAAAGAGCTCAGGGACAGCTCCCTGGCCCTGAGTTCAAGTCCTAGGATTGGCACACATATATGTGCCCTGCACACACACACACACACACACACACACACACACACACACACACACACACAAATGGATACAGCTTGTTCAATAAGAATGAGCTTATATTCATGCCATCAGAATCCGAGATACAGATGATAGAGTGAATGTGAAAAAGAATTAGAGAAAACATTAGCCCAAACATTCCTGTGTTGGGTGAAATATACTTATAGATGCAAGAAGCTGTGCAAGCCTCAAGTAGTATAAGCACAAAGGATGTAGAAAACATCATAAATGAAATTTCCGAAAACTAAACTAATAGAAAACTACCTTGAAAACAGCCAGTGAGAGACACCAGATTGTGCTTTTCCCATTGGAATAACAGAGGATTTCTCACCTGGAATGATGCCTGCCATGAGGAAGTGGTACGCTCTTTGCAAATACTGAAAGAAGACCACTGTTAGCTACTGAGTGTATTTGGGGAGACTATTATTTAGGATTGAAAAGGAAACAAAGACCTTTTCAGTTGAAAGAAAACTAAAGTTATTTCCCACATTTTCTTAAAAAGACTAACTAAAGCAATTTTTTTTGACCAGAAAGGAAATGACAACAGAAACTTGAAACCTTAAAGAAGAAAGAATAAAATACAGCACAATGAGAGGTTTAGTTGTTTTTTTTTTAAAGTCTGTATTTCCAATCACTTTTTTTTTTTGGTCAGTCCTGGGCATGGGCTCGGGGCCTGAGCATCATCTTTGGGCTTTCTCAAGGCTGGAGCTCTATCACTTGAGCCACAGCACCACTTCTGGGTTGTTTTTCTATGTATGTGGTACAGAGGAATCAAATCCGGGTCTTCATGCATGCTAGACAAGCACTCTACCACTAGACCAAACGCCTGGCCCTCCAACAATTATTTTATGAACATAAAATATTCTTTGAAGAGTATGGACTCAACAACAACAGCAAAAACACCTAACTGGATGTTAGAGCTATCCTATGGTACTGCCATGAAAATGACTCAAAATTAAAATTCTTTTGCTTTAAAGAATGTTGCTCTTAGTGGTTAATTTCTAAAAATAATTGAAGTTATACATTTTCAATTTGGTTCTTGGTTTCTACTCCAGACATATGCTGTCATAAAATTTTGGAATGTTTCAAAAATTAATATTATCTCATTATGTACCATTGCTCACAAGTATGCTATGAATTTTGGAATTTTCTGTCAGAACAATGTAACCTTGAAAAACATAATTTCTTTTTAAATATATTTTTATTGTAATTAATACAAGGGTTACATTATATTCACCAGATAGAAGGTGCATTACTTCACAAACATTGATACCCTTTCTCATGTCTTGGTCCCCATTTCCCTCCCTCCACCCCCACCCCTCTTGTTTTCCCCCCTTCCCTATCCAATTTCAAATAACCAAATATGCATTTATACAATATATTAGACAACAATGTAAAATACTGTAACAACATGAGATAACCAAGGGACAGCAAAAGCGATGAGAGATAACAGTACATTAAGGACAACAATCACTCATTATATGGCTTTTGTGAAAAACATAATTTCTTTTTACTTTATATGGACAGTAACAAAAGGCAGTCTTTACTATTAGTGACATGAAGAGTCATTTATATGGCTTGAATTTTATTTCCAAGCATGTATGAGGAGATTATTGCAGTCTTCAAACGTTGAGTAATATTCCCATTGTAGATTGAGCTCTTGTTGCCATTATTGGGATTAAACACTGTAAAACTTTGGCAGATAATGTTGAAGCAGTCATCTCTACATGAATCAGAGGAAAGAAGCTGAGATAACACTGCTGGTTCACTTGAAACTTGATAGACAAACCAATACTAGAAACAAATTGAGAAGACACACACTTAGAGAAAGTGAAGTTCATAAACAACCAGAAAAAAAAATGATGTGCCCTTCTGCATTTTAGAGCCTTGTACAGTGAATATACAGAGGCAAGATAAGGATTCCAACTTGTAATGTCTAGTGAGAAGATAGCTTTCCATGGTCTCCTGTGGGTTTCCATGTTGTATAAACTAAGGCATTGAGCATTTTTCCTGGACTTTGTTATCAAGGATTAATACCAAGCATTTCTTGGAAGCTATAGCCCACCTTCTTATAGAGCAAAGGATATGTCTGCTTCTCTTCTCCACCTTGGAAACAAAGGGCAAGTGTCTTTCATGACCATTAAAGAAATCAGATCCCTTAGACTCTGAATTCCTTTCCTGTAATACAATATAACAAGACAACACAAAATCACTGAAATATATAAGGCATAATACATTATACCCAACTGAGGTTTATGCCAAGAATGGAAAGTTAGCTTGGCATTAAAGACCCAAATAATGTATTCACAATATTAAGAGACTTAAAAATAGCCCTTTGCATTAGTTTGCTTGGGCAGCCATGCCAATATTACACAGACTGGATGGCTTAAATAACAGCAGTTAATATTCTCAGAAGTCTTAAGAACAAGATTCCGATGGTTTGGTTTATGGTGAGGGGGGCTGTAAATGTGAAGGGGAGAGAGAGAGGGAGAGAGAGGGAGAGGGAGAGGGAGAGGGAGAGGAAGAGGGAAGGAGGGAGAGGGAGAGGGAGGGAAAGGGAGAGGGAGGGAGAGAGGAAGAGGCAGAGGGAGAGGGAGAGGGAGGGAGGGAGGGAGAGGGAGAAGGAGGGAGAGAGGGAGAGGGAGAAGGAGGGAGAGAGGGAGAGGGAGAAGGAGAGGGAGGGAGGGAGAGGGAGAGGGAGGGAGGGAGGGAGAGGGAGAAGGAGGGAGAGAGGGAGAGGGAGAAGGAGGGAGAGAGGGAGAGGGAGAAGGAGAGGGAGGGAGGGAGAGGGAGAGGGAGGGAGAGAGGGAGAGGGAGAAGGAGAGGGAGGGAGGGAGAGGGAGAAGGAGGGAGAGAGGGAGAGGGAGAGGGAGAGGGAGAGGGAGGGAGGGAGAGGGAGAAGGAGGGAGAGAGGGAGAGGGAGAGAGAGGGAGAGAGGGAGAGGGAGAGGGAGAGGGAGGGAGGCAGTGTGTTAGGGTCAGAGAGGCAGACACAGAGATGGAGAGAGACAGAAACAGAGAGAAAGAGACAAAGAAGAAGGAGGAGAAGAGGAGGAGAAAGAGAAGGAGGAGAGGAGCAGGAGGGAAAGGAGGAGGAAGAGGATAGGGTTTGATTTGGTTTCTCTTTTGTAAGGACATGAACGATATTAGAGTACCACCTCATGATTTCTTTTAACTTTATGCCTTCCCATTTCTAACTTGAAACGCCCTATACCTTGATTGCAAAATATTGCAGCAAATAGTAAAAATAAAACCTCTCTAGCCCTCTGAGCTATCCAGATCACTTCTTGTGACAATCACAGTTGGGAGCAAAGTCAGGTGCTGACAAAAAACCTTTGGGGAGCCAATAGCCAGAAAGGTGAAATTATTGTGAAGATGATGTGACCTTCTCCCCACTCAAAACAGAGTTTCAGTGAGCAGAGATTTTTTTTTCAGCAACACTGCAGTGACCTTGAGGAAAATAGATAATTAGGTCATAAAAATAGATTGCATTCTGATGCATGATGTGGCTTCTAAAGGAAAGAACTACTTTCCCCTTCATCAAACAGGAAAGATGAATGCAAAGAGAAACAAAGTTTTCTGAACTAAGGACAAAGGGAGGTCACAACCAATGGCCTGTGGGTTTTTGCAGGGAATTTTGTCCTCTGATGGGTACCTGGGAGAGGCTGGGAAAAAAACTTCATAGTACAAATCAGTTTGTCTGCCTTCATCACGACAGACACTGCCAAACATAGGTGGCCCAAGATAAAGGCCACACAGCTGAGGAAGTTATCATCCAGTGGAGAAGAAAGATGAATAAACAAGCAACTGCCCCTTTATAACAATGTGTAGATAATGGGAGTTGGCATCAAAGTTGGGGTTTTGAACTTGGTCTTGATTAGTGAAGAACTTCAGTCGTTAAAGAAGGCAATAAATGTCATCTTGGTAGGAGAAGTGACATTCACTGAGCAGGCAATATGGCAGAAATAATTGGTGAGCTGCCTTCCTTCCTGGACTCCAGCTCTCTAACACTCTCCAGCCCTCCTGAATTCTTTCACCTCTATCCAGACCTGGAGCCAGGCCTGCAAGCTCCTAATGTGGAGGGAAGGAAAGTCACTGTTCAGGCAGTGCATCAAGGGTGCCCTGACTGTATAGAATCAAAACACATGATAGTAAGAGTTTCTTTAATGTTAATCACCAAAAGTACAGGCAAATATTTTTTCTTATTTGTGTAGTACTGTGGTTTGAATTCCAAGTCTTAAACTTACTTGTTAGGCAAGTACTCTACCATGCAAAGCGTTGGTCTGTATTCTTTTTTATTTCAGTTATTTTTCAGAAAGCGTTTTGTGTTTTTCCTGGGCTGCTTCAGACTATAATTCTGTCTATACTCCTCATATGGTTTGGATTTCAGGTGTGTACTGCCATGCCAACTTGTTTGTAGAGATGGGCTCTTGCTGACATTTTGCCTGGATAGTCTCAAACCTTTGTCTTCCCAATCTCTGCCTACTGAGTAGATGGGGGGTCAGTATGAGTCACCATGAGTGGCATGTAAAGGCAGTTCTAACCAATGCCAGTGACAAAATAAATCCTCTCATCTGTGTCCCTACCCTATGCAGAGATAGATAATACCTCTTCTATCATTTTAAGTGTTCCTGAAGCAAGCTCTTGAATTTGGAGACAGATTCAAGAGCAAAAGCTCAACTTATTGATGGGTGAAGACCTACTTCCTTTGGCAAGCACCCTTGAATTACTTTTTCAGTATTTTGTGCTGTCATTATTTGTCTCTCAGTCCTATATTTGACAATGTTTCCTCCAGTGTTGTGGTTTTTATCATAGTCTATTGAAACAATACAATATCAGTCAGGATTAGGCTATGTTATGCTGCAGAAACAACCTATCTACAGACCTTAGGAATTTTTACAACCAAAGTTTCTTTCTTGCTTGTGCTACTTGAATATAGCTCCATGGCAAAGAGGAGCCACTCGGTAGCGATGGAGCTGCCCTTTGACGCGGGAGCCGTCCTAGGGCAATGAATCTGCGCTGTGCTGCTGAGGGAACCACTCTGATGAGGGAGCCTCAAGGTCTTTTCATTTGGCAATTCTACTGGATTTTAGGCTTCCTGTTAGTGTTAATTGCTAGGACCACCATGACAGAGGATTGGAGATTATGATGTCTGGCACTGGCTCTTAAGGATTCCCACAGAATTAGCACAGGTTACATCTGTTCACTCTCTAAAACACATCACATGCCTGAGCCTGAGATAGATAAAAAACGCAAACTTTAAAAAAATTAGCTTACATTAGTTATACAAAGCTGCATTTCATAGCAACAATTCCACACAGAAACAATATAAAGTCAAGAGAAAAAAGTGCAAGATATTTGTACAGTTTGTAATGATTCTCATAATCATATGAATACATGAACTGAAAGACTAGATGACAACTGCCATTTCTGAAGCACACCCTTTGGGTGGGGGAGAGGAACAAAGGACCTCCTGAGTCCCTAAACTTTGGGTCAGGTTTCTGCCTCTGTCCTGGGGTCTCAGCCACTCCACCTGTTACCTCTGCTGGTTAGACATTGGCTATCATCTTGGGAACTAAAGTCCAACATGAAATCCCGAATAGTAGTGGAAATAGCTTGGGTTGGGCTGTTGTCACACTACATTAGAGGGGGGTTGTTCAGAATGCTCAGTGAAGAGAATTAGGAACCAGAACAACTGAAGGTTTATGTATAGGCTGGGAAGCAGTCATAAATGTGGAAGAAGATAAGGCAACAAGCTCCCTGTGGAGAGGGGTGCATTTTGAGGGGTGCATTGAACACTCAAAAGCATTAAGGAAACTCAAGGGGTTCAGAATGAGGACCTGTGTCCTAGAGCTGAGAGCTGTATTGATACTGCCTTCAGTGAAATCCAAGGTACTGGGGAGGACTTTGGAAAAGTCATGTGGGCTCTGTCCTTTAAGTGCTCAGAAAGGAGAATTAGTAAGAACCTGGGTTACTTGAGCATGAGGGACTTCTCTGTTTCCACCCACCAGCAAAGATACATGGCCTGTAACTGACCCGCATCCTATTTTATTAAAGCATGCTATACTGAAACAAGGTCCTAATTTCAATCAGTACCAGAGAAGAACTCCAGGCCTGGGTAACCATGGCCTCTTAGTTACAGACCCATAGGATGACAAATATATTGCTAAAAGAAGAAGATTAAAAGAAGGGGGAAAAAAAGCCAAGGGGACAAAGCAGAAGCACCAACACTCATTTCTTTTCAAGTGTGTGCTGTCAGAAGCAACCATCTCCACCTTGAGAGCTGTGCATTGATAGTCAATTCTGAGACAGACATGGGCTTCATGAATGCATTCTCTCTGACGGAATGCTTTGGTGAAAAATACTTTACACTAGCAATTTCTGCCTGTGCAGCTGCCACGTGAAGCCTTAGTCCACTAAAAGCAAACTTGCTCAGGTTAGCACCTTCCTGTTTTCCTTTCAACCTCCAGAATGTGGCCACTTTGGCAGCAGACCCAGTAATGTCTGGCCAGGCTCAGGATTACCACCATGGCCTGGGACCTGCTGGGGTGGCCTGGGAAGCAGCCACTTTGGCTGTCAGCTCAGCTCTTTCCTGAGCACAGTCTGAGCAGTTAATTGCACTGTCGCCAGGGGTACTAGCTCAAGTGCCTTTCATAGTTGATTTTTCTCTCCCCTGGACTCCATAGACTGCTGAGATGTTAATGCAAAAGATGTGTGTATCCACATGTGCACGTGCATGTATGTGTGTACGTGTGCAGGCCTGGACATGTGTTGTCAGAGGAAAGGTGTTGTTCCTGGTTTGGAAAGATACCAACAACAGAGAAACAGATCTAGAGGAAATGTGCTGGCAGCCCCACACTTCCGCTTTCTCAGGCATTTAGCTAATGGATTTGGAATTGCTTACCTTGTGCCCAGTAGTAGATATGGAGAGCTCACTTGGCTGGGAGCAGGAAGGCTGGTGGCCAGAAAACTAAACTTTGTCAGCCACCCACAGTGTCTTGGCCACAATGCCCATTACCTTGCAGTTACTATTTCATAATAATCACAGTTGCTTTCCAGGCGCTGCCCTAAGCAGTTAAATGCATATTCCTTTTAACCTCTCCAGGTTAAAAGTGGGGAGAGCTGTGTGAGATTTTCAGCAAGAAAGAGAGGCTCATGCTGAAGAACTTGCAGGAGTCTTCCAGCTGCGTGACTGCAGCTCATGCCCTGAGCTCACACGCAGCACAGCTGCTTCCCTCTCAAACGGGATCCAGGATGATTTCTGTGGAGTTAGAGTTGGGCTTCATTCAGTCAAAAGTCCCTTTGAAGATATTCCCATCTTGCCTTTGATGTGCTTTGCACCAGGCTGGCACATGGCTGACCTTATTCTGTGGGAGTTCTTACTAAAAGATGGCTTCAGGTTTCCTCTGATTCAGGCTCCAGCCTCTAGGCTGCTGGGGCTCAGCTTACGCACCCCTCTTCCAGGGTCACCTTGCCCTCTCTCTTCCTGAAGGCCTCTCCTTGCCCACTCCATCCTGAAAAAGAACAAAAGCCAAGATCACGCCAGAGCTCCACAGCTGTGGAGCTCTCATTATTTCCATTGCTCTGTTTTTGAAGAAGATTCTGGAAGGGTTCAGCTATTGAACTTGAGCAGTGGGTATACAAAATAGTGTGCCCTTCAGACTCCTTTCTGTCACCGACTCCGTTACCCTGAGTGTCACACAAGGAGCCATCTTGTCCTGTAGAAATACGTGGTAGACACTCTTGCTTCTCTTCTATGTCTGAGGGATCTGAAGTTCATGGTTGGGAGTCCCTAGCGACTGGCAGTCCTACACAGAGAATCAGCCTCTAGAAGGAATCTCATGCCTGGGCTACAAGCACCTTCCCATTCTGTGGGTGGCAGGAGGCGGCTGGCAGGGGTAAGGGCAGAGCTAATCTGCAATCCCACTTCAGGCTTTGCTGCTTTCTTGCCCGCTTCTGTGGTCTCCCTGCTAAATTGCTGCAATATGTGCTCCTTGGCACCGACCCCAAAGACCACCCAGGACTGAAGGCAAATGCAAAATGCAGCCCTTGACCTAACGAGGGTACCTCTTGGAGCCAAGCACGCACTGTGGTCGTCTTCGGTCCTGGATTCTCTCTTAGGCGAGTGCCCAGCAATTATGGGTGGGAGTCTGGGGGGAGAATTGCAGGGGCTGGTGAGGGATCTAGATAACAGCACATCCAGGCTGAGAACACTCACCAGCTTCTGGTGCTGAATGGGAGATCTGTGTTCCTGAGAGAGAGGTGACCCTGCTTTGTGCCACCAACACAGTTCTGAGAAGTTTGGGAGGAAAAGGATTCTTGCCAGCAAGGTTGCTTAGTAGAAGTGCATATGTTTTTTAAGGTATTGTCCAAAAATCCTTTGGTGAGGAGATTTCATACTGTAATATGCTCCTGTTTACAAATTCTAAGCTGTGAATTTTGGTTATGCTTTGTGCCCCACTCCCTGCCCCACAGTGAATTTCTGTGCCCCAGGCAGGCCTCACTGATTAGCAAGGGGGAGGCTCCCAGATGCGACTCAGCCCTTTGCTTCTGACCATTTGGCCTTGACATTGGGAGTATCATCAAACCACTTATACTTGCTATTAAAGGACACAATACATTTGAAATGATAGTTTACAGCCAAGCACTGATTAAGCACTAGGTAAATGGTAGTGGTTATTTCAGGGGTTGTGTGAGAGAGGGGACTTTATAGTTTTCTTCTCAGCAGGACTGAAATCTTATCTAACCTAACTCCTTGTAGAATTATTGAGTATAGATCCTGGAGCAAATTAATGTATTATGTATTCATTTGTCTCAATGAATGTGTATTTGTGAGTATCCACTGGAAGTGTGTATATATCTAATGTGGAAATAAATGATCATGATGTAGTTTGGTCATTGTTTTATGGAGGTTAACATAAAGCAGACTTGGAAAGTGGATCTTGTGTCCCCAAGGAAGCTGCATGGACTTTGCAGAACAGGTAGGCAGAATGGCTAATGCACATTGAGTGTTGACCTCAAGCCAATCCTAAGTCTGTCAGGCAAATGAGTAGAGGAGGAGGGCATAGTCAGAAGAAGAATGAGTACTGATAATGGAATGGGGCAATTGTAATGAGCATGGGTGGTGAAGATATGGGTCTGTCGTAGATTGCTAATAAGACTCATAGCTACCGGGTGGTGGAGACCACACTCCCACAGAATGCACTTCTAACACCTCCCAGTTTCAGGCTCTTCATAGTCCACTCTTTCCTCTAATCTGACGGAATGAATCATCTTTCTTGGATTCCTC
This sequence comes from Megascapheus bottae, assembly GCF_031878675.1. NCBI lineage: Eukaryota > Metazoa > Chordata > Mammalia > Rodentia > Geomyidae > Megascapheus > Megascapheus bottae. Next base: position 60,475,467 of record NC_143517.1, read on the forward strand.
AGGAAACTGAAAGTAGATCTTCCACATACGTGCACACTATAATACTCTGTGCATCCCTGCTCAGGATGCATTGTACTCATAAATTGGTATGTTGAAATGGAACCCCTTTGTACAACTATCTAAGATGATAAGAAGATTAAAAGAAAAGAATTTCTAGACTAGCGCTGGAATGATACCAACCAGCCACAAAGCCCATCCAGTATTAACAAGAACAGAAGAGCAAAGTGGATGCAAGAAGTAAGCAATTATTAGCAAAAGTTGAGCCCCCAAATTCAAAATTGAGAGGCTTGACCAAGTCCCAGCCACACAGAGTAAGTGATAGCCACCAGAGGTCATTCCAAAGAAAAGCAGGGCTATTTTGCTAATATCTTCTAGGGATGCTGGGAATCCAAACAAAACATTCCTTCCCCAATGTGAAATCTTGTCACTTGGGTTAGTGTTTAAGATAAACCTGCACTGTGGGGGTCAAGCTGTCCCTTGAGACCCACAACCTCACCAGATTCGCTGCTGCACAAAGGAGCCATGTTCTTCTACATAGTGCCATTGATTGGCTATATGAAAGTCCTTCTTCCCAGTTGCCCAGGCCCTCTGCCTTTCTCTCTCACTGGCCCTTCTAAATTCACCCGTACAGTCTTTCATCCAAATGGCTCCTAAAACTTGGTTTCCTAAGCCTGGCCTCCCTGAGTTACATGTCTCCTTCAGAGTATATGTACAGAATCACTGTCAGCTCTTGTTTTAATTAGAATGCAATGCTTTTTTCTTATGGGTCACTGGGCTTGAACTCTGAGCTTGGGCACTGTCCCTGAGTTCTTCAGCTCATGGCTACTACCTTACCCCTTAAGCCACAGCCCCACTGCCCATTTTCTAGTGATTAACTGGAGATAAAAGTTTCACGTTTTTTAGTGCCTGGGTTGGCTTTGAACGGTGATCCTCAGATCTCAGCCTTCTGAGTAGCTAGGATTACAGGCATGGACCACCACGCCTGGCTTAGAATGCAATGTTTTGAGGGCAGATATCTCTTTTTAGACTCTAGAAATGTGGCTAATGAATGCAATTTTGAATGAATGAATGAATGGAGGGAGTGAGTCCATTAATCTAGATGATGTGGCTGCTAAGATGCATTTCAGCCCCTAAATGATTCTGGGATGGATCTCCAGATACTGTCCATGGCCTAAGCCCTCAGTCACAGATCCAGCAGGCACTAGGGGGCTAGAGCCATTAATTGAGTTTGCTATGTATGAGATGTGACTGTAAAATGATAATATTGCTTTCAGACTTTTTATATTCCTATCCCTCTGAGGGTGGATTTGATTATTTTTTAAGTATACAGAATGCATTCAGAATTTCTTTTTATGTATGAGATGAGACAGAAAAGGTTACACCATTTTGCTGGCCTAAAATGGAATTGAGTGCTGTCTATGGGGCCATAAAATGGATTTTTTCTCACTTGACTTGCAAACCAGCTACAAATGTAATTTCCCAGAAACATTCCAATCATGTCTTGAGCAATGTCATCATCAGAATAGCAGAAGAGAAAGAGAACACTAGAAGGGCCACCTCTTTTTGAGAGGGCTAGATCAGTTATATTACATTAAGAGACCAATATCTTTATGTAACAGAACAAATCTAGTATTTGCAGAGCTCTTGAAGGTTTAAGGGACTTCTGTGCTTGTTAACTTTTCATGTGTCACAGTAGTTTTGTAGACTAGTAGGGGCAGATGTGATTGGTCATTTGATGGGTGAGGGGGTGGAGATTCAGGGAGCTGGATGATTTGCCAGAGGTTACAGATTCTCCCACATCTGTCCCAGCTGGAACCATGAAGGAGATACACAAGCCATGTAAGATGCAGGCAGGAGAGTCTAAGCTAACAGTTGCTGGATGCCTCTGATCAGTTCCACTGAAACAGAGCGAGGGCAGACGCATATTTCCAGAGAATTGGAGGGATGTTCCGCTCTCTACACTTACTCTGTCAAGAATACTGATACCAGGGCATAGAGAAACATAGATGATGAGCCAGATGTTTAGCTTGATGTCCTGGGCATGCACCCCAGCTCTACAACCAGCTAGTTGTGGTTGTCATTTAACCTACTTTGTGCCTCAGTTTCCTTCTCTGTATGGGACAGCTCACAGAGTGTTGTGAATAATGTGGTCATCTATGGTTTATTGCAAGAAACTTGAGCTAATTATCATTTCATTTGAACTTTACAACAAGCATGGGTTGTCAGTGGGTTAACCCTCCATATTTCAGATGGGGAAACTGAGGTTAAATAATGTTCTCAGACTCCAACATCTGAGGTTAGGAACTAGAGCTTTGAACACAATAATGTACCATGCTATACTCCTCTGATTAATGGTGCTCTCCTAATTGGGTTCACCAATTTGCAGATGACCATTTTTATGTTATATAGATATAGGCTGAAAGTCCTTTCTTTCCTTATTGCATTTCCCAGAAATGTATCTGGAAGTCCAAGTTTGAAAGTCACATTCTATCCTCAGATATCATCAAGAGGACTACAAAATATAATTGAATCCCCAATTACTGCTCTTTATAAAAGTCTTAAACAGTATAGTTTTGGGATCATGGACACATTCTTTGAGTTTATTTGTTTCCTTTATAATTCAATATATAGTTGATCCTCTTGGGTTCAGGATACCCTGTGTAAAGCCTGCCTGTGCTCCAAATGTCTTAAAGTTTATGAGATCTATGCTTTTCATTGTTAATGTCATTTTTTTCCAGAGCAGCTGATTTCCAGAAAATAATGAATGCCACAGAGACATTCAAATAGTTGAACAAACAACCTTCACTGTGTAAATATGGCTACTCCATCAACACTGAGCTGTTGTCTCTCAGGACATTCCATCATGAGATAGCTGGAATTATTCATTACACAATTATAAAAGTCTGTACTGAGCATACCAAAGGAAAACAATACTTTATGTCAGATCTGATGAGAAGGTAGAAGTAAGAATGAGTGGAGGAGAGAGGAATGTGTTTGGAATGAGGAACAGTCAAGCACACCATTATGCATTATTTAAGTTAAAATGCCTTTTTACTAATGAGACACCCTCAAGTTAACCAGCAGACTGAATCTTTCAGAACTCTGACTTATAAGTCATAGGAGACCCAATTTCTGGTTTATTTGAAATATCCGTAATTCTTTTCTCATTGATTTCATCTTAACTTCCCTAAGAGCAGAATACAACTTTATTGAATCTAGGTACTGGCAATAAGAGTAGTTTGAGCCAGTGGTATGTGTCAGATTCAGGCTGAGGTCTTGACAAGCAAATTTGTAGCAGCTCTTGGAACTTCCTGTTTTTACTTTTTTGTTATTACAAAGATGATGTACAGAGGGGTTACCACTTCATAAGTCAGGTAATGAATATGTTTCTTTTTGGAGAATGACTCCCTTTCTTTCATTCTCTCCCGGTGGAACTTCCTCTTGATGCACACCAAGTAGACACGAGGTGGTTTTATTTCCTTTAGTCTGGGTCTTGGAATGAAGGCAAGGGAAGAAGATCTGAATAGAAGCAGAGGAAGCCAGGGTTCAAGCCTGGCCCAGTTGACATAAGTAAAATGTAGTCATTTTTGTGATAAATCACTAGACTGTGGGAATCATTGCTAATCTCAAATATAACAACAAGGACACAAATAGCAACCACAAAAAACCTGATCAAGCCAGACTCTGGTGGCTCACACCTGTAATCCTAACTACTCAGGAGACTGAGATCTGAGGATCGCAGTTCAAAGCCAGCCTTGGCATGGAAGTTTGTGTGAGTCTTATCTCCAATTAACCACCAGAAAATTGGAAGTGGTGCTGTGGCTCAAGTGGTAGAGCAGTAGCCTTAAATTGAAGAGCTCAGGGATGGCATTCAAGTCCAGAGTTCAACCCCATAACTGACCAAAAAACAAACAAACAAACAAAACAAAAAACAAAACGTCTGCTCATCATGAAACTCTAATTAGTCATAGGGAAAAAGCATTGACTTGTTTAACAAGTCTGCATTAGCTTAGGACTCCTACTGTCCATCCATCCATCCATCCATCCATCCATCCATGCTGGATGTGTGTATTCATTTGTCCTTCCCTCCCTAAATCCATTACTCTATGTGGTTTTCACTCCAAACATTACTGTCCAATATAGAGTAACGAGGATTCAGCAGTGGCAGCTGTAGTTTTTGTAGTCTGTCCATGGGTAGGGAACCGAGGTCTAACTACACACCGGTTCCTTCCTCTATGCCTTTGTTCCTTGTTCCCACTCCTCATCACTCACAGGACTTTATACCTAATGTATTCCCCACCTCTCAACCTCCAGGCCTTCTTTCTCTTGTGTGCAGCCTCTATCAAGGTGGCGGTAGCAGTTCTGAGTCTCATATCCTTCTATGACAAGATTTAGGGAAAAAGGGGTGCAGGGTGCAGTTCTTTCTGTGGTTATTTTTTTTACCAGAGTCAAAGATTTTTCTTTTCTTCCAAATCCCTAAGTGACCAATGATTCATTGGCCAGACTTGGGGGATACCTGTATCTCAGCCCACGTCTGGCGGCAAGACGAGGCCAGCCTGCTCCTGGGATTGGAGGACAGGCCATTCTCCACTGAGCCAGATGTGGTGGAGATAGAATGAAACTGGGGGTACTTTTAGAAGGAAGGAGAAAGAATGAACCAAGGATGGACACACAAAAGTAGGTGCAGAAAGGGGGAGAGGTCTTTGGAATAATGACTTCAATTAAGCATTTTTTTTGCTCAATATTAATTTAGTGCTAGCATTTTTTTTTGCCAGTCCTGGGACTTGAACTCAAGGCCTGATTCGTGGCTTTGGGCTTTCTCAAGGCTAGCACTCTACCACTTGAGCCACAGCGCCACTTCCACCTTTTTCTTCTATATATGCGGTACCGAGGAATGGAACCTGAGTCTTCATGCATGTGAGGCAAGCACTCTACTACTAGGCCAAACTCCCAGCCCAGTGTTAGCATTTTTAAACCACATTTTGCTGAAAGAATATTAGACTTCTTTCTGATCCTGAATTTCATGACAAAAATGTGTTCTCTCACGTGTTCTATAGGAAAAGAGGTCAAAGAAGAAGAAGCCTTCCATCCCAGGGTCCAGCTTTAATAGCAACAGAATGAAGAGGGCTAGGATCTTAACCTGTACTGCTTCCTAGAAATGGTGGTTCAACCAGTTACTTAATCTCCTTCCTTTCCAGTCTATATTTCTGTAGCAGAGATACTAATAAGAATTCATTGTCTAGATTTAGGGAGATGAAAGATAAGAGAATACATAAATGTTTTGCCACACTGCTGTATGCAGTGCAATCGTGTAATTACCATATATTATTGTAATTTTATTAATTTATTATATTATTCTATCAGTACTCGAGATTGAACATTGGGCCTGGGCACTATCCCTGAAGTTTCTTCCTACAGGCTAGCACTCTACCACTTTAGTCGTAGCTCCATATTTGGCCTTTTGGTGGTTAATCAGAGATAATGGTCTCTTGGGATTTTCTGCGTAGGCTGGCTTTAAATGACAACCCTTAGATCTCAGCCTCCTGAGTAGTTAGGATTACAGGGATAAGCCACTGGTACCTGGAGGATTGTCGTTATTTTCAGATGATTGGAATATAGCTATTATTATGAAGCGATGTGCAGATCCCGTCAATGGAGCCACTGGAGACAGCTACGTTTCCAGCTCCACTCATTCCACACTTCCTGTCCCTAGGGACATCGATAGCATCACGTGCCACAAAGAAGGGAGCCAAGAACTCAACCGCAGCTTGATTCAGCAGAATGTCTCAGGCTGCCAAGTATGCTTTCGGAAAAGTTCTTGCATCCTCCTCCCTCCCTCAGGGAGGATATTTTGGACTCATACTTGTCACATTGCAAAGTAGATGTGACAAAACAATCTGGGATTCACCGACAGTCCTTCCCTTCACATTATAGCTTGGAATCCCTTAGCTCAGGCTCTGCTGCCAGCCGCAGAAACCCAGCCAGGAGGGTAGCCTGGAGTGCAGTGTATCACCTCACAGGACCTGTCAGAGGTAGGAATTGTGCTAAGTGACAAAGACCCTTTGTGTCCCAACCCAGACACTTCACAAAAGTTTTCTCTCCTTAGAGCATATTGCTTTCCAGTCTTGATTGGGCAAAGAAAAACGACAGATAGCGGGTGGAACAGAGTCCATTTAGCGAGTCACCCTGAATTCAGTAGCCCCTCCCCTCTCTTCTGGTAATGAACTCAGACTTTCATGCTTCGTAGACAGCTGCTGTCCACCCTGGGCCATGCCCTCTAGCCCCTTCGACTTTGGTTATTTTTGAGATAGTCCAGGCTAGCCTGACTGTGCTCCTCCTATTTAACCTTTTTCTCCTTAGTGGGTATTGACAAGTGTAGAATAGCCATGCCCAGCCAGATCCTTAGAGTCATGGTAACAAGTTACCAAACACTTCTTGAAGCAATCAATGTATTCCTCAAATCGGAAATCAAGATATGCACAGGGCCATATTTCCTCTGAAAGTTCCAGAGAGACATCTTTCTGGATTCTTCTCGTTTCTGGTAGCTTGGGGCCTCCGAAAAGCATCACGAAGACTTCTGTCTTCACATAATCTTGTCTTCTGGTATCTCCTCACTCCTACTTGTTTATAAAGGACACTTAGCCCTGGGTTGAGGAACATTCTAATTCAAGACAATCTCATCTGTAGATCCCAAGCTTCCATCCATAGAGACATTTTCCCTTAGCACCACATTCACATGTTTTGGATGGAGACATGTTCTGTTAAGTCACCACCGAAACCTTCCAAGCCTTTTGTTGGTAGCAGGCACCAGAAGAAACATGCCTGACTTAGCACCATCCCTGCTGCAGCCCAGAGAGTTTCCCTGCTTCAGGCCCCTTGCCAGGTGAGATGTCTGAATGGCCTCCATCACTCTAGGTGAGGATTCTTTTCTTTCCCTCATAGTATACTGGTCTGGAAACTTTTCAGCTTTGCCCTCCTTTATGCCCCCACTTCCCAGTGGGAAGATCAGTTTGAACACAGACAACTCTATCTCCTTTGCTAGGGGCTAGGGAGTTGGAAGAGCTACCCAGCCAGTCTTGGCTGTCTGTACAGATTTCTCAAGCTCTTCCATTAGGTACATTCCAGCATGTGTGAAGTAATAATTAGTTTATCCCCAAACTGAGAGACACAATTAATGTTTTCTCTGTGGAGTTGGGCAGATTTCTCCACAGTCACAGCAGAGATCTGCAGGTAGGAGCCAAATTTACACTTTTCCTCCAGGAAGAAACAGTATCTGATAATTATGGCTTCACAGTTCCTGCTGAAAATGCATCAACAAATCACTCCCGTTGTTAACCATAACCAAGGCAGGAACATCTGGAAATGTGTTCAGAATGGTGAAAACAGTGCTGGCTCGAACTGGGGTGTGGCTTCAGGGGTTGCTCTGTTGCTTCTTATTACAGGACTCTCGAGCAGGCCAGAGGCTGTATTTGTTGGGGGACCATGGATGTGTCCATATATAGTATCTGGATGCTGCATGGCAGTCACTTTGGCCATGAGGTACAAGGCTGTCCAGAGGAAGGTGAAAGAGGAGAGAGAGGAAGGTTTCAGTTTCTCTATGTTCTTGGAAGTTTGGTTACCTGGAATGGAAAGTGTGTTAATTGATGTATTGGATAGTCAAGAAGGATCCACTGAGACAATGCATGTGAATTCTTCTGTGAGTGTTGAGAGAGAATCTCTATGATTTTGCTATGATGTTTTCTTTGTTGTGTCGTTGGCTCTGCTGTCTGGGATCTCATATCTTTTTCCCTCTGAAAGTTATTCTTATTAAATGATTATGTTGTACATTTATATTTTTAGAATTATATGAAATATTAAATTAGGTATATTGCATAACAACTATTACATATTCCATGGATTCCTATAATGTGTTATATAATAAAATAATAATAATTATGTGTTGGTTGTTTACATTTTCAAGCAGACTTCTTACTGTGAAAGGAATTGCTTGGTTTTCCATTATAGGGCTGTGCATATTATACATAAATACACATGTCTATAATGTGCTACAGAATTACAACAGTAATAATTAACAGGGTGATGGTTTACATATTCAAATGGATCTCATTCTGGGAAATAAATGCTTAATTTTCCATTTAGGGAATTTCCAGCAAGCCGGTTGTAGGCAGGGTAAGGGCTAGGGCTGACACTTTCTGCCTCCCAAATAACATCTCTCTAGAGAGAACCCAGTCATCCCTTCCGCCATTCTCCCCAGTCCCCACCTGTCCCCTCCCCTAGACATATTTCACATGTCTCACTTCCTTTATTGTACATGCAGGTTGGATATTCTGGATGGACTTGTCCCTTGTTCATCCATCATCCTTAGTCCTGTCCCTTTATAATCTTATTTTAGCTTCCTCACATTCATATTGTTAAACTTAATTGTTTGAAGGATTTGCTCCATGATGTTTCATTCCTTCATGTATTATACTTTAATCAACTACATAGAGCATATGCGCGTATTCCTCTGTGGGTTTACATGAGTGGTTGTATTTGGGGTCTAAAATTCACCTAGGAAAGAAAGCATGTGACTTTTTTCTTTCTGGGCCTGGGTTACTTCACTTGGCCAAAGGATGAATTTTTCTTAAGGTGTATATATGACAGATATCCATTGGACAAAAAATTAGAGCCATTGGTTCTCCCAGCCTTGATAAATTCTGAGACAACAAGAAATTTTTAGAAAGGTCACAGGAGGCCTCCACTTAGGAGTCTGTCTTCTGGATTCCACTGGTTCTGCCTCTGGATGTATCCTGTTACAATTAAGATCTGGGGGAAGAAATATCCTTGTGCTATGGAAATGTGAAGCAGGTGCAGTTGTTTATTTATTGAATGCATATTTATGGTAATATTTCCCATGATCAAGCCCTGTGAGAGGAGATGGTGTTATAGGATGAAAACATATAACACCTGTCCTCAAGCAACTTATAATTTATAAGAGACCACAGACAAAAACTTCATTGCGAAATCCACTGAGACATAAAAATGAAATATTGGAAAAGGATTTGGCATGGTACATCAAAGGCTTTAAGTTATTTTTACTCTTTGGCACCATGATTTCTCTTCTGAAAGTAAATCCAGAAAAAAATCATCCAAAGTGAAAGAAAAAAAGATCTTGTTCACAAAATGTTCTCCTGTATATTCAGATATAAGAGAGCACTTTAATTCTCAACATCAGCTTAGTTACGATACACCTAACCGCTAGAAAATTACATGGCCATAAAAATTGTGAAGATAATGACATAGGTTAAATGAATTATAGAGTACAGAGTACATCCTCAATGGCATTGCCTATATCTAACAAAAATCAAGATGGGAATAAAATATTCTTAATGTTTATGGCAGTTTGGACAGAGCGTGGGAAAGGCGAGAGGAAACACGATGATATAACGACTACATACATACCAACTACCTACATACTAACTCTTTCTTTGACAGTAATGGGATTCAAACGCAGGACCTTGTCTTTGCTAGGTAGGTGTTCTTGTACTGAACAACGTCCAGCCCATTTTTGCAATGGTTCTTTTGAGACAGGGTGTTCCTTCTGGTTGGGGTATGTGTATTCCACGATGGTCACATTATTTCATCCCACCTACTGAGGTGACAACGAGTGCGTCACTATGCCCTGATTCTGTTGAGATGGATTATCATGGATGTTTTTGTTGTTGGGGAGGTGTCTGGATTGTCCTGTTTTTATTTTTTTTTCAACCTGAGCATTATGACCTTTCTTTGCACAATATTGAGTCCAAAGTTTCCTGCCTGAGTGGATCTTATTGTCATGTGGGGGCATGCATGGAAGTCCCTTCTTTCTGGCCTGGCCTTTTTCCCCCCATTCCTTTGCAATGACTAAAGGGTGGGTTGGGGGATCATGGGAGAGAGGGAAACTGAGAAAAAATGAGGGAGGGGGTAACAATGTTTGATAAGAAATGTACTCATTACCTTACATATATAACTGTAGTCCTCTGTATATCACTTTGACAAAAAAATTAAATAAAAAACAAAACAAATACTATTTTTTTGCCAATCCTTGGCTTGAGCTCAGGGCCTGAGCACTGTCTTGACTTTCTCAAGGCTCGAGCTCTACCACATGAGCCTCAGCACCACGCCTGGCTTTTATCTATGTATGTGGTACCAAGGAATCGAACCCAGGTCTTCGTGCATGCTAGGCAAGCACCCTACCACTAGGCCAAACTCCTGGCCCCACAAATAAATTTTTTAAAAGAGTGGATGGGGAACTTCTATTTGTGTCTCCAAGTTTCATCATGCAAGGCATTTTCTCTCTTCTAGATCTTTACTCATTATCGGCTGTGGACAAGTGATTCTCCTTTGTCAGGCTCATTCTCTTCAGCATGGTGGACACTGATATCCACCTATGGCTTGGGAGTGTAGCTATTTGTTTACCCCAAAGATGGAGCACCAGTTCCCATCTGTGCATGCACATACCCTTTTTGGACTTGTGAGACTTCACGGACCTATAGAACATGACAGAAACACTTCCATATATTTTCAAGGCCAAACTGAAGGAGAATATACTCTCTCTGAGCCATGTATATTCAGCCATGAGCCAACTTGTAGGAAGAGCCTAAATATTAGACATAGGACCTGGAGATATAAGAAACCCAGAAAGACTGGTGTGCTGGGTGCCTGGCTGTTCTACTCTCAAGGGTTTGAGTTTTTTCAGCCCAGGAGGCACAGGATCCAGGGAGCCTTCAGATGAGTCCAGTCCACATGTTCCTTCTGCTGACATCAGAATGAATTCTGAGATGAATGAACTGTTGAGATGAATTATCCTGCTGAACCCTGCTGCGCTCTACAAATTCAGCCACAGATTTCTGCTGTTTGAAGCCATGAAGTTATGGGTGAGTGGTTGTAGAGCCACAGTACTTGGCATGCGATTCAGTAACTGACCCAAGGCAGTTAACTACTAGAGCTGAGTTCAGGACGTCTGGTTTGGAGCAGACTCAGGGCCATGAGACTTGAGGTTCTGGTTTTCATCAATCAGAATCAGAGGAGGGTTGGGTTTTTTGTTAGTTTTTTTTTCCTCTTTAAAATTTTTTTTGTCATGCTGGGATTGAACCTAGGGCCTAGTGCTTGCCAGGGCTTTACCCACTTGAGCTATGCCCCCTCCCCTAAACCGGAGTTTTTTAAGTTATCCACACTCCTCAGGAGGTAGGTTTTAACCAACTTCAAGCCCACAAGGCCACAGGAATGTAAAACTCAGTTCAAAACACTGTAAACCGACTCATTTTCATGAGGTTATTTAAAAAAAAAAAACACGAGCACATGCTTAATTTTCTTTCAGCTTCCAACAACAATAGGAAAGTCTTTCGAATGGAGCCATGTGTGTGGAAGATCTGTCTAGAATCCAATTCCTTCCTTAATTTTCCTTAGTTAGCCTTAGGAAAATTCTTTTGTTTCATTGAACTTGGAGGCAAAGAAAATTGTTGGACTGGAGAAATGATTCTGATAGAATCAATTGGTGGTTTCTCCTTAAGAACTTGCCTGTGTTGCTCTATGTAGGTCTTGATTGTAGCAGTGTGCGTTTGACTTCAGGTATGATACTCCGATGGCATGGAGGATAGAGAGAATGTGTAAACAACAAAAAAAGGAAGGTGCTTATTGTTAGAACAAAGAGATCTGTTATGGGTCCTATGGTTCAAACCCTTTGCTTCTATAGTAAAGAATTTAGAGGCCGAGTGAACAAGTAGTTTACCTGGTTGGAGATGAGAATGTAGGATGCATGACTTTTTATGAAATACTTGCAGCCTGCCAGTTGTCATCGCTCATTTCAAACTTGCCTTTGAAAGTATTTAAACCCCACAGAAAATAATCCTTGAGCCAATCTTAAACACTACCGATACATAGAGAAATACACCAAAAAAATTTCAGAAAGTATGAGCTGGTGTAGATGCATTCACTAGCTTGATTGCAGTAAACATTTCATTGCATAGGCACACATATTCAAAATCACATTGTATACCATGAGCTCATTTACTTTATTTGTCAATTAGTCAATGGGCAGAGAGATCTGTACAATGTTTTCTGAAATTCCAAGTTATCCCCCCTCTCTCTCTCTCTCTCTCTCTCTCTCTCTCTCTCTCTATATATATATATATATATATATATATATATATGTGTGTGTGTGTGTGTGTGTGTGTGTGTGTGTGTGTGCGCACGCGTGTGTGTGTATATAATTTTTTTAGGAATTTAGACTAACTAGACCAATACCCTATATATGTATATGAATCTATCTATCTATCTATCTATCACTTCATTTATTTAGCATACATTTGAAATGTTCTTTTAGATTAAATCATTACACATTTTATTCCATAAGAATAATGGAATTTAGATTCTTCAATTGAAATAATTCTAATAAAAAGGTCTACCTCATGCTGGTGTCTTATGCCTCTAAATCCAAATTACTTAGGTTGAGATATGGAGGATCACATTTGAGGTTTAGAAAGTTTCCTGAATTCCATCTCCAAAATAACCAGAGAAAGCAGGGCTGGAGTTATGGCTCAAGGTGGTACCTCTACTACCTTAGAGCACTTGACCACTAAGCAAAAGACTGAGTTCAAACTCCATTATTGCCAAATCAAAAGAAAAAAGTCATTCTGCAATCTGTAGGGTGGAAAAGCAAAGTGTGAATTTCAAATACAGGGCATGGGTAGGTGGAGTGTGTGGCAGGTAGGCAGGTTGGCTGCATGTGGATTTGATCAGTGTTTAAGCTGAGACTGAAAGATGCACTGTTGTTTGACTAAGGAAGCAGGCAAAGAGTCCTTTGGCACTGAATGTGGCTCGTGGCTCACTGGAATGAGTGTGCTGTTAGAAATGTTGCCGAGACATCCAGGGGCAGATCTCAAGGGTCAGCTCTGGGGAGGAGTCTGCTCCCTCTTCTGAGAGCAATGGATGCTAAGGTGGTTATACAGAAGCAGGCTTTGCATACATCTCCCTTCCCCCCCCCAAAGTCATGATAAAGATCTAGAGGGGAAATCATCTCTGTAGAAGATAGTAGAAATGGTTTCTGGTAGAAGGAACTCTCTCTTGGAAGTTCCCTATCTCTCAGGATACTCTGGAAGAATTGAGATGGCCTCTTGGTAGAGCTGATAGAGGAAGCTGAGAACAAATCTAATTGTCACTCTGAAATCATCTTGCTTTCAGTATATAGTATTATTAACCTTATTCAAATCTTTGGACTCCATCTCCTCTTTTAACAACTCAGTTGTTTTCAGCTGTAGTGTACTGTGTGTGGCTGTGTGCAGATGATGCTCACTCAGCACGTTTTTGATCTGCAGGATGTGATGGGCTGTTTTGGTAAGAAAGGGAGAAGTGTTGGCGCACCATGATGCAAGTCTTCGTAGTCCCAGGTGTCTGAGAGTAAGATTCAAGGAGTGCATTTCACCCATTTGTTCCTGCTCTCTCTGCTTTTGTAACCAAGGTGAGAACAAAGTGCCCTTTGATTCTTACCTGTATCTTCACTGGTCTCTCTAGGCCTGGTTTCCATTTTGGTCAGACCCCTTTTTTGGAGTAAATTATTGATTGCTGAGTCCTTCATTTTCTTCATGGTAGTTGTTTAAATATCACATTCCCAAGTGTGGACTTGATCTATTTCAGAGTTCAGATTTTGGAACCTGAGGTTCTTTAGAGCTAGCCAATTAACCAACCAACAGGGACAAATGCTGGAATCCCTATTGGCTTCTCCTCAAAGATTCTGCCATTGGCTTTGCAATTTATGTGTGCTTTCAGAACATAACTTTTCACATACAAAATGAATATATTGCTGCCTATGTTGAAAAGAGTTACAGGGACATTATATGGGACAAGGCATGAGACAGGTAAGAGATCTAGCCCCGAGTTAGTCATTCCCATTGTGGAGTGAATGTGGATCCTGTTGCTGGTGGATCCTCTGAGCAACATCAACTTGGCAGTGGTCAAGAGGCTCTGGGATTTGACCCTTTAACAAGTGGACTTCATCAGTACATCTCTCAGAGGAGGGGAGTCCCTTGCTAAGACCGAGCAATGGAACAAAATGGTAATAGACAAGCGGTGTAGAGTAAGCCTTTCTCACTACTTGAGGCAGAGTTAAACACTGGAATAAACAGAATTTAAACATAAAAATAGAAAAGGCTTGAACCTCTTGTACAAGAAACCTCTGTCCTTCTCTTAAAGTTTCTGACATCCTGAATTAGTGGTGGAATGTTAAGTGACTATGGGCATGTCAGGATATCCCTGGATGGATTTGGGGCAAGGGAAGATATGCTTTGAGTGCTAGCTCTGCTACCTTTTTTTGTTGTGCAACTTGAATATTGCTATTCAAAGCTTGGACTTTCAACTTCTGTGAGGAGAATTGAGAATAATTGCAATTGTGGAGTTTAATAAAGGTGACCAAATAAGTTAGTGTATCTACAAATAATTATACAAATACATCACATTACATTTAAAGCAGTAATTGGGTGGACAAGAGGCAAGAAAGAAAATGAAAGCTTTGTTCTGGGTAGGAGGGGTTGGGATCTGAGGCCAGAGGAAGAGTTCCATTTTCCCTAAAGAGGAGAACCAGCATTCTTATTTTTTTTTTGGCAAATATTTGTTACCAGGGGAAATGGAAATTCAAACATATCCAAAATTTCAAATGTTGACAATGAATTCTAACCTAAACAACAATAATGGCATGTGGGTCAAATAAAACATATCTCTGGGGTTAGCATCATCTCTTGAACCTTCTTCAGTGTATGCCTTGTGTTTGAAGGATGCTTCATGCTTCACTCAGCATGATAGGGCCTGAGAATCACTCAGAACCGGTGTAGACATGGTAGGGGTTTGGAATTCACTCTGAGGATCATAGGAAATGCTTGATACGCTCTGTGGGAGGTTGTAGATGGGAAAGATCTTTCAGGGCAGGAAAACTGCTCCTCAAAGCAAGACATAGCCCTGACATTTGTGCTAGGAGGAGGAGAAAAGGAAGAAGGTGAAGGACAACGTGACCTTGGCCTGCTGCTCTCAGGTCCCTGTTCCAGCTTTCTAGCTCTTGACATCATTGCTTTCTTATTTCACTTCTATGACTAAGTGGTGACGAAACAATCGACTCTATTTTAAAGGCAGGAAACTAAAGCTAAGAGACATTGACTCATTTGGCCAAGTCGCTGCATTGAACCTCCTGGAGCTCAGCTGGGACCCCAGGCCTCCTGACCCCAGCCTGGGCTCTGTGAGACACCAAGTGTCCATCAGGGGCTGGTTTCCCCTTCTTCCTCTCAATGTCACTCACACTGAACTTAGCAACCCCTTAGATCTTCTGTCAGAGGCGCCCCTGCCAACCACCTCTAAGGAAGCAGAAAGGCAGACTCTTGGGGACCTGGCAGGCTAAGTAAAGTGTGTTACCAACACGGTATCACCCAAGCAGAGCCATCTGCTTCTCAGAGCGGCTGCGGGCGTCATCCACGAGGCATCCGCTGTGCTTGTGATGGGTTTGTGCTGCACACACAGACATGCTCGTCCGCTGCAGGTATAAATCGAGGTTCGTGAACTCAGTGATTGCTCTGGCAATGTGACTCCCTTTTGTTTTTCCTGGAGGGATTCAGTTACTAGGTTATCTTTGCCTGGGGCTGCAGCTAAGCTGTGGAGTTTGGCTGGTCTGAAAGGTATCAATGGGAAAAGGCGATGGGAGTTCTATGCTGCTCTTCAGGCCCTTGTTCTCCTTTGAGATCTAGCCATTTCTCGTTCCTGACCATCAGTGCTTCTTTGAATATTCTACTGCATTCTACTCTACTCTGATGTAAAGGAGATGCCATTTCTAGATTCCTTCTGCCTTCTGAGGACTCGAGGCTTAGGGAAACAGCTCAAAGTTGTATGGCTTGTTCAGTCAGCTTTCCACTAGAGCCACTTTCTTCCTAGAGCCAACAAACAACCTACTGGTTGCTTAAATGCAGAGAAAGAATACATGGACATAAGAAAGTACTGGGATCACAAGACAAAATGAATATGGACCTTTTCACCTTATTAGTTGCCTGATGTTGGAAGCATCAACACGATTTGAATCCTAGCTTCAAGTGCTGACTTGTTAATTGAGATACACAGTGGAAATAATTATTTCTGTATGATGAGATACTTTGAAAACCACCAAGGACAACAGGAATTAAACTGCTGAAACGTTGTATCACTCTATGAGCAGATTTCTAGTTATGGATAACATAGTGTTTCCCTACCTGTGCATTTTGAGAGCTTCCTGAGATTATCCTTGGGCTCAGTAATTTCCTGGATGTTCTCACAGAATTCAGAAAATCAATTACACTCGTAGTTGTACTTTATTATAGAACAGTAGACAAAATATATTCTCCCCATATTTGTATGTGGAAATACTACCCACCTGCAGAGAGCTGGTACGATAAACTGGTCTTCTGGTGGGAGGAATTTGGTCACGAGAGTGGATTCCTTTTGGATAGGCTTCGTGCCCCTTCTGCCACATGAGGATGCTGGGAGAAAGGAAAACTTCCCATGAGCCAGGGGGCAGGTACACACCAGACACTGAATCCAGAGACTGCTGTGACTTGGATTTTCCCAGCCTTGCACTCTATAGAAATAAATCAATTGTTCAGAAACCACTCAGCTGATGGAACTCCAGCAATCCAGATGGACCAGAACATTCCATGGAAGCACACAGGTCAGAGTCAGAAAACAGAGGCACACAGGCCAGAGAGATCCAAGGGTGACCGTTGGGATGTCCCTGCCTGGTGGCAGACTCTGGCAGACAGCACTTACTGATTCCTGTAGCAGGATGAGGCCACTGTCATGGAGACCTGAGAACAGATAAGCTCACCTGAGTTGGTCTTGCTGTACAACATTAACAGTTCCTGTAGCTGACCTTCTTCAGGTCCTTCATCATGAATCACATTATGAGCAGAGACCAACTACCTCATACAGACCACAGCCCCACCTGCATCTCTTTTTTTAAATATTTTTATTGTAATTAATAAAAGGGTTACATGATATTTGCCAGATAGAAGGTGCATTAATTCACATACATTGATACCCTTTCACATGTCTTGGTACCCATTACCCTCCCCTCCACCCCCCCACCCGTCTTGGTTTTCCCCCCTTCCCTATCAATTTCAAATAACCAAATACAAATAAATTCAATATATCAGATAACAAAGTGAGATACTGTAACAATATGAGATACCCAAGGGACAGCAAAGGAGATGAGAGATAACATAGTACATTAAGGACAACAATCATTCGTTATATCCACCTGCATCTCTTGAGTATTTTCTAAGGAGTGTCTCGTTTCTTGTTGCCGCCTGGGTTTCCAGACTCCTCCAGGCTTCCCTGAGTGTGGTTGGGGATGAGCTCAGTCATTGCATTTCTCCTGCAGCTGGAATAAAAAGTGTGCCTAGTTATGAGTTGAAATGCAGGTTCATGCACTTTGATACTCTGACTGACCTTGAAATCCTATCCTTGGCTCACCACCTCTTAAGTAGCTAGGATGTTCGGCTTGAGCCACCGCCACATCTGCTTCCACCATTTCTTTATCCTAGTAAAGTCTACAATGTCAACTCATTCAGCAGCATTCCTTCCCTCTCTGCTCCCTTCTTCTTCCTTTCCTTCTTATCATCTTGTGATGGTTATTGAACCTAAAGCTATGTGCATGCTGGCAGGTTCTCCACCTCTTAACTCAACTCCCACATTCACTGAGAACATTTTCATTTGTTTAGTAACTTTTATCTTTCTGCTTCCTTTTCATTAGCCTTCCTTTCCAAGCTAGACAAACACTTTGTTTGCTCTTGAATCATTCTCTTCCCCACTCTCCCATGTCCACTGAGGCAAGCCACAGTTCTGAGATTCTCTTGAACTTCACAAGCTTCTTTTCTCACTGTGCAGTCTCTGTTGAGGTTAGTCTTTTTTCTTTTTTAAAAAAAATTAAAAAAATTAATTTTATTGTTGGGGTGATATTCAGAGGGGTTGCAGTTACATTCATCAGGTAGTGGGTACATTACTTCTTGAACATTGTTACCTCTTCCCATGTTTTTTTTTCTCCCACTTTCCTTCTCCCTCCCCCTCCCACTCATCTTGTTATTCCCTTCCCTTTCCTTTTCCAATAAACAAATACACACGAATACAATATTCCAGGTACCACATTTAGATATAGTAACAACATGAGATAAACCATAAGGGGAAAAGAAGAGAAAAGAAATAGTAAGAACAACAATTACAAAGATAAACCTCTTGTTTCCATATCCTGGAGTTCATTTTGCTTAGCCTCATCCTATATGTACATATGTACATAGCTTTTGATCCTCTGCTAAGAGAATCCTAGACATATACTAATTGTTACAGATGAGGGAAACCATGGAGCCTATGTTTCTTTGAGTTTGGCTTACTTCACTTAATATAATATTTCCAAGTCTTTCCATTTCCTTACAAATGGGGCGATGTCATTCGTTCTGATGGCAGCATAGAATTCCACTGCGTATAAATATCATATCTTCTTGATTCATTCATCTACTGAGGGACATCTGAGTTGGTTGCACATCTTAGTTACAGTAAATAATGCTGCAATGAACATGGCTGTGCTAGTAGCTTTCGTATGGCCTTGTTTCTGTACATTTGAGTAAATGCCAAGGGATTGCTGGGTTATAGGGGAGCTCTGTGTTTAGTGTTTTGAGGAATTGCTATGTTGCTTTCCAGAGTGGTTGAACAAGTTTACAGTCCCACCAACAGCATCTGTTGTCATTAGGTTTCTTTAACTGGAGTGAAGTGGAATTTCAAAGTTGTTTTGATTTGCGTATCTTTTATGGCCAGAGATGTTAAGGGTTTCTTCATGTGTCTATTGACCATTCTTATTTCCTCTTCAGAGAAGTCTCTCTTTAAGTTTTTAGCCCACCTTTTGATGGGATGGCTGTTTCTTTGAGAATTTGTTTTTGAGAGATTCAGTTTTTTGAGCTGTAAGTATATTTTTAGATATAAAATCCTTGTCTGTTGTATGGCTAATAAAGATCTTCTCCTACTGTGCGGGCTTTCTATTTAACTTGCTAGCTATGCCCTTTGCCATACAGAAGCTCTTCAGTTTAATGCAGTCCCATTTGTCCAAAATTTCTTTGATTTGTGGTGTTTCTGAGCCTTTATTAAGAAAGCTTCGACCCATGCCAAGGAGTCCAAGTGTGTCCCCTATTTCTTCCTGTAAAATTTTCAGGGTACTTCTTTTACCTCAAGGTCTTTGATCCATTTGGAGTTGATTCAGGTGCAGTGAGACAAATAAGGATTCAACTTTAGTTTTGTACATGGTTTAGCCAGTTCTGTCATTGTTGAAGAGGCTGCCTTTCTTCCACCCAGTATTCTTGGCTCCTTTACCAAAGATAAGGTGGCCATAGGTCTGTGGGTTGATTTCTGGGTCTTCAGTTCTATTCAACTTATCCTTGGGCCTGTTCTTGTGCCAGTATCAAGCTGTCTTGATTACTATAAGTTTGTAGTAGAGTTTGAAGTTTTGTATTGCTATTCCTCCAGCGCTGTTCTTTCTGCAAAGTATTGTTTTGCTATATGAGGTCTTTTATTATTCCATATGAAGTTTTGAATTTCATTGAAGAAAGACATTGGGATACTGATGGGTATTGCATTGAACTTGTAGATAGCGTTTGGCAGTATTCCCATGCTTATGATGCTAATTCTTCAATCTAGGAATGAGGTTAATCTTATCCCTCCCTTGGAGCCATGAAATAATCCCCGTAGCTGCGTCTCTAACTTCAGTCTTTCTTACTCTATTCAACCCTCTTGCTTTTCCTCAGATAACATCAGCTATAACTTGTCCTCAGCTGACAAGTCTTTGGAAATAGTATACTAGTGCCCACAGTACTTAAGCTGCCTTTGCTTAGTTTCTGGCCTCTTTCCATGTCTCTTCCTTTCATCTTATGAATATAATTATTCACTGCCCTGGGAATTTTCTCTCTCCATTTGGATTATTTGTCCTTCTGATGAAGTCTCCCTGTAAAGGCTACTTCTCTGTGCCATTACCATCTAGTCACCAGGACAGAATCCTTCCTTTTGATTCAATTAAAATATCACCTCCAGTCAGGTGTGGTGGCTCACGCCTGCAAGCCTAGCTACTCAGGAGGCTGAGATTTGAGTATTATAGTTCAAAGCCAGCCCAGGTACCACCAGAAATTAACTACCAGAAAACCAGAAGTGGTGAGCTGTGGCTCAAGGGTTAGGGTGATAGTCTTGAGCTGAAGAGCTCAGGGACAATGCCCATGGACAGTGCCCAGGCCCAGAGTTCAAGTCCCATGACTGACAAAATAGCACCTCCTTGGGGAAGTCTTTGGGATTGTCCCTGATCCCACAGTGCCTTAGACAATGTGCTGGAGTTCTGTGCACATTGGACCAAATGTTATGAGCCTGCGCCTGACACGTGAAAGGCACTTGATAAATATGGGTTGACTCCACATACAATGAACAAATGACAGAACCTGTAGGCAGTCTGATGACACGGGGTCCAATTCAGATTGATTTTCAAATATGGGAGATTACTTTTCAGATTCTCACTTTTTTCCTTTATGTATACATTTAAAATATTTTATTTAGATTTTAATCCTCACAAAGTTTCTTCTTTATTCCTCCCACTGCTTTTTGGTCCCTACATAAATCACTTTTCTTCCTTCCTGGCTGAGAGCCCTGCTCAGAAATCAGTGCCATCACTTGATCATGTAATATCCAGCCATAAAGCAAATCAAACATTTCTGGCAGCTTCTTCTTTATGAGAAGATATTTATTATGTTTGAGCTCCACTTTGGAAGCTGCTATCACTTCCTCACTGTGTTTTAATATTGTGTTTTTTCACTATTGCTTTTACTGCTGCAAGGAAATTCCAGTGGTCTCAGGATTCTGCCATCTGGTGGTGAGGTGGAGTGATAAGCAGATCTTCAGTAAAAAGGCTAAACATACTTCCTGGGGAACTGCAGACACAGAGAAGGAAAACAAACAAAAACCCCAGAAAACAAACAAAAATAACTATGCCAATCTTGGAACGCCTGCTCTCTACCATTAATCTGTGAGAGGTACAGGTCAGATTATGCTCACCAGCATTTACAGACCAGGAACTAGAGAATTCAAGAAGTCAGGGTACAAGAGAGCTGAGATTCAGGGGATTCATATCCAGAAGACTCTGGTTACCATCTTTAATTATCCCCTGTAGATAGAGTCAACCCATCCCAAACACTCTACCATTTGTGCATATAGGGACAAATGATCAGTGAATTCAGACAACTGGTGGGATGCTGCTTTGAACAGAAATTTGTTTGGCATCTCACAGGAATGGAGTCTTCAGGCTACGCAGGTAGATATATGTAAACAGAAACCAAAGCTCCCCAGAAAGAGGAACAATTGATGCCTAAACCCATGTTTATTTATGGACGACTTCAGTAATAATTGCTACTCACTGTTCTATAATCAATGGAGTGCATTTTATCTCTGTCTGTCTGTATCTTTCTCCTGTCTCTGTCTCTCTCTGCCACCCTATTCTCTCCACTGAGTCCTCCAGGAGAGGGAAGATATGGCTGACCTCTGCATCCTAGGACCTAGGGCAGAGGCTTACATACCAGGTATAAAACAAAGTATATCAGGATTCAAGGGAAGAAGCAGAACAGTTGGTGGTGTTCGAAGTCATCTTGACTTGCTTGGGGAGCTGAGCATCCTTCTCTGAGAGTGGCCACATTCAGGCTGGAGGGCCACTTGGTGGGATGCTCTAAAGAGTTCTCCAGCTTCAGAGAGATTAGAGGCAGTTTGGTCCTACTAGCAAGCTGTAATGAGCTTCAATATGCTGTGAGCTCAGAGGGAAACCAGGAGAACACTGAGGTGGCACTAGTCCCCGGGCACAATATTCTACTGAACAGTGAGGTGAGAAGGAAACTAACTTCTGACTCTTCAGGGACAGAGCCAGTGCCCTACACCTGAGTGACATCTGTCTCTTTGCACATCATGGCATGGCATAGTTTATAGATTATCCTGGAAAATTTTCTATGGGCTGTCCAGATGAAGGAGAAGACTCTAAAGTGAGCATCTCAATCAAAGAATTAGGATGAGGTTTTGAATCTACCTTAAAATGTCTAGGAGCAGCAATGAGGACAGTAGGGCATAGGAATGTTTTCTCGTGGGGTTAATTCATGTATCGTATTATAATGGGCTCCTATACATTGTTTCTTTGCTCCACCTTCTTGTCATCATCCTTCCACTTTTGTCCCTAGAGGAAGAGGGCATTTTCCTAATCTTGCCAGGTGATTGGCTTTGATTGGCAGCACGGAATGGATAGTCTGCAAGTTCAGGCCTGTGCAGTGCAGCTTTGTTGTCGCCCCTCTGGAAGAGTAGACCCTGGGTGCAGATGGCTCAGGATGAGAGGCACTGGAAGAATTCTGAACTTGATTCCCGCTGCTCCAGCCATTGAGATTTTGACATTTTAAAAGGATGCACTAGTGCCTCAATGCTAACTAATAGACTCTGGGAGAAAGCATTAGGGCTAATAACGGAAGTGGCAGAGAGGAGACTGACTCATGCAACACACGCTCCATTTTCTTGCCTTGGCTATGCAAGGATGTAAGCACGATAAGTGTATCGACAGATTGAGACATGGAAGTTTGGAGGTGGAGAGGTGGATCAGGAGGACTGGTCCATGCAACAAAGGTGGAGCATGGAAAATTTTGTGAGAAGCCCAGAATGGTGGAGGGAAATAGAAGATGAAAAGAGATAAAACAAGGCAGAAGGAAGAGAATGAGCTAGTAAAAGATGATTGCTATGGGTGCAATTTTGTTTCCGAATCCCTAACTGCCAATATGGGCCAAGGAGGTACTGGAGTTAATTGATGTAATAAGAGTGGGTCTGAATCCAATAGGCTTAGTGGCCTCATGGGGATGATGGAGGAAGAGGAAGGGAAAGAGACAGAGTGTAGAGAAAGGAAGGGAGGAAGACACAGGGGGAGAAAATGAGAAAGGGAGAAGAAAGGGATAGAGTGAGTCGGAATCTTTCCTCTTGCATATTCAGAAGAAAGACAATGTAGTACACAAAATGGCGGTGGCATGGTGATTATCTATAGACTGGAAGAGATACTTTTCCAGGAATAAAATCAGTCCCACCTTGATGTTGGACATTTTAGATTCTGGACCAGTAAAAAAAAAAATCTGTTATCTAGTCTATGGTATTTTGCTGTGGTAGCCAGAGAGGACTATAGAAATGATACTGTGAGTCAACAAAAATCTCACCTTACCCGGGAGCCTGGCAGATTAGACAATGAGAAGGCACCCATTTCTACATTCCTCTTCTCTTGCTTTCTCTTCTCTGAGAAACAGTCAACAGTATTAAGATATCAGTCAGCATACCATTGACCACAGCTTGCTCTTTTCTCTTCCTTCCTTTCTTTTTTCTTTCTTTCTTTCTTTCTTTCTTTCTTTCTTTCTTTCTTTCTTTCTTTCTTTCTTTCTTTTTTTACACCAGTCGTGGGGCACAAATTCAGGACCTGGGTGCTCTTTCTGAGCTTTCGTGTTCATGGCTGGCAACTTGAGCCACAGTTCTACTTACAGCTTTTTGCTGGTTAATTGGAGATAAGAGTCTCTAGACTTTGCTGCCTGGGCTGGCTTTGAACCTCCATACTCAGATATAGTAAAGAAAGTAATGGAGGAAAAAAAAAGAAATGACACTGTAAGGTCAGCCTTCAGGAGCTTCTCTTGTATGGGGACTTCTGGCTCTGGCTTGCTAAGAGTGGGACAGGGCTCAAGGAAGCAAAGTCACTGAGACTGCCTCACGTTGGATACCCAGTAAAGCCCAGTCACGTATGTGGAATTCTAGAGTAGAAATCATTGCACCTGGGGCCGAGTGCATGCTGCCCACCTCCCCCTCCATTTGCAATAGGCTGGACAGGCCACCCACTTTCCTGTCTGACAGATGGAACCTCTCCATGTCCTAAGTGAAGCATTCTCTGTGTCATGATTAGAAGGAATATAATCTTTCTGTCATTCAGGTCTGGTTTTGATATGTGAATTGAAGCTTCTGAAATATATTCTGTGTTATCTTGAGAAAGTGTGATTTTCCAGAGCTTATCTTGAAAATTCTATTTTAGTGTCCAAAAGATGAATAACCAATGTGTCTTCTTTTTTCCTTGTGTCTCTGCTACAAGAGGCCTAATCACACACCTTCCTCTACCTTCTGGATGAGGTAGATGGACACTTTTGATTGATAGAAGAGAAAGTCATATACATGGCCTGCTCAGCTAAAGGCACATTAACCTTCCAATGACCTCTCCCATTATTATAGTGTCTGGACCACTTTATGCTGCGCTGGGAGTGACCTGAAACTTGTTCTAGCTAGCATGGGACTTTTCATTTTAGTACTTTTTATTTTAGTACTCCCATGCCCAGGAAACTTCTCAAACCAGGGACCCCCAACAGTGGATGATCTCTATGTACACAATCCATATTTGTTATTAAGAAAGATGATGGTTCATTTGATGTGAAGCAATCTCTGTAGAAATCATTAGTCTCTGGAATAAATAATACTGAGCTTGAATTTTCATACATGTTTCAATTGTGACTTCTGAATTTCATAACAGTGCTTTTTCTTAGCCAGCAAGTAATTGGCTCATAAAGTCTGATTTCAACTAGCACATGATTATCCCTCACAAAAGAAGAATAAACAGAGCCCAGATTCATACATTTACTAATTGTTTGCTCTGGCTCTTTGGCCTTTAGCCATAGCAACTGCAAGATTTCAAAGGACTCAGGAAGTTGTTGGCTATAGTACTAAAGTAGAAGAAAGAAAGACTCACTCTTTAAATCTATTAAAGTCTTATGTTGATGGTTTTAGACTGTAAGACATTGCATCCTGTGAGAAACACAGATATTCTCAGGAATAATCTGCAGTAGATAGAAATCTTGGCTATAATATTTGACTTAATAGAATAATCCTTTACTTTGCTCTATTGTCTTAAATTTTTGTTTCAAACAGCTACATTACTTGATTAAATCAATGTTAAAAATGGTGTTTTGTCTGCTTTAATATTAAAGTTGACTTTTCATTCTATGAGAAAAAAGTATTTGACTTAAAATGGTGGAGAGCATGCCACCAGGATTAAAGAGATGAGCTATCCGGGTTCTGCCACTAATTGTTTGTCATGCTTAAACTGAAATCTCATTTGCTGAAGGGTTGATGAATACTCTTTAGTGATAGATGGGTAGAGATTTATTATAATAAAATATTATAATTTCTTAACATGATCATGAAGCCTTATTATAAAATTGCCCCATGATACGACTTCTTCCATCCTTTGTCACAGATAATTCTGCTTTGCTTCAATCCCTGATTGAGCCTGAGTGCCTAATGCCATCTTGAATGCTGAGATTACAGATGTGTACCAGAAGTCTTAGCCCTCATATCATTTTCTAGGATATTACTTGTCACCTCTTAATGGGTATACTGCTTACCTGGGCATTGTATGAAAAACACAGATTCCAGGTAAGTAGATCTAGCACTGGACCCTCACTTTTGTATTTCCAAGAAGTTTCCACGTAATACCAATGTTGGAGGTTTGTGGACCACACTGAGTAGCAGATCCTCTAATCATCAGGTACTGTTATTCTAGATAAAACTAACTTCTTTCTGTGGGTATTGCTCTCAAGCTGTCTGTAGACCATCTGTGAGGACCAGTCTGTGTATCCTAAAATAGTCATCATATATATATGTATGTATATATATATCAATCATCATATAGAAATCATATAATATGTTATTATTTCATTAAATTTTACAGTGTCTGAAGATTACCATTGGCTCTAGAAAGATTGAAAGAAAAGAGGGCCAGTTAAGATCAGTGTTTTAATCAATCTTATCCACTATAAATTCCTTCAAGGAAGAAGTCTCCCCCACTCTGGTTTTAGTTTTTAAAAGTGAAATAATTTGAAATACCAAATTACATTTTCTTACATTTGGATTTCATTAGACAGAGACAAATTCCAAGAACTTAAGTTGATATTCTGATTATTTTCACTTGTACAGCACTTTCAACGTTAGCCAAGTTTATTCTTCCCAGGCATAATTGAATTTAATTCAGCATATAGCAGAGAATAGATGTTTCGTTAATGAGTTGACATGGATAGCCTTTATATCAATTCTTCCACATAAGAAAACATGTTGGCATTAATGTTCCAGAAAGGTGACATGTCAAGCCAAGGTCACAAAGTGAAGTAGGAGATGGGCTGGGCTAAGAATCCAGAAAGCCCGATATTAGTGGAGTACCATCTGCCTCTCAGTGCTGCAGAGGACTTGAATTCATTTCTCCTGTGACATGGAGAAGGAATAATCCACATTCCTATCCCTTGCAGAGTTATCACGAAGTTCAAATATGGCTAAGTGCATGAAATCACTTGGTGAACTTTGAAGCTATTACAGTTTGCTTATTGTTGGTATTATATACCCCCCCCAATGTGCACTCATCTAGAAAGCAGTATTTTCTACACAGATACATGTACACCTATCAGTCAATCACAGCAGGCCCCAAACACTTTCCTACTGAGTGTAAATCAAGCAATAAGTAGCCCAGTTACTTTTAAATTTAAAACAGAAATTAATGCTATTTACTCACGTAAATAGCAAAACAGAGCAATATACAGCAATATACAGACTTCCTCTTACCATCCTAGTAACCTCTGATTGTTTTTTTTTTCTCAAGCTGTAAAGATCATTTGTTCGAAAAGTGTAAATTTTGAATCAGATTGACTGTTGTTGGCTCAAGCATCAGTGGTGACCCTTGTCTGTGCTCTTCCCCATAGTGCAGAATTTGGAAGACTGAGAACTATATTTCCTTTCCAGCCTGCTGGTTGAGTTCCAGATTAACTTCCTCCAAGGAAATGTACTTACATGCATCAGAAGGAAGATGCCCTTCCTCTCCTTATATTGGCATCAGTGTCACATGTGTGATTTGGTGGCTGGGAGATTCTTTGCAGTGCACTCTATATCCCTGTCCCCAAGAGATTCTCATTGGAAGACTGGAGGAAGTACTGCATTAACAGTTTTGCCCAGAATTCCCCTGAATGTGATAACCCTTACACTCCAGCTACAGTGATAATCCGGGAGGCAGGTGATAGGCAGACCACCCTCCCCTCCCCACCTCCAGCTCTCCTTTCTCAGATCCTTGGACAGATTTGTAACCTCTTGGTGCCTAGTTAGAAGTCATCTGTCTATCCTTTCCCATTTGAAACATCTAGACTGGTTTTTGAATTGCTTCATGAATTCCTGTTCTGAGATCTTAGGCAACACATGTTAATGCTTTGAGCTTCAAATTCCTCATCTGTGAACTGGGCACATTTATTTACTCTGTAAAGATTAAACACAGAATGCACACAAATTGTCCAACACCAAAGGGAGGCACAGTACTGTCTTAGTTTTAGTCTCTCTCCTCGGGCCTTACAAGGCTCACTGTCTTCTTTTAGGATCAAGGTTCTGCCTTGTTTTCCCCCATAGAACTGATTGGAAATCTAAGAGTGGGGAAGCCTATTAATAGGGTGAACCCTGGATGTCTGCCAGTTTTGATTGGATTTGGTACTTATTCCAGCCTAACTGTTTGATACAGAATCATCACCTGTCTTTCATGGCAAGGATGATGGATTTCTATAACTATTAGCTTAGGATGCTGTCCTGAGAGAGTCCATAAATGCTTTCCTGAAGCACAGAGTGCAAAGTCATTTTTAACTCGGATTCATTTGTCTTGTTCTTAAGTGTAGCAAGCAAGTTCTTGGCCAAAGAGACAGTCTTCCAATAGGAAAGTGGATATATATATATATATATATATATATCCTATAAGAATCTACCTGTTGTGATACTGGCCTTTAGATCTGAAAGAGCTGAGCAGCCAGCCCTCTTGCCTGTGAGATGCAGTGGATAGAAGAAGAGGTGAGGCTTGAGGGCTTGATTACCAAACTTCTAGAAGAAGGGATTCTAACGTATAAATGGCCATCCTAGTTCAGCCATTTATTGAATAACGAGAGGGAGTTGGTGTCTTTCCTTGGTCCTCCTTTGTGGGTGACCCCATCAAAGGCGATTTCTCATAGACCCTGCTCGTCTTCTCTCTTACTACCCGTGAGAATGGATGCAATAGATACTCCAAAGATAGTTGCCCAACAACATAAGAAAACAACTCTGTTTTCTCTGTGTCTATGGACAAGTTCCAATGAGATTCATCTCTACAAACCTTTATTTCATGTCAAACATGCTGGGTGCTGGGCTACGAGGTAAATATATAGTGGGTGTTCATCATTTAGGGAAGAGAGAGAAACAAATGCTGTGGTATTAATATCATGGAATGATTAGCAGTCATTGAAAGAGATGCCAGCTCCACTGCCTGGACTGTCCAGTTAAAGCAATGGCCTGCCAGTATTTTGAACTATGGATTGTTTTTCTTCCAGGCCTGTGAAGGGACAGAACAAACACAACTTGGTAAACGCGCTTATAAAGCAGAACCCAAGTACCCTAAGAGAAGGAATGCAGAGAAAGTGGTAAGAACAAAGGCTTGAAAAGCTGAGGCAAATATGCCCTGGGAAAGTTTGTCCATCTTTCTGGGATCTACTTCCTCATTTATAAAATGGGTATATAAGCAGGGTGCCAGGGGTTCATGCTTGCAATCCTAGCTACTCAGAAGGCTTAGATCTGAGGTCTGAGGTTTGAAGCTAGAGTAGACAGGCAAATTTGAAAGACTTTTATTTCGAATTAACTAACAAAAGAACCAGAAGTGGAGATGTGGCTCAAGTGATAGAGTGCC
The DNA here is from genome assembly GCF_031878675.1 of Megascapheus bottae. Classification (NCBI taxonomy): domain Eukaryota; kingdom Metazoa; phylum Chordata; class Mammalia; order Rodentia; family Geomyidae; genus Megascapheus; species Megascapheus bottae. The sequence goes on from NC_143517.1 coordinate 60,504,280, forward strand.
AGCCTTGTGTGGAAAATCTAAGGGGGAGTGTAAGGCCCTGAGTTCATGCCCCAATACTATACAAAAAAATTAAATTGGCACGTTAGCCTCTTCTCTCTAGAGTTGTGGTAAAAACTGAATTTACTGAACTTGAGAAGAACTTGTGAAAATGTCTGACCTCAGGAAATGCTCAATAAATGTTGGCTTTTATTCTTTTATTCCATTGGTTCTAAGATGCAGACTTGGATTCTTCTGTAAGCATACCACCTCTAAACTCTACGCGTGAAGCACAGTCTCTGCCAAACAGGCAGCAGACATGGCATTCCTGGAGCCTGGCTGGACGATCCGTTCTGATTTCTATCATATGATCTGCTGTTGAAGCTATGGATATTGCATTTAGTTTCTTTTACAAAAACCTGGAAAGAACAAGGCTACTGCTGAAGACTCGGACACAGAGTAATAAGATGCGAAGTTAGTGGAGCAAGTATTGGTGAGATATTTTCTTGAAAAGAAAAAAAATCAAGTGCTTCCAGACTCTCAGAAGAGGATCACCTAGGAGAGATGATTCTGGGTTACATTTCCTTAATAGGATATATGCAAGAAGACTGCTTGTCAGAATGAAGCATGGAAAAACCAATGAAAAATGCAACGCAATAAGGTGCTGACCAATTCATGTGTCCTGTAGGGCTCCGTATTATAGTTTATTCAGCAGGTAATTTTTCTTCCCGAGCAGCAAACAAAACAGGTTACATCAGAAATAGTGTCCTGTTATTGCCATTGGCCTGTAGCTGATAAGGACATGAACATGAGGATAACACTGTCACATTTGTGGATTAAGAAAAAAGAAGAAAGCGGCTTGATAGACCATGTGCTCATGCAGTGTGACCCTAGCTCTTTGGGAGGTAGGAGATAGGAGGATCAAGGATATCCAAGGCAATCGTGAGATCCCATCGCAACCGATAAGCTGGGTGTGGTGGATCACACCTGTCTTAGAAGTAGGAGGACCACAGGGTAGGCAGCCTTGGGAATAGCTTAAGATTCTACCTGAAAAAATACTAGTAGGAGCAGTAGAGTGAGTGCAGGGAAGGTGGCTCAAGTGGGAATGCACTTGCCTAGCAAGTGTGGGACCGTGAGTTGAAACTCCAGTATCACCAAAAAGAAAAAAGAAAAGAAGAGAATCACTTTGCTATTCAGTCCCCTCCTGTCACTGATTCGTACAAATGTTTGGGGCTGGGTGTCTCATTGTTGCCTTTCTCTTCTGGCTCTTACATGACACTCAGAGGCTCGACGTGATTTCCTCTCAGGAAATCAGACACTGATTCTTCTAATGGGAAGGCAAGGCTGTGGGGCAGAGCATTTGCAGATGGAGTAACAGCATCGATCTGTAGCTCCTTGAGAGCCAGGCCTCATGGAGGCATGGTCCCTTGGTGAATGATGCTGGCTCTCTGCCCCCACTGAAAGGGCCATTAGCAGATTAACATCCTCCAGTGAGAGCCAGCACCAGGCTGTAAGTGTTTTTATGGGGGAGGGGCACCGAGAAGTCACTTTAACTCATCCATTCCAGGACATTAGGGAGCCGAGAAGCATCTGGACAGGCAGCCTCTTATCTGCTCAGGTCCTGGTGTGAATTACAGCTGGCTCAGATTCGGTTGCATTTTATGTGAGGACTTTGACCTAGCCTCTTGGCTCCTGTTAGAGTCAGTTTCTGTCTTTATTTGATGTCTTTATTTGACATTTAATTTACAAAGATCCTGGAAGGGCAAATTAAAGTAACAAATAAAGCCTGCCCCATAACTTAGCTAACCCCTACTAGATGTTATTATATATTTCTTTTCTTCTTTCTCTTAAGATTCATTTCCTCTCTCTAGCATTAGGCTTGGGGTAAAACAAAAGAATTCTAAATGTGTCAGTAGCTCCTAGTTGCCAGCAGAAAGAGCAGGGAAAGGCTCATATCCAGATAGGCCATACATGGAGAGGTTCTCAACACGGTGACAGGTGATCCTGCTGGACTCCAATAGAACGGCTAGAATGACAAAGGCTAATAATCCTAAGTATTGGCGAAGGAGTACACTATCAGATTTTGCTGGTGGTAGGTAAAACTGGCATACAAACTGTATGGAAACACAGATCATTATTTCCTAAGATTTGTTTCCTAAAAGCATCCAGCTGCCTCCCATCTCCACCTGCTTCATACCTGGAGAACCCTTAATCATTCTTTCAAACCCATCTCAAATGTTTTTAGGTTTCTCCTGGCACAGGCAGCTCCCTCTTCTGATCTTTAATGTCTTCATCCTTGGTGTCACTACAGTGATATGACATGATCCCTTCATGACAGGCCTCTGTATGAACACTTTTATGTGTAATTTACAACAAAATTTAAACTTCTTTCCATGGAATATGTAATTCTGTGGTATCTACCCCTTCTCTTTGACCTCATCTTATTCCATCTTCCAAATATTTTTTTTTTGATCGGAATAATGTATGGAAGGGTTACCGTTACTTTTGTCAGGTACTAGGTGCATTACTTCTCACACATTGATACCCCTTCTCATGTTTTTGTCCCCATTTCCCTTCCCCCACCCTCTCCCAATCATCTTGCTTTACCCCCTTCACTTTCCTATTTCAAATAAACAAATAAATGCATATATAATATACCAAGTAACAAAGTCAGATGCAGTAACAATATGAGATTAACCATAAGGGCAAAAAAAGGGAAGAGAAATAGCATAGTACATTAAGAACAACAATCACACAAGATAAAGCTCTTGTTTCCATATCCTAGAGATCCTTTCATTTAGTCTCATTCTATATGACCTTATGTACCTAGGTTTTGAGCTATTGTAATCCTCTGCTAGGAGCGTCCTAGATGTCTACAAATTATTACAAATGAGGGAAACCATTGAACCTATGTCCTTTGGGTCTGGCTTATTTCATTTAATATGATTTTTTCCCCATATCTTTCCATTCTTCCTCTGGTCCCTTTTGCCGATCAAAGCCCACCTTACTTGTGTAGATTTGGGTATGATCTTTACCTTGGCTCTAGGTCATGCTTATGGCTACCACCTCTGGGTGTCAGCTAGATAGTGTTCAACTCAGAGTGGCTTTGTTGGTCACTAAATACAAGCCATGAGATGGCTTTCACAGTGTCCCCTATTTCTCTTCTAAAACTTGAGCCGCAATATATTTGCTTTACTGTTTCTGATTTACTAATTTAGCATCTGTCAAACTCTGTAGACCCCAAGTTCCATGAACTCAGCTCTTTGTGTGATGCTGTCACTCTGCACAGCAGGACACAGCACAGTGCCTGCTATAAGGAAGTGTTACCAAGTACTCTGGGTTCAGTGCCTGCTGCAGAAGTGAGCACATTAATGTCGTATCTCAATTAAAGAAGATGACGTTGAGCCTTTCTGCTAGATTATTTTGTTGGTTGATATTGTCGGATCAAAATTATTTGTGCTCAATGTAAGAGCTTTATTATGTTTTTATATTATAAACATTGTATGTTCACTGAAAATCAAACAAAACAAGATAAAAATTAATCATATTCTGTCCCCTTAAAATCTTTCAAAGTAGCCAGTGCTAGTTTATTTTAGATGTAAAATGTTGCTTCTAGATTTTATATATTTAGGTACATAGTTTTCTTTTATGTATGTATATTTATATACTTATATATACATATTAAATGAAACATGAGATGATTTCCTACACCTTGCACTGCAGCTTGCTTTCCCCATTTAATGCTTTTGGCCTAATGACACATGAGCAGTCTTGCAGGAAATACATTCATATCTCTTTGTTCTAAATGGCTTTATGGTAGTTGAGGCATAGGTGTTATGGTTCTTCAACCAATTCCCTACTGATGAATATTGAAACTATTTCCAGTGTATTTCCATTAAAAATCATGTAATACATCTCCTCATAAATGTATCCTTATACACTGGGTTCTCAAAATAATGCAAATTCTGGGAGAGGAATCAAGTATAATTTAAAAATAGATCCTACCAGACTGGTTTCTAGAAGCAGAGTTGACACTTCCTTTAGCAATGCATGAATGTGTCCATTTTCTTCTCTTCTAGCTAAGCATGAATGTTCTTGTTTCTAAAGATGTTTTTCAGTATCCTGTTGCTTTTTGATGAAGGTTTAATGGGAAGTCATAATTCCTCTGGAGCCCCAAGAATCTGAAGTGAGTCACCCACCTGATTACAGGAAGCCGTCAGTCCAGGCTCAAGTCCCCCAAGAACACTGGCTAAGTGCAATTTCCCAAGCCTTAGTTGAATTGTTCTTCTAACCAAGTTCAGGCTGGTCAGGGAAGCATAAGGACACTGGACATATCAAGTTTAGTGTCAAGGGACTTGTGGTATTGAATTCACACTGACTGGCTACTTTGCAGATTAAGAAGAAGGAGCTATGAGCAGTATCTAAGCTGTTAAACTCACTGGAAGAACAGATGGGAAAAGGAGGAATGAAGTTCTAAAAAATCAAAATCAATGAAGCAAAGGCTAAACTGTCCCTGAAGTGGTGATTTCTCCCAGAGAGGTTCTGAAGGCATCGCAGACATCTCTCCATTCCTCAAGGGCCAGCTATTTCTAGGCTTTTTCTTTCAGTTGGATCTTCATTTGTTTAATGGTTCCTGCAATGGACAGTAATACAGGAAACTCTTTTGTAAAGTGTCAAGTGATTCTGGAAAAGGCTGTATAGAAAGACTAGTTTTTGCTTATAGAAATCTCTTCAAAACTATAAAGAGAGTACAGTACCCAAAAAGTTTAGAAACACAAGGGCAAATAGTGCATGTCGGTATTATTCTCACATTGATCAATGGATTCTTTGCTTCAGAGACCTGCAAAAGCATTCAAAGTTTGTTAAAAAAAGTTGAGAGTATCATTTAAAGAACATAATGAATGTGCTATTAAAAAAAAGAAATTCACTTGGTGTTTCTCAAATTTTCAGACACTATATAAATAATACAACAGGATGAATAATCCAGAGATACATTTACACATTAAATTTGGAACTTGATATATGATGGATGTAACAGTAGGTTGAGAATTCTTTAATAAATATTTAACATGTAGGGGTGACACAAGTAACTAGTCGCAAGCCAAAAAAACAGATTTCTTCCGCATGAAATGTATAGAAAAATAAACTCCCAAACTCTTGAAACTCTAAAAGCAAAAAAACAAAACCTGATAGCTTTAAAACCAAACGTAGGCTTACTTGCTATGGGTCTAGGGGTGCACACCCGTAATCCTAGCTACTTAGAAGGCTGAGTACTGAGGATCCCAGTTTAAAACCAGCCCAGGCAGACAAATCCAAGAGACTATTGTCTCCAATTGCCCAGCAAAAAGCCAGAAATGGGGTGTGGCTCAAGCAGTTCCAGCTTTTTATTTTTTTTAAAGAATGAAGTAAGAGTGCTAGCCCATGAACCTCAGTACTGGCGTGCGCACACACAGAATATATAGGAGAATGGTTTTGGACTCAGTGGCTGTGTAAGTTTGTAAAGGCAGGCAGGGCCCTGCTGTGGCTGCAAAGAAAATTTCAGGCAATCGTAGTGACAGCAACCCAGTGCAGTAACACCAGGGGTTCTTATTCAGGCCACAGCCCAACTGCTCAGGCGTCCATGAAGTGACACATGCTTCAGGCTCCTTTCATTTAGTGGCTGGACACCACCTTACCTTACTTTAGGACCTGAGGGTACTTTCTAGATTTTCTGCACCTGCCTTATCGTAGAAGAACGTGGGAAATTATGGTGGAGGCGTATTCTATTGACCAATTGTGTGTGGGAGGGGGAATTGAGAAATGCTACTGTATGACAATGCAAAAGGATATCATAAATTGTAGTAAGCGGTCAGAATTGGTACTAGGGAAATGCAGATTTTTTTTATTGTGGGTCATAAGGTTTGAACTCAGTCCTGACACTATCCCTGAGCTCTTTTGCTCAAGGCTAGAGCTTTACCACTTTAAGCTGCCCCTCCACTTCAGGGTTTTAGTTGATTACTTGGAGATGAGAGTGTCATAGGGACTTTTCTGTCTGGGCTGGCTTTGAACTGCAATCCTTAGATCACAGCCTCCTGAGCGATTACTACTGTTGCCACTGGACACCGCTGGTGTCCAAGAAATATTGTCTTAAACAAGATACAAAACCTGGGGTTATAAATAAATTCTTAGGTATAGCTGATCATATGAGAAGTTGAAGTTCTTAGAGTAAAAGATAATGTAATTGCAGCATTATTCACCATAGCAAAGATATGGAACCAACCTAGATGTCCCTCAGTTGATGAGTGGATCAACAAGATGTGGTATTTGTACACAATGGAATTCTATGCTGCTGTCAGAAAGAATGACATTGACCCATTTGTTAGGAAATGGAAAGACTTAGAAAAAATCATATTAAGTGAAGTAAGCCAGACTCAAAGGAACTTAGGCTCAATGGTTTCCCTCATTTGTCATAACCAGTAGAAACCTTGGGCTCTACTAGCAGAGATCTGCAATAGAGCAAAACCTTGATACATAAGGCCATATAATGTGAAGCTAATTGAAAGGACCTCCAGGATATTGAAACAAAAGCCATATAACGAATGATTGTTGTCCTTAATGTACTATGTTATCTCTCATCTCCTTTGCTGTTCCTTGGGTATCTCATATTGTTATAGTATCTCACTTTGTTATCTGATATATTGAATTTATTTGTATTTGGTTATTTGAAATTGGATAGGGAAGGGGGGAAAACCAAGACGGGGGTGGGTGGTGGTGGGGGGAAGGGTAATGGATACCAAGACATGTGAAAGGGTATCAATGTATGTGAATTAATGCACCTTCTATCTGGCAAATATCATGTAACCCTTTTATTAATTACAATAAAATATATATATATATAAAGATAATGTAAGTAAAATTAAAATACAAGCTAAGATTAAGGGAAAAATACCTTAAGTCACATGATAGCTTAATATACAGGAAGAAAATACAAACTCATATTATTTAAGTTAATATGAAATAGGCAACACAACATATTATGCATAAGCATTCATAAAAGAGAGAAATGTAATGTCATTTAAATATAAGACAACGTGTTCCATCACGATGGTAATCAGAGATGCAAATATATTACACAATAAAATATGATGCCATTTCAAATTCACGGTTGGGTAAAATTAAAACATTCTGACCAATAGTTGGATAAAGTGTAAAGCAACAAAAAAACTTTTTTTACATTGCATATGGGGTTATTAAATTGCTGTAACCACTTTGGGAAAAGCAGTTTGGCAGCATCTAGAAAAACTGAACATGGGCGCACTTGAGAGAATATACTTAGCATTTCCCTTTCTAACCACAGCCCCTGATAAAGTTTCATATGTGTTTACAAGGAGAGGCATATAAAAATGTTTATTAAATATCTGTGTGTGTGTGTGTGTGTGTGTGTGTGTGTGTGTATGTGTGTATGTTGATACTAGGCCTTGAACTCAGGGTCTTGCATACCTTTATTTTAGTTATTAACTTTTAAAAAATTAAAACTTAAAAACTTAGTATCAGGCATGTTAGAATTGTTTAAGCTTTCTATTTGCAGTTTTGCAAAACAATATTCATCCCTAGAACATGTGAGATGTATTTTATTTAAACCTTTGTTGCTTCTCTTACCATGTGTTTCTTTGGTGCCTCAGGGGATGCTGGTCAAGGTCATATTGGCTTGTCACTAGACTCAATTGTGACAAAAGCCTTAGGTTGGCACTCCTCATATTCTAATATCCTTATTTTTGTTTCTCAACATCTTGGGTTCTTGCTCAGCTTTTCCACTGATGGCTGGTGTTCTACCACGTGTATTATACTTCTATTTCTGACTTTTTTTCTGGTGAATCTTTCAGAATCGAGATCCTCAGATCTCAGACTGTTGTGTAGCTGGGATTTCAGGCAGGAGCTACTGACTCCCTGCTTGAATACTCATTTTAGTAGCATAAATCTAGGAGCAGGTTATAAATCTATCAGTGGGAAAATGGAAACATGAATATGATTATTCTTTGCCGTTGGAATAAACAAACTAGATCTCTATATATCTATCTGCAAAAATAGATTTTAAATTACTTTTTGGGGGGTCAGTACTGAGGTTTGAACTAGGTTTGTTTGCTAGGTAAATTTTCTATCATTTGGGACATTTCTCCCCCCATGTTTGCCTTTAGTTATTTTTCCAATAGGGTCTTGTATGTATACATTAACTGGTTGCATAGCAGGGTTGAAAAGCTTGCCACGATGTCCAATTTTTTATTGCTTGAATTGAGGTCTCATAAACTTTATTCCTATGGTGTCATTGAAGCTCTCTATCTCCTATCTCTGCCTTTTAAGTAGCTGGGATTGCAGGAATGATACACCCTACCTAACTAGAATTAAAAATTTAAATTGAGAGTAAAATAAAGTCACAAAGGGAGAACTATAATGCATCATTCAAACAAATTAGACAAAGAAACCATCCAACCATATTAATGGATTCATTTTTTAACCAAACTGTGAATATATGTGCTGTAAGAGCTATATGAAATGCATGACATTGAGTGACATTGAGGAACTGGGTAGAGAATTAGCTTGGATGGGGAGGGTGGGAGAGCTTGTCCTGACATTCCACTGAGTAGTTTTTGAATCTTCAATTGTTTTAAATAAAGAAGACAACTGGAAGCAGTATGATATCATTAAAAATTTAGGATACTTACTATATTTGTCCTGTTTTTATGCACTTTCAACATTTTTAACTTGCTAAAAGATATCTTCACCTCACTGCTATTTGCCATATGCCTCACTACTAATATTATTTGGTTTTAGAATGGAAATAATTTGATCTTATCACGAAAAACATGAACTGAGTATGCTCATGAAATTTTTATAAACTATGGTATACTCATGTCTTAAACATTCGTCTGTTGGCAAACATCACATAAAAACATTGACCAAAGGAAATGAGAATGATATTTAAGAAAAGTAAACCTGAGCTGGGTGTGGTGGCTCACTCCTGTAATCTCAGGAGGAGATCTGACGATTGCAGTTCAAAGCCAGCCTGGATACTAAAGACCCTGAGTCTCTTATCTCTAATTAACCACTAGAAAACCAGAAGTGGGACTGTGGCTCAAGGTTAGGTTGGTAGCCTTGAGCTGAAGAGTTCAGGGACAAGGCCCAGGCCTAGAGTCCAAGACCCATGACTGACAAAAAAAAAAATTCAAATTAGGTCTCAAATTTCACAAATATAATAAACAAATATAGAACAGATTCTTGGCTGTCTGCATTCTCCCACCCTCCTCCCTTGTTTCTTCTATCATTCTCCCCTTCGCCCCCTCTCCCCTTGTGCCAGTACCCATTTCCTGATACTTATTTTGTTGGGCTTTGACTTTGTCTTTTAAAAGAATTATAAGATTGGAGTCCTCCATTGAGTTTATTACACTTTAGTTAATTTATTTGTAAACTTGCGATTACTACCCATTGAGTTTACTTGTCTATTACACTTTAGTTAATTCACTTGTAACCTTGCAATTACTATCCATTGAGTTTACTTATATATTTACAGGCACATCTTAGCTATCACAAATGAGGGGAAAATGAGGGAAACCATGCATCCCATGTTTCTCTGGGGTCTGGCTTACTTCACCTACCATTTCCTTATGAATTCAGTTTTCTTGATCTGCTGGGGAGAAGAAACTCTGCAGAACTGAAGGAGACCAGAGGTTTTCTATGGACAACGGGGAAATGCATGTAGTAAAAACTCAGGGTTCAAGAATAGCTAGCCAATAGCTTAGCAATTTTGATTATGTAAAGATTTTATATAGGCATCATTGGTTGTGCCTTTGAACCTTTGATTTAA